>NW_024871261.1:0-407500 GCF_019054845.1 Dipodomys spectabilis | reverse complement strand
TTGCAATAACTAGAATATGTCTGAGCCAAGCAGAACAGGTCAGATAAGTTGATGTTAGGGAAATGAACCCTAAGATGTGTATTCAAATATTTTTTTTTCTTTCATGGGATTGTTTCTAACACATTTATAAGATTATTTCTTTGTTGCTTTGTAGGTCCCTCCCCCATGGTATAACCCCTGCTTTAACTGTATTTGATGTAGGTATAATTTCTGGAGGGGAAGGGCAAAATCAAATCGTTTAAATAGTGATACAGGTGGACCCATTGCAACAATAAGATGTACTAGTCATTATGTCGAAATCAAACTTTGCAACTTTGGTGGGAGGAGGCGGATTGGGTGGGGGCGCTGGGGGAGGATGGGAAGGGATGGATAGGAGAGACAAAGTAGGAGGCTACAATGCTTGACAAGAAATGTACTCATTGTCTTGCGCAGGTAATTTTAACCCCTCTGTACAGTATTTTCACAAGAAAATTAATAAATTTTTAAAAAGAAAAAAAAACAGAAGAAAAAAATCATGAAGATGACATGATCTTGTATTTAATGGACTCCATGGACTCCTCTCCCAAGTTACTTGAGCTGATATGAAACTTTGCCTAAGTAGCAGAATATAATTTTGCCTCCATAAAACCAACCAAGAAAGGAATAAAAAATAAACAAGAAAGGAAAACACAGTTGGAAATTTGGGTTGATTTTGTCATTATGTTTTGAGAACTCAAGTTTCCCATAGAAATGTAACTCATATATAATCCTCAGTTGTGTTTTAAATGTTGTCTTAATTACATAACATTTCTAGATTCAAAAGAGCTCATGATTCCCAACCAAAAATTTGAAAAAGTAAGCATCATTCTGTTAGATTCCAAAGAAATGGTGAAGAATTACAAAAGTTTAAGCCTGGAAAAATAGGAAAGTTCATTTAATATAGGAATTTGTAGACTTGCCTAAATTAGAATTTAGATTTAAAATAGATAATTTTTGTTTGTAATTTAATATTCTATAGGATACTACAAAATGCTTTTCAAATAAAAGATTTAATTTACAATTTCACAAATTATTCTGGCATTCTAATTGACTAGAGTAGTCTTTCAGGTGAGGTACAATAAGAACTTAGTTAATAGATAATTCCAACAGCTCATGAGTAAAATGATAATGTGAATAATCTAGACAAATTGTCAACAAATTGATGATATTAATTTATAAATATAGAAAAAGCACAATCTTTTGAGACTTTGGTGTAACATGGTATGAAGAGAGTAATTGTGTGACATCTTTTTTTTTTCTACCTTTACATAACACAGGAAGTAATTTCCTTAATTATGAACCTCTGTATACAATGAGAAAAATGCTAGGTTTGAGGATTTTTAATTTTGTTTTTGTTGTTTTGTTTGTCCTAGGGCTTAACCTCTGGGCTTGGGCACTGTCCCTGAGCCTGTATTTGCTTAAGGCTACTGCTCTACCACTAGAACATCAATGCCACTTGAGTCTGACTTTTCCTTATGAGTTTATTTGAGATAAGAATCCAAGGAACTTTCCTGCCTGGGTGGGCTTTCAACCATAATCTTCAAATCTTAATATTAAGATATACATATCTCCTGAATATCTATGATATATATAGTAAAATAAAAAATTAAATTAAATTAAAAATAAATACTATTTGCAAGTGT
The DNA here is from genome assembly GCF_019054845.1 of Dipodomys spectabilis. NCBI lineage: Eukaryota > Metazoa > Chordata > Mammalia > Rodentia > Heteromyidae > Dipodomys > Dipodomys spectabilis. The sequence goes on along the minus strand of NW_024871261.1, from coordinate 405,839 downwards.
TCTGATCTCAAGAATACCATTGCGGGGAAAATGATGTAGCAAAGTTAAGTGTAGTATTCTTTCCACAAGAGGAAGGGCATCACATTAGCAGAACTGTAGTATTTTTTTCACAATAGTGATAAACTAGTCATGATGTGAATTTAGGGAATTTTAACGTGCACCTTACAATTTGGAAACTGTTGGGCTAGGATGACTTTACGGCATAAAATCTTGGGATTGATTGTCATAGATATAATAGCTTACTCTGATGAACAAATGTTTACTCTTACGGAATTTTTATTGGAAGTGATGCTGTGGCTCAAGTGGTAGAGTGCTCATCTTGAGCTGCAGAGCGCAGGGACAGTGCCCAAGCCCAGAGTTCAAGCCCCACGACTTACCAAAAAAAAAAAAAAAAGGAATTCATTATTATAGTTACTTCATAGTATTATCCTCTACAAGAACGTGTCTATTTTTTCTGTTGACTTTTAAGTATGTAATGCCTCATTCAAAACTGCTTCTCCTGCAGAATTAAATAAAATAAAAACAGGTACTCTTTTGAATGTCTCTGGTATGGGATGTTCAGAATTTGAAAATGAGTAGTTAGTAGTTATAGGAATTTTGAGGAACAGATATATTCTCTCCTCTTAACAATTAGTAAGTTTTTAAAGTTAAGAGTTTCCATAGAATTGAACTGTTTTCTGTTTTAGTATGAGACAACACTAAAATAATATTTTTTTCAAAATAATGGCAAGTATATTCTGAAAATATTGTATAGTTTGATAACATTCCAGTTGATGTCTGATAAAGAAAGAGGTAATTCAAATTAGCAACCAAAATGTTCATTTTTTAAAGGTAATACACATAGATTAATATTTACTATACTAATACAGTGAAATTATATTTTATGTAGCTCATTTTTTAACTTAATTTTATTGTCAAGGTGATATATAGAAGGGGTTGCAGTAATTGTAAGGTATTGAATACATAACATATCAAAATTTTTATCCCCTCCCTCATTTTGCTCACACTTTTCCTTCACCCCAATACCACTCACAAGTTGTATTGTAAATTTTCAACATATTGTCCTGTGACTATTGCTATTGCATTGGTTTGCCTTTTGTCCTTTGTCTCGCCATTTCATTGTTCTGCTTCCCTTGCCAAATGAAGATAAATGTATATACCATACACAGGCTACTGAATCCAAGTACAACAATGGACAAACCATATGGGATAACACAAAGGAAAAAAGGAATCACATAGTACATTAAAAACAACATCCACAAAGAAAGACCTCTCTTTCCATATCTAGGAGTTTATTTTGTTCAGCATCATTTTATATGGACATTTATACATAGATATTGATTCATTCTGCTCATCTGCTAAGACTATCTTAGATATTTCCTAGTTATTACAAATGAGGGAAACCATGAAATTTGTTTCTTTGTGTCTTGCTTATTTTTTTAGTAGGATTTTTCCAAGTTTTTCCATTTCCTTATGAATAGGAAGCATAGAATTACTCCGTACATATATAAACCACATTTTGTCAATTCATTCATCTACTGAGTGGCATATTGGTTTAAAACATGATTGCATGTAAGTATTACTTAAGGCCATTCAAAAATGACAGATGCTACCTCACCAGATATACTAATATCATGATTTCTAAGTAAGATAGTATTTTATGGTGGTACAAATGTTGAGATATAGGATGAGTCTAATATATATCTTGCAGGAATTAGCCAGGAAGATATCCAATATCATGTAGGATAAAAATGGTAGTTTCTAAATGTTTCCCTTGAGAAAGATATAGGAGGCTGCCAGAAGTATGAAGTAGTTCAGGTAATTTGGAAGAATTTAGACATGCAAGCTCAATTATGTCTCTTTAAATAATAATTATGTAAGTGGAAGGGCAAAAAAAGGGTAAGAGAAGAAAATAACTGACAGCAGGTCATCGTCCCAAGTTATAGTAAAAAAGTCATAATCTATAACTTCCAAGTTAAAGAGAGACCAATATAATACGTCCCACTTAATTTAGGTACATGCAAAATATTTACTTGGCTTTTTCCTACTTAAATGCTCCAAAATAAATGAACACTTATAAGAAAAGTTATGTGATTGCCATTGTTTCAACACTAACTGTGATCAGCCCTCTTTTTCTCACTTTGCACTTGGTAAGTTGATGATGTTGTGGCTGATTAGAATCAGAATTAGGGGCTTCTACTTGTACAATTATCCCAGAACAGTTTAAAGCAGTTTTCCACCCAAGATATCCAACTACATTGTCTGAACCTGTACTTTGAACACACCCTCACACCTGAGCACCTTATTTGAAATTATACTTTAGCTTTTCTTGGCACATTCTACTTTGTGCCTTTGTCTTCTTTGCACATTCTTTTTGAGTTCATAGTTGCTCTATTTCCATTTTATCTGTACAAACTGCTAAGAACATTGTCCAACTACTACTTCTTGTTTGTACACGCCCAGTCTATGTATGAAGGTATTTTGTCCATGTTAAGCAATAGGGTAATACTCACTCTCTGAGGAGAAAAGCTCTACAATATAACCCTATGCCCACATTAAAGGATGAAGAAATTAAAGCATTTTGAGACAGTGATATTAGAATTGAAAGGCTCCTTAAGGACATTTTCCTGGAGTTCATTAGTTTACCCAGGAGAAATATAAATATCCACAAAATTTGGAGCTAATTAGTAAGTGTCCAAGTTAACATTAGATCCTAGATGTTGTGTTAATACAAGTCACGATTGTATTATTGTTAAATCAGAATCCTTCACTACTTGACAATGTGTATGAGAAAGTGAAAGAAAGGCATTAAAGCAAAATGTCTTATCTTTTTAGGCATTTAATCGTAGTGGTGAGAGTAATGTCTAAATTTTTCCATTCAATAAAAGCTTGAAGTTTATAAGAACATTTTCCTACATATAAGAATTTGTGTCAGAAAGTTTAAAGTGAATATCAAAAGATCTGAAAATTAGAAAGCTTTGTTCACTGTTAGAATTTAGGTGGCTTATTTATTCATAAATCTCTTTACCTACAAAAAATTAAGTCTTGAAGTTAGATTTAGTGGGCATTCTTTTTACCTAAATGAGTGTTCTCTTAATATTAATTTGTGTATTTTATGTACTCCATCATCTTAACACACATATGTATTTGGAAGCATGTATATTTCATGCCAGTTGAGTTTTCATATGTTTTCCAGTGTCAATCTTAAGCTAAGGATTTATGATCCAGTTTTCATTATAATTTATATGGTAAGTGACATTTTTCCCTTTATTATAATATAATAAAAGATAAGAAATACACACACACACACACACACAAAAAGAATTTGTGTCAGGTTGGTTGACAGGGTTATTTCAGTATGGAGATATACCTAACAAGAATTAGATTTCAATAGTGTATATGGCAGTTATGATGTGTCAATTGCTATTGAGGCATTTTCTATTCTAAAGAGGAATCAATTACAGGAGTCTTCAGTCACATCAGTAAAGCTGTATGTTCAACCTAATACTTGGTGTTACTTGTCCTACATTTATAATGAGTAGGCTGATAAGATATCCAAACATATCTAAATATATTTCAATAAAATCCCAAACTGATATGGATAGATGGGTCACTAATTGGAACTGTAGAACAAATTAGGCTTTTTTGTGCTGTAGTTCAATCTATAATCTCCTAGCTAAATAAAGTTTTCAAAAATATTCACAGAATACCAGTAATAAACTTTCATGACAGTTATATCTGTATAATATTTCTAAGGTCAGGATTAAGTATTTGTTCCCAACATTTAGAATCAACAGGATCTGTTGAATTAATTGATCCAGAATTTTGTCCTCACATTCACATCTCAACATTTTATCAATATGACTTTCACCAAAACACTGTTCTTATTGAACTTGTCTATGTCCTTTTACTTTTCAAATCCAAATAGTAGATTTCATTCAATATCTTCCTGAAAATTCTTTCCTTCCTTTTCTTCTGTAAATCTGTGTTTATTCCTTTTTTGTTTCCTTATTTATCACATTCCTCCAATCTTGTCCACACTGGTACTCACATTGTTCACACTTTCGTCAGAACTTTCCTTTTCCTCTTCCCTTTAATAATGTCCCTGATTTTATTACTTTTCATATTCATGGTCATGAATATTTTGATGATGTCCAAACAGACCTATCTTTGCATCTGTTTAACATAAATATTAGAACTATCAGAGAGTTTTTTTCCTCTAAATCTATCTTTATCACCAAGATAAATCCATCTAAATCCATCCTTATCACCAAGAATGTAACTAACACAGTTAGGAGACAGAGATGTGCAAAAACTTTAGATTTCCTCTTACCCTACCTCCATCCATTAGATAAGATGAATGATCAAGATTTTCTCAGTTTCTGTCACTAATGTAATTTCTATGTACTCCTTTTTATGACCCTGACACACCAGCCTATTGCAAATACTCATCACCACTCACTCAATCCTAAAACAACTATTTACTAAGTATGCATTTCTCCCCATAGTCTTTTCATATTGGTCCTCTCCTTCACCCAATGACTCTCCTTGTAAGCACACAGAGTGAAGAACTCAGACAAAAATTCGAGTACCACCATTATTTACTCACAACATTGAATGTTGGTCTTACATTTAATGGATGTAATCTACCAGAAATATTGAAGAATATATTTGTTGACTTCTAGAGCAAAGAAAAAGAAAGTAAACAGTCCTTACATTTTCTAACTTAGCTTACAAATAAGGGAAGAGTCAAATTCAGTTTGTTGGTATAAAGTCAGAAATAGTTTCATACAGAAATAAAAATAAATTTTAACTCCTGGCTCTGCAGCTTGTGTCCTTTTATTGAATGGTATCTATATGAGAATGTTATTTGAACTAATCACACTAAGTTGAAACCTACATCTTAGTCCATCAAAATGTGGAAATAAACGATTTTATTTACAAGAAAATAATACCACCAAGAACAGTGAGTATACATTAGAAAGACTGCTGGAATAACATTAGGGTTTTTACTGTCTGTACCTGTTTACGTAATTGTATTTCTTGATATTCAAACTCTCCTCTTGTTATTCTGTTTTGTTTTGTTTTGTATTGTTTGGTTCGTCGTGGGGCCTGGACTCTTGGCCTGGCATTGTCCCTCAGCTCTTCAGCTCAATGCTCTCTACTACTTGAGCCACAGTGCCACTTCCCGCTTTTTCTGCTTATGTGGTGCTGAGAAATCAAACCCAGAGCCTCATGTAGACAAGGCCAGCACTCTGCCACTGAGCCACCTTCCCAGCCCTCCTCCTGTTATTCTTATTGTATGTAATCTAACGCTGTTTATAACTATGCATTCAATGTGGGAAATCCAGCTTCAAAGATATCTACGTATTTTTTTCCTTTTCAATCACAACATCGTCATTATCAGGCTACACTGTGGTCATCATCCTCCCCATCAAAATTATTATTAGCAACATAAGTGCTAATTATTGAATGTCGGATATGTGTCTATGATTTTATTATTTGTCTTTTGATTAATAATTTTAATGTTACCACTGTGCATGAATCCATATTGAAATTTTGAACAAATAAAAAAAAACCTAAACCATATCAGATAGTTTGACTATGTGTTTATAACAAATTATGGAATAGAGTTTTTGAAGCATTGCAAATTCCTAATCACTATGAATTAACTTCCTCTCTCCCCCTAACTACAATCAAATATTTAAGAGTTTGGGCAGAATCTTTTCAAGTAATATACTGTAAATGTTACTACAATATCATGTGTATATCTAAAATTCACTTGAAAGTAATAAACTCTACTTTCTATTGAAATATTAGTTATTTTATTCTAGGAAACTTTTAGAAAAATAGACTGTATATCTTTGAAATGAAAAAGTTCAAAAATAGTAGCATAAAATTTTTAGAGCGAGTCTGTCTTCTCTCTCTCTCTATATATATATATCTGTCTTCTCTCTCTATATATAAATGTTATGTGTAGAATAGTATATTTTTAGAGATTATTTGTCCTCAGAAATATATAAATATATCTAAATTCATGTGTAGAATGATATACAGCATAGTGAAACAAGTAACTTAACATATAATTAAAATTTTAAAAAATACTTCATGAAACAAAGTGCCGGTAACTCACCCTTATAATAAGAGCTATTCTGGGTGCTGAGATCTTAGAATTGTTTTAGAAACTAGCACAGACAGAAAAGTACTTGTTAGATTCTTATCTCCAATTAACCACTAAAAGCAACACCCACAACAAAAAATGTATCACATTAATTTCACAAAAGCATCTTTTAACTGCTGTGAACATTTCTTAGAAACATGAATACATACCCCTGGAAAATGTTAAGTAAAAAAGTATAGAATATTTACGGCTATGTTAAAGACATGACTGTTTAGATTGTTTAAGATATTTAGGTAATGATTAGAAGTTAAGAATAATGATAGGTACATCATATATTGGGACTGGTTTTTTTATTCTATTTTACAATAGTAATAAAATGATATTTATAATGATTATATAAAATTACTCTTGCTTAGTATTTGAATTATCATAAGTGATAAATATTTTTAAATGATTTCCAAAGCAAAGGAGTATCAATTCTTTTGTAATTTCAAAACAATTAAGAAAATTATTTCAAGGCTGGTTCACTCTAAGTCTATATTTGTTTTCTTGTTCTAGTTTTCCTATGTTAGTAGAAATTAAAATTCCAAAAATTTAATGGATATTGGCATTTAGGAACATCTTCACATACGCTAATATTAGAGTCCCTTAAGTGGAATTATTTTATTTCATTTGGTACTTTCACAAATAAATCAAGATGATTGTGTATTTTGTTCTTTTCACTGCTTTTGACTCTTATCTTGAGAATACGTTTTTCCTAGAAAACTAGAGATAAGCAATTGGATTGAGCATGTAACATATGACTTTCATAAAATGCAGATGCATAGATTTGTGTCTTCTGTCATTTGCTAAAAGTTTCTTCCAGAAAAGTTTCTCATTTATTTAGAAGTTTTACCCCTTCCCCTCCACAAATTATACCAACATCAAATACAGTGAAAGCAGGGGTTATACTGTGGGGGAGGGAAATACAAAGCAACAATGAAATAATCATAAATGTGTTAGAAACAATCGCATGAAAGAAAAGAAAACTTTTGAATACATATCTTAGGGTTCATTTCCCTAACATCACCTTATCTGACCTTTTCTGCTTGACTCAGACATATACTAGATATTGCAAATAAGGGAAGCCATGGGAAAACATTAGGGATACAGGTGGACCCATTGCAACAATGAGATGTACAAGTCGTTATATCGAAAAATGAAGTTTACAATTTTGGGGGGTGGGTAGCGGGGAGTATTGGGTGGGGGACAGGGGGAGGATGGGAAGGGATGGGAAGGGGAAACAAAGGGGGAGCCTACAATGCTTGATAAGAAATGTACTCATTATCTTGCCCATGTAATTGTAACCCATCTGTACAGTATTTTCACAATAAAAATAATAAAAAATTATTAGAATTGATGCATAATTCCTAGGTATTCCAGTTATCACATATACTTTTGGATTGAGTTATCTCTGTATAAACCCAAACGGACAAAATACCCTCAAAATAAACAGAAATCACATCTTTGCTTTAAATGCAGTAGTTTACAAAGAGTTTTTAGCCAAAGCCAAAAACATCTTTTTATCTATTCTGCCTTTTGTGTGAAGAAGTTTTAACAATAAGTTTATTTTCCTGACATGCAATTCACTTACAATATATTATCTCCTTTTATTGTATACATTTTAATGCTTTGGAAGTGAATTGTGCCTTCATAGGTTTTCAAAGCCCGATTTTCACAAACTTGCATTCCTTCAAATAGAAATGCTGTAAATTTTAGAACAGACATTAAAAATAGATATAAAATTCAGTTACAGGAATTTGCCCATCATACAACCTCTATAGTGTGTCTTTTCAAAATTTGTTTTTGGGGATCATTTCCAGGGTCTCACACATACTATTCAAGTTCACTGTCAATTAACTACAATCTCTATCCAAAAAAAGTTTTTTACTTCTGTTTAATACATTCATAGAAGTGTAATGCCTGGATCCTATAAAATTCTCTTTCACCTTTTGAAGACTTGAAATCTTATTTGCTAAAATGATTGCAGTATTATACAAATCGATCACTATTAGAAGTATATCAATTTCTCCACAAATGCATTACTATATTTTGCGTCCTCTTTTTATATTATGGACTTATTAGTGAGTTTTTATTATTTCTTAGACACTAAAAAGGAGCTTATTTCATATGCTCCTCCTATTGACTATTAATTTGCGTGTTATTTAATGAAATATACTATTCAGGAAAAAAATTTATATAGAATTAGAAGATATAAAAATACTTATGTTTTAGGGGCTGGGAAGGTGGCTCAGGGGTAGAGCGATGCCTCGCATGCCTGAGGCCCTGGGTTCGATTCCTTAGCACCACATAAAAAAAATCCAGAAGTTGCTCTGTGGCTCAAGTGGTAGGGTGCTAGCCTTGAGCTAAAGAGCTGAAGGACAGCACACAGGCCCAGAGTTCAGGCCCCACAACCGGATCCCTCCCCAAAAATACTTAAGTTTCAGAATCATTGTAGCATTAACATTGTAGCATTAACAAATATATGCCCTCTATCTGTTGGATATGTGTTTGTTTCTGTTATAGTGTCCTTTGAATTATGAAAGGTTATCACTTGATATAATCCAGTTCTTGCTTTTCTTTAGCCACTAATGTTTTCCATGTCAAATTTTTAGAAACCTTTACTAATCCGATGACATGAATTTTTACATTTATGTTTTATCGGTTTCTACATCTCACATTTAGTTTGATAATCATTCTTTATAAGGTTTGAGGTAGGCCAGGTGCCGGTGGCTCACGCTTGTAATCCTAGCTACTCAGGAGGGTGAGATCTGAGGATGGTGGTTTAAAGCTATCCCGGGTAGGAAAGTCCATGAGGCTCTTATCTCCAATAAACCACTAGAAAACCGGAAGTTTTGCCGTTGCTCAAGCGGTAGAGTGCTCACCTTGAGCTGAAGAGCACATGGACAACGCCCAAGCCCAGAGTTCAAATCCGATGACCAACATACATACACACAAACAAAGGATTGAGGTAGTAGTCTAAGATTATTCTTTAAATCTAGAGAGGCAATAGTGCCAATACAAGCATTTAAGATTCTGTTTTTATTTCATAAAATCTCATAGCATCCTTTTCAAAATCTATGGACCATAAATCTAAGAATTTATTTTTGAAAAATCTGTTACCTTCTTCATTGGACTGAAAGTCAGATCACATGGAAAAAATAAAATAGAAAACAAAGCATTGTATAGAGATGTTACAATGTAAAAAAGTTGTAATAGGAATATAATTCATTTCCAAAGAAATAAGAGAAAGAATAAAACTAACAATTGCTAATGTGGATAGAAGATGGATCACATTTTATCATATATAATTTTGAAAAGCATAGTAGGAATGAAACTTTTAAGAAGTCATAACTTAAAACACTATTTGTATTATAACTAGACAGTATAGTTCAGTGATAAAACATTGGCCTAACATATGTGAAGCAATTGTGTGATCTCCCAAGCATTACAAAGTACACACAAAGCACACACACAAAAACCCACATAAACACACACACACACACACACACACACACACACCACATACACACACTTGGAATATTTTTATTAACATATTAAACAGAGCAAATTATCACAAACAGTAAAAGTATTTTAATATATGAAATTATAATATTGCTCATACTATTTAAAAGTTTAGTAGAAATAAAACAGTCACAAGATACTTGGATTCTTATAGATTAAGTAAATTGAAAATTAAGAAATAAAAGACATGAGAAATTTGCAAACATGTTTTAAATAATAAACATTTTGAAACATGTACCCTTTTATTTTGGCAAAAGATTGATGTTACTGGTGTTTTAACTCAAGATTTAGAATATAATAACCAGGTGCTCTATATCTTGCTAGGCATGGCTATATCTCTAATCATTTCACTCTGGAAATTTTATGATAAGTTCTCATAGTTTCCCAGTCTCTCCCGAATTACAAACCCTATTTACACTTCCCACCATAGTTAGAAAATAGAAACCACAAATCACTATGCCCAGCTCAGTTTTTTTAATTCAAGTATAAATATTTCCAAAAAGTGACCATGTAATGCAGCCTTTTTTAATAAAGTATGTGATTCTTGAAAATACAGTATTCATTACCTGGACAAATATGTTTAGAACTATAAGAAAATAAATTTATTTAAATTCATCAACCATATAAAATTTAAGAAAATAATTTTTAAATAGTCACATGTTAACTATTTTGAAAGCAAAAATATATCTCTGAATAATTTACATGTGTTAAAATTATGCAAAACTAAATTAACTAATCCTACAACTCTGAAAAAAGAATTACCCTAAAGAAACAAAAGAAAATAATTAAGTTCAAAATTTGAAATTTAGAAAATAAAATGAAGTGTATTCTTTAGTTGATTTAAATAACTGTAAGCCCTCTGTATATCAATTTCATTATAAAAAATGCATGAAGAAAGAAAAGTACCCATTGGTCAATAGCGACAGGAAAAGCATCAGTAGTTTTTTTTTTGAGTGTGCAAAAAAATCAATGGAAGAGATAACAATGTTCCTTCCATAATAAATGTACTCATTACTTTATTTAGCTAACTGTATCCCCTCTGTACATTACCTTTACAATAAAATTAAATTGAAATTAAAAATAAACTAAATAATATACCAATTAAGAATTCATAGAGAGCTAGGAAGGTGGCTCAGTGGTAGAACTCTTGCTTTGCATATTTGAGGCCCTGGGTTCAATTCCTCAGCATCACATAAACAGACAAAAAAAAGCTGGAAGTGGCGCTGTGGATCAAGTGGTTGAGTGCTAGCCTTGAACTAGCCTTGAGGAACAGCGCCCAGGCCCAGAATTCAGGTCCCACGACCGGACCCCCCCAAAAAAAAACCCAGAATTACTAGAAACCATTGGTTTAAAACTTTTAAAAAAACTGCCCTAAGTACCCAAGTAATATAATTTGATGATACTATTTAAATACTTCAACTTCAGCAGAGAAGCCAAAAGTTTAATAACTGTTACAAAGTAAATTAATAAATCTGAATATATTACCATTAATAATAATCATAAGATGAATTTATAGTGGTAGTCAAATAGGTAAGAACTTAGGCAATTTGCCATTAGTTTGCATTTAATATGTGAGAAAGAATTTTCTAGGTTTTTTTTAAAATATATAATCAGTTTAATGAAGAAACTATTCTGTCACATCATATGATAATTAGATGAAGCTGATTTTAGAGCAAAGAGAAGATTGTACCAAGTTTTTGCATGTTTTGGTTGTGGGAAATTGTGTTCAATTTGGGTATTGTTTTTGTTAGACTGGTGTCATATCAATGGTTAATTTTAGGATAGGGGTTCCCTTTCAAAAGAACATGCACCTGATCTGACTTTTTAGACTTCTCATTATCAATGGCATAAGAGTTGCACACCAAATTGTCTAGCTTCCTAACTTGGCTGTCCTGGATTCGGCAGTCCTTCCAATCTTAACCTGTAGATAGTGCAGGATGGTGGAAATGATCCAATGCACCCAGCTATAGATTGAGAAGGAAGTCCACTAAACTTTTGGCCTGGGTTGTGTTCTCAAGCTTCCTCAGTAGTTAAGAGTTCAGATGGGAGCCCCTGGTGCCAAGCAGTCAGAGTATTTCTTAAAGCAACTAGACATATATATGACTTAGGCATGTAAACACCTCAGGACAAGAATAAAAGAGCAGTGAAGTATAGAGGACAGGCCCAATTTTAACTAGCTACTTGGAGGCTGAGTAAGATTAGCTAGCTACTCTGGAGGCTGAGATATGAAGACCACTATTCAAAGCCAGTCCAATCATGAAAATACATGCGAGTATCTCCAAAAAGCCAGAAGTGGAACAATGGCTCAAGTGGTAAACCACTATCCTTGGACACAGAAGCTTAGGGATGATGAATGAATAAATGAGCACTTGCACATGCACGTGCGTGTATACAGTGCATGTACACACACACACACACATGAGTATTTCAATGCGAAAGTTCATTTTTTACCATGCTGTACCCTATTTCCCTGTATTAGTTTACAAATTAACAAAATCAGCTAAGCACCTATTTACATAGAACTCATCATGTTTCTCTAAAGTCAACTCTCTTTTTAGAAGCATGCTTTTATTTGACCCATATGTAAACTATTCAGGAGTTTGATTCTTCTCCCTCAATTCTGTAGAATTAGATGATTGTTTAGCTTCCTCCTAGCAATACAATTTTGTGAAATCTTGCATCAAGCAACGTATTTCTCTCACTAGAACTCAAGCCTCTGTCAAAAAATTAATAATAGTTTTTTCTTCTCTTTGCTTGCATCTGTAGTTTTATTACCTTCATATATTTCATGATCTGCCTGTGCATGACAAAGACTGCTGTGGAAATAAAAAGACCCGTCGCAGCACTTATCATTTATGTACCATCCATAGATATGAAGATGTTTAAATATTACTGAAATTGCTTTGGAATAAATCATGTACACCTTGACTATCATGAAAAAGAAGAATTGGTTTCTCAGCACTTTAGGTAAGAACTTGATTGAAAGGAATAAAAGGAAAAGTGAGGAACAACTCAACACATACATTCAAATGAAACAAAACAACCCAAGAAAACAAATTAATTCAGTAGTCAAGAACCTGCAGGAAATGCAAAGACTTAAAAAAACATCAGCTATGACAAACTTATGAAAATCCTGACTACATGGGAGTCTACTCTTGTGAGGATAGAGGTTAAAGCCCAGAGTGGACAGAAAGATCTGTACACAATACCATGCACCCGTTATTCTAAATTCCAGGAAGTATAACATAACGTGGACTGAGCCCAAGGTCATACACAAGGATCTGAAAAATAATCAGGATAATTTAGGACTGGGGAAATGACAAAGTGGTAAAAACACCCATTTAAGGGGCACAAGACACTCAATTCAAACTCTAATATTTGGGTATTAAAGTAAAAAGCTATGATTTTAAATAATTGGAATAATTGAAAGATTTGAGTGGGAAAATGCATTAGAGTGATAGAATGAACCCATGGTTCAATGCTTTCAACTTAAGTGAAAATATTTTATGGTACTTCAGACAAAACAGAGTTACCTTGCAAATGAGCACGGTTGTGCATTTGGGTGATGGAAATACTTTAATTACACAGGTGTAAATTAAATAGGTTTTATTTGGGTAGATTGTACTTCTTAAACTAAGAACCTGGATGATGTCCCTGAGATTTTTCTCTCAAGGCTACCACTCTACTACTTTGAACCACAGTTCCAATTCTGATTTTCTGTTGGTTGTTTGGTGATAAGATTATCCTGGACATTCTTGCCCAGGATGGCTTCAAACTATGATCGTCAGATCTCAGCCTCCCGAGTAACCAGGATGCCAGGCATGAGCCGTCGATAGTTTTAATAATTTAGTAAATTGTACACTTACTGAAATTATACATTATCATTATAACCTGCATAATATATGTGTGTATGTATATATCAATGCATATGGATAGAAATATTTTAACATATTTTTGTATCTACAGTACATTTATGAAATCATCCATTATAAAATAAAATGGAAACAAAAGTTAATAAGGAGCAAAATTAAGGAAATTATCACATGTTTCTTGTTGTTCAATGGAATACGAATTCGAGAATCAGTTTGGGAAAACCATCTCTACGTTAACAAAATGGATAAGAGCTATTAATTCCAATCCATCTATTTGCCCATGTTGTGCAACCTCACACATGAGTGTCAAAATCAAACCACACTTTTTGCCTTTGCTTTTAACTCATCTGATATAATTTACAGGTTAGATGAAGTAATCAAATAAAGATTAAAATAATATTATGTGAGGTTATGAATTAGAGCTGAACATGATTTTGAATATGATAATAGCTAATTAAGTTGCATATTTCTTACGTTTACTCTGTCTTGTCCCTCATTCCCACATTAGGAAAGTATATAGAAGGTTCTCACTAAATTATATGTACAATTATGAAAAAAATGTATTGAAAGAATATGGGCACAGTGTGGTTTTAGCTTATTGAGACCTGTAGGAGTAAGTGTGTTTTTGAGGACTTGCAATACATTGTGATGAAGATGAAGGGAGGGATGTTCTTATTCTGGAAAACTGGCTAGAGGATTGCTCCCACAAAGGAAGTGATGAATTCTTCCAAAAGGTTACAGTAAAATCACCTTCACAACCATGTTCACTGCTGCACTATTCACTGTAGCCAAGTTACAGAAACAGCCCAGATGCCCTTTGGCAGAGTGATGGTTAGAGAATGTGTGGCACATATACACAATTGGATTGAACCCATCCATTTTGAAGACTGTTACATTATTTGCAACGAAATGAATAGGTCTAAAAATATATTAAGTGAACTAAGTCAGAGCCAGACACACAAAGGACCCATATTCTGTGTCATATTTGGAAGCTAGAAATTTATACAAGTTTGCACAAAAATATTAACCAAAGCATGCTATTTGCAGAGGAGTATTTCAAAGGTGTAATTTCTTATAAAATTGAACTTTACTCCAACAAAATGAGGACCAGGAAACTATCACTTGAAATATGTGAGTGGAAGTCAAAAGGAAGGAATAAAGAGAGTTATGGAGGAAGAGAGTGATGGTATAATATTCAATGCAGATAGTATGAAACTAGAAAAAATTAAAGTGGGGTGAGGTTTGGAAGGGTGTGGAAAAGTTATATAAAGATCCATTTTACTTAAAAAAACTGATATGTTGAATGAAATTCCCTTGTACAAGTATTTAAGATAATAAGAATATAATTAAAAACAATGGAGACATCTGATCTTAAATTCTATTTCCATCTCTTTTAAAAAATAAAATTATTTGCTCTATAATTTGATCAGAGGGATGGATTTTGTGGCTAGCTAGATCATTGCACATCTGTCTCTCTCTTCCTCTCTCCCTTTCATGGTTCTCATAGGTAATATGATTGCTCTATAATTATCCTAATTTATTTTGCTTTTATATTTTTGGTTGCATCATTTTACTTTCTGCTCTGCCATATCCCAATTCATTTACACAGAAGACATTATTTCCTATTTTCTCATTCTTAGAATAAGCTGCACATGAAGACAACACTGGTCCTCATTTCAGTCTGTACCTTTAAATACGGAGGAAAATCTTTCCTCTGCTCTCTACCAATTTCCTACTCTCCAGTTAGAATAATTTAGAATAGTAAAAATGAAAAAAGAGAAAATAAATAATAGTGAAAAAAATAAACAGATGCAGAAAATTCACCGGATTTTTCTGACCATTTCATCCAATGTGAACTATTGGGGAAATACATGGACAGCAAATTCTCACTGGCACTCAAAGTCTCTGGTTAGGCAATTCTGATGAAGTTGAGGAACAAGGTGAAAAAGTGAGAAATGGTATCAATTGCAAGAAAAAAATGAAATAGTATCCAAGCAAATTTCTTCTTTGTTCTGCTGAAAATAATCGCCTTACTACAGTGCAGAGACTACTTTCCAAAAAGGCCACTCATGTGATTACTAGGGATGACGATGAGTATAACCCTCTTCATGGAGAAGCCTACAGTGGACACTTAGCCATTGTCCATGAGGAGGTGGCTCAAGGCAGATATTCATGCAATAACTGCGAATGTCTGGACATCCCTGAACAGTACTTATACATGGAATAATAACAGAGTGGCTTCTTTATTTCATCATAATGCAGATACCAATGGCCAAATTAAAGGCCTCTTGACCCCCTTGCATCTTGCTGCTGGGAATAGATATAGCAAAGATACGCTGGATCTCCTTCTGTTGAACCATTGTATCAAGCCATGTCTGAAGCACAACTTGGAAGAAACTGCATTTGATATTGCCAAAAGGGTAAGTATGTATCACTACCTCTTTGAAGTTGTGGAAAGCTGTACAAATTGTTCTCCTAAGTCCTAATGGATCAGTTAAGTTTCTTACATTTCAAAATTGCCAGTCCATCCTATGTGTCCATAGAAAATATTTTCACAATACAAAGCAACAGCAATACCTTACTTTAAAAGTTCATGGATTCCATGGTATTCTTCCAAGTGAATTGCCTGACTTTGATGTCAAAATATATTCGAGTTGTTTGTATACATCTATAGTGATTTCTATAGAGTTTGTAATTTTTTAAATCAGAAATAATTTTAACTTATCTGTTGAAATGAGTAGTACAGAAACTAAAGATATTTCTGGTGCTTGTCTGAAAAAGTATATTTTAAAATATTTAGTTTTCTGTTTGTATAATGTCCATAATCTATTTCATTCTCTCCTAGATATAATACTTTGAATTTGACATTGTTTTATAA
This sequence comes from Dipodomys spectabilis, assembly GCF_019054845.1. Classification (NCBI taxonomy): domain Eukaryota; kingdom Metazoa; phylum Chordata; class Mammalia; order Rodentia; family Heteromyidae; genus Dipodomys; species Dipodomys spectabilis. The sequence goes on along the minus strand of NW_024871261.1, from coordinate 389,404 downwards.
TACATAGGTTCATTAATAAATGTGTCCTTTCAGATTGCATTCCATATAGAAACATTTTAAGATAAAATGACAATGTTATCTTATTTCAAAAGTTTTGTAAAGGTTATGCTATGTAAAGGCCTTTCTAAAACGGTGAAGATTGAATACACTGATGTCAAACTAACTTTTATTTCTATTAATTACATATATTATTACACTTGTATATTTGTAATCAACTTTTTAATAACTGTTTTTCATTTCTTGCATCTGAAGAATGAAAAATATGGAATACTTCACAAATTTTCATATCATCTTGGTGCAAGAGCCATGTAAATCTCTGTATTGTAATTCAGGTAGACCTGCTGCTGAAGCATGTACTATCCTGTAAATTTAAGTAATTAATGATGCAATCTTAAGACAGGCATAGATCTTTGGTTGCTTATTTGTATCAAGGAAACCTTATTGTTCCCAAAATTGCTATTCATCTTAATTCTGTAAAATTCTGTGTATGGTGGAAAAAACCTATGTTGTTTGTTCGATTGTTTACATTTGCAAGTTTTTGTCAATGACTATTTTAAATCATTTTCATTTGAAATTTGATCATACGTTGAAGCCTTTATAGATAGGTGCAAAGGTGATTGATTTTCAAGTACTTATTTATTAACTGAGTTAGCTTTGTGGAGCTAATGGATTCAAAGTAAGCCTTGCTTAACAGCTACTTCTAAACATCTGCAGCTTAAAATTTCCCAAATGAGGTCTTGCTGGCACAAATGTCTCCTTGACCCTTTACCCTTGCTCCATGTAGGAACAGCCCATCCAGAATGTCTTACCTGACAGCATAGATTGTCTTACTGGAGCAAAACTAATCATAGTTACAAGGGATTATAGAGAGACGAACAGTTAAGACAGAACTGTTCAGACTAGAAGGTATTTTTCAAAATATAACTGCTTATTACACCCTACCATTTCAAAAGTAGCTAAAGCCAAGAAGGTGAAAAAATAGTTCATATGCATGATTACCTAATGTCCTGGCCTGTCTACCATCCAACCAGGTAGGAAGTTACACCACTGATTTTCTATCACCAAATATATTCCATAGCTCCAGGAGAAGTCCATATGTTTCTCCTCCTTATTAGGCCTTAAATTGGGAGTGTTTTAATCACAGTGTTTCCTCTTGCCTCTAGGCTGTACATCTCCGAATGGTAAAGCTTTAGTTCTAATTCTATCAAACACTGAGGTAGAGGTAATGGAATAATACTTTAAAACAGTTGCCTTTGATACATTAACCATAACAGAACAAAGAAAAACATTTTCTTATATTGTAGATAATTATATATTTTATATTTATATGTGCTTACTTTATATTTCACACAGTAAATCTTAGTAGAATTAATTGATAATTTGACTAATTTATATTATTCCAATATATAGATTGGAATATAAATAATCAGGATTAGAATATATATTAGAATACAAAAAGTATCAATGCAATGTTTTTGGTATAAACTTGTGATACCTTCTACGTGTTCTTGGTCTTCTGAATTCACATGGTAAAAAAAACAATGTTTTCCTCTAATCTATAAGGGATTTTACTCTGCTGTTCTGTTTAATGTTTTAACTCGCTGGTCCCAAATTGTTTTTCTCCATATTTTTGAAACATTCCTACTGATTATACTCAAATTTTGCTGATATGATGTCTAAAAAGTATTATTCTTCCACAGGATCCATGGGTCCTAGGATCCCAGGTCCCAGTTATCCGCATCATCAGATAACAAGGACAAGAGTTCCCACCTACGCCCATGCAACACGCCAAGAGAAAGTCATTGAAGACCTATCTCAATTTCTCATTTCTTATATTTCAGGGCCCCAATTCCTTGAAATGCAGGAATTAGCAGTGAGCAATTGGGAAATGCAAGGCAACTTAAAATGCAAGATGAAATCACAAAATGTGAAAGTACAGTAATTCAAACTTTCAATTTTCAGATGACCATCCCATATGAGTGAAAAAGTCCACAAATGTCACAAGATTATTTGTAATACCCCTCTCTTAATGATTGATGAATGATTTCAGTCCAGTATCAGCAAGCTAAAAAATAGTTCCTGAACGATAGATCCACAATTGGTCTACCAATGCTAGGAATACTTGACATAGAGGTCAAATATAATTCAGAAAAACATTAATTGAGAAGATCTTTAGTGCTTCAAAACACTGGTACTTCAGTAAAACTTGGTTCTGTAGTATAAAAATGTTGTCATTCTCAAACAAATGATAACCTACATTTAATCTGCTGAAAGTATATTGCCTTTCAAATAAACTTTAAAAAATCACATTTGCCAAAAAAAACACTTTACAAGTGAGGAGTAACCTCACTTTACTAGTGAGGTTACTAGTTTTTCAAGTGTAGGGAGCAAGTTACAATAGAGTTGATTTATTTACCCAGCACTAATGCCAAACAGGTTCAACCATTCCTTAAAGTGTATGAATAGTACCCCCCACCATTTGTGTTTTTCAGTAGGTGGCTTCGCAAATTTGTTAAATAGATCAGCCTCCCATATTTCAAACCAAAACATTAGCTAAAAAAGTAAATTTCATCACATAATAAGTACATTTTAAAAAGTCATGAATAGTTGCCTTATCATATGGTGTTTTATGTTTTCCCTGTCTAACATAGTAAGAAATACGACTTAAAGAATTGAATATGAGTACTCATCAGAGATTTGACAAACATACAATCTGTCTTCTATTTCTATCATTTTCCTTTACAGTAGTAAATTTTAGTTTTCTTCTTTTGCCAAAACTTATAGGTAGTAGAAAATATTATCCCATGTAAAATAAAATAATCACAAACCATTGTACAAAGCCATTTATAAAAACTGGTAGTTAGGAATGCATTCTAAGCTATTTTTAAACTTTCTTGTTGACTACAGATTAACCTTCCAAATGGATGGCAATGAAATCATGTCTAGGTGCTTCAGGTCTCCAGTCTTGCAAATTGTTACTTCAGATGAATGAATTATGAAAATATAAGCTGACATCAGTTCAAGTATATGCAGAATTGAAACTCCATGGAATGTATATAAACCTTTCAAAGTACTGACAGACAGTTTAACAGAATGACTATCAGGAAGTTGAAATAATGGTAATAATAGTAAAGGAATAATAGTAAAGACATAGAATGAATGAAGAATGGAACAAGGGGCAATTACAGCTAGAATACCTAATATACACATGTGAGAAAGGAAGTGGTAAATCGTAAATAAATCTTGTAGAAGGAGTTGGTTGAGAAAGATAGAAGGAGTGACTCTGATCCCGGAACATTGGGCAATTAGATGGACATATTTAATTGTAACACACTTTCAGAACCTTTTGAAATTGAGTGAAAAAACACAACAAAAAACAAAAACACACAAAAAGCACAACCAAACATCAATCTCTATAGAGTACGATTATGACCTCTCAAAATTTTAAATAGTTAATGAAGGACAATCTTGGGAAAAGCATACAAAGCTGTTCGAAGTGAGCAATTTTGGGTAGAGGAGGATTTTTAACAGATGTAAATAGATTGTTTAAAGTTATAAATCACCTACATCTGCTGCAAATATTTTCTTCTGTGAGTTCTCTTGATCTGAACTGGATATTCTAGTCTTGAGCCACAGTTGATAGCTTGTGAAGATAGAATGGAAGAAACAAGATCAAGAACCCATTCCCATTACTCCATTGGAGAGGAAACAGTCCTCTACGTTTTCTCTCATTTCTATTGACTAGTTTTACTCATAAGTTTAAGTCAAGTGATTTGAATTATATATTTCCTTCTTTGTTCTGGCAAAGTAATTGGTCAAAATGATTCACTAAATATTATTAGCCATTTTTTTCTATCATCTGTTTTCTTGTCCAAGAGAGTCCGTTAAACTTCCCCCTTGCCACGGAAACCCAGCATCAATGTTAATGAGGACAATCTCTAATGTAAAACTGTGTCTCCAAAATACCAGTCCAAGAAGCTGTGATCACAAATATTTAGCTATACATTTTTCTTTTTTCTTTTACCTTAAAAGTCTTCTTGTGTCTAAAGTGCCTTCAAAAATAAGTACTCCACCAATTTTTGGATGAGTCACTTATAACCTCAAAGATATATTTTGCTAACAAGATGCTTAGAGGAAACTGAAGTATACTGCACTTTTATCTTCTCTCTTAAGACTCTCCTTAGATACCATATCAGGAACAGTGAAGTTATTCTTTGCAAAAATATTTCAATGGATTATTTTTTTCTCTTCATCTTTCATTTGCTCAACAAGATGTATGGAGAAGAATAGAGTTGAATCACCCATACCTTGGATGACAGTGTCTTTTACAAAAGGACAATGCTCCTATGTCCTATTTCTCTATCCTCCTTTTAGCTCTTGCCTGATCTCCAACTAATCACAGAATCTTAGCTTCAAGTCTAATGAAGGTGAAGGACTATAAGGCCTCCCCCATTGCTACATTGTAGGGCTAGATCTCTGGCAGGAGGTAAGTGTGAACGACGCACTCAAGGAACACACGTTAGGAGAACAGGCTTAAGCAGGTCTGGTTTATTTCTGCACAAGGGTTGGGACTTTATAGCCCCAGGTTTCCCAACCTCCTGAGTCCTTCCCAGCCAATTACTTAGCGGGGAGTTGATGATGGGCACTGCTTGGTGACAGGCACTGATTGGGCCCCCAGGGGCATGTAGGGAGCATGGACAGTTCATGGCTTGCAAGGTAGGCAGACGTGCCTGTGGGTCACGTCTCTACGAGCAGGAAATGTGCTTCAACTGCTACTCTAGCTGACTCAACCAGATCTGACCGGCTCTACCCACAATTTTCCCCTTTTCTATTAAAAGGACCATCATTATGGTGACCCGTTGTTGGAGGCGTTTTTGCCAGGAGTGCAAGCATTTAATAATTCCTAGGAGAGTAAGCCCTACAAATGCAAGGCCTCCCCAGATGACCAGAGAGGATGGCAAAAACCATTGTTGTAACTTTTAAAGCACATCTTCTAAAAAGGAGGCAGCGGGAATAAGCTGTATGGTGGTCTGGTTTAGGTGGGTAAGATCATGCAGCAAGTTTTGGGTGAAGTTTAAGTACTTAAGGGACCAAGGGCCTTTGATGTAGTTACTAAGTTCAGTGAAATTGGGTGCGGGAGTGGAAAGCTGACAGACAGAAGTAGTCATAGCATTACATAGTCCTCCTTGTTGTAATCAAAGAAACGTAATCTGTTCTTGGAGCAAGTCTATTCATTGTTGGAGTACAAGGAGGCCTCCCTTAGATGACTGAGGGATGAGCTGGTTTATCTGTTGCATGGTGGACACGCTTTGGGACAGCAATATAGCGGCGGTGGTAGCTGAAGCCTCTGTAGCAATGATTACGGACCCGATTGCAAGGATCAATCTTAGTGCTCTTTTAGTGCGCCGACGAATCAATTGAACCTGGGAAAACTGAGAGTCATTAGTAGCCAGAACAATAAATGGGGGAACACGGACCAAACCTGCAAAAGGATATGAGCCATTGGGTTGCCAGTGATTGCTGAGAGTGCCAGTAGCGGAGGAGTTGTCTCCTAGACAAAAAAAGAACGGGGCTCTAACCACTACCATTCCTGACACCTGGTCATATCCAGATCAGTTACAGAGACGAGTATTGGCCAATAGGAAAGGGGACAAACCGAGGCAGGAATATGATGAGCAAACGATTGGCATGGGGAGTCCTAGGTCTCCCAATCGTCCTCCTGAAGAGTCATAAAACTCCTTTAGATTTTGTGATTTGTGATCTTTTTCAGATTGGTTGTATATAGCTGGGTCTCTACCTTTAAAAGAGTTTTAAAAGAGAAACTATGAAGATGAAGCAGTGGGTGAGGCTTCAATAGACTTGAAGCCAAGAAGCTGTGTTTAATTGGAAATCAAGAAAGAGCTGAGAGGAGGACATACAAGTAGGACACAGAAGCGTTGTCCTTTTGCAACAGACCTTTCTTCCAAGGAATGGGTGATTTACCTCTATTCTTCTCCATACATCTTGGTGAGCAAATGCAAGAACAAGAGAAAAATAATATATTGTAATAATTTTGCAAAGAATAACTTCACTGTTCCTGATATAGTATGTAAGGAGAGTCTTAAGTGAGGAGATAAAAATGGAGTATTTTTTGGTTTCCTCTAAGCATCTTGTTAGCAAAATATATCCTTGAGGTTAGAATTGATTGAAACAAAAAGTGATGGAGTACTTATTTTTCTGGGCAATTTAGACACAAGAAGACTTTCAAGGTAAAGGAAAAATAAAAAAGTTAGCCAAGTATTTGTAATCACAGCTTCTTGGACTGGTTTTCTGGAGACAATTTTTACATTAGATTTGTCCTCATTAACATAGATGTTGTTTCATGGCAACCAAATGCAAGAGGAAAGTTTAATGGACTCGCTTAGTCAATTAAACAGCATAATCGAGAAAATGGCAAATAATCTTTAGTGAATTATTTGACCAATTACTTTGCCAGAATAAAGAAAGAAAATGTAATTCAAAATGAATTGACCTAAAAGTATGAATAAAATGTAGTGAAGAGAGATGAGAGAAAAAATAGTGGATTGTTTTCTCTACAGTGGAGTAATGGGTTCTTCATCTTGTTTCTTCCATTCCATCTTTCCAAGCTATCAATTGTGGTACAGGACTGGAGTATCCAGTTCAGACAAAGAGAACTCATAGAAGAAAGATAATATTTGCACAGATATAGGTGATTTATAACCTTAGATAATCTATTTAAATCTTTTCGGAATCCTCCCCTACACCAAACTGCCCTTTTTGAACATCTTTGTTTGCTTTTACCAAGACTTCCCTCCATTAACTGCTTAAAATTTTTGAGAGGTCATATTCATACTCCCTAGAGAGTGCTGTTTGGTTGTGATTTTTATGTGTTTTTGTGTTTTTTAACTGAATTTCCAAAGGTTGTGCAAGTGTCTTACAATTAAATATGTCCACCTAATTATCCATTAATCCTGGATCACAGTGACTCCTTCTATCATTCTCAACCACCCCCTTCCCCAAGATTTATTTCCGATTTACCACTTCCTTTCTCAAATGTGTAGATTGAGTATTCTAGCTGTACTTGTCCCTTGTTCCATTTTTCATTCATTCTATGTCTTTACTATTATGCCTGTCTGGTTTCAACTTCCTGATAGTCATTCTGTTAAACTGTCTGTTAATATTTGAAAGGTTTATATACATTCCATGGAGTTTCAATCCTGCATATACTTGAACTGATGTCAGCTTATATTTCCATAATTCATTCATCTGCAATAACAATTTGCAAGACTGGAGACTTGAAACACCTAGACATGATTATATTCTCATTCATTTGAAGATTAATCTTTAGTCAACAAGAAAGTTTAAAAATGGCTTTGAATGTATTCTTAACTACCAGTTTTTATAAAGGGCTTTGTAAAATGATGTGTGATTATTTTATTTTACATGGAATAAGACTTTCTACCTCCTATAAGTTTTGGAAAAAGAAGAAAACCAACATTTACTACTATAGAGGAATATGATAGAAATAGAAGATAGATTTTTTCACATCTCAGATGAGTACCCATACTCAAGATTTAAAGACATATTTATTACTATGCTAGACAGAGGGAAAACAAAACAGTATATGATAAGGCAAGTATTTATGACTTTTTAAAATGCCCCTTATTAAGTGATGAAATTTACTTTATTAGCTAACGTTTGGGGTTGAAATATGGGAGGCTGATCCATTTAACAAATTTCTGGAAGGCACCTACTGAACAACACAAATGGTGCGTGGTACTATTTCTAGATTTTAATGAATGTTTGAACCTGTTTGACATTAGTGCTGGGTAAATAAATCAACTCTATTGTATCTTGCTCCCTACACTTGAAAAACTTGTAATGTCACTAAGTGTCATCTACTTATCAAAGGTTATTTTGGCAAGTGTGATTTCAAAAAGTTTATTTGAAAAGGAATACACTTTCAGGAGATTAAATGTAGTTTGGTTTGAGAATGACAACCTTTTTATACCACAGAACCAAGTTGTACTAAAGTACCAGTGTTTTGAAGCACTACCGATCTTCTCAATTAATGTTCTGCTGAATTATATTTGACCTCTAAGTCAAGTTTTCCTGACCATGGTAGATCAATCACGGATCCATCCTTACAGGAACTATTTTTTGGGCCCACTTATGCTGGACTGATATATTACATTAGTCATTAGGGGAGGGGTATTAAAAATAATCTTGTGACATTTTCTGATCTTGTTCACTCATATGGGCTGGCCATCTGTAAATTCAGTTTGAAATACAGTAATTTCTCTCGATTTTGTGACTTCATCTTTCATTTTAAGTTGCCTTGCATTACACAATTTCTTGCTGCTAATTCTTGTTTCTCAAGGAATTGGAGCCCTGAAATATAAGAAATGAGAAATTGAGATGGATTTTCAGTTACTTTCTGCTGGCATGTTGCGTAGGCTTAGGTGAGAAGTCTTGCCCCTGTTATCTAATGATGCAGGTAACTCAGCCATAAGATATTAGGACCCATGGGTCTATAGAAGAATAATGTCTTTTAGATATCATATTAGCACAATTGGAGTATAATCTGTAGGAATGCATCAGAAATATGGAGAAAAACAGTTTGGGACCAGTGAGTTAAAACAATAAACAGAGCATCAGAGTAAAATCTCTTATAGATTAGAGGAAACAACATTGATTTTTAACAATGTGAATTCAGAAGACCATGAACACATAGAAGGTATCACAAGTTTATATCGAAGACATTGCATTGATACTTTTTATATTCTAATATATATTCTAAACCTAATTATTTATATTCCAATTCTATTTATTGGAAAAAATAAATATCAATTTACTTTTCAAATTATCAATTGATTCTAGTAAGTTTCATTGTGTGAAATATAAAATCAGCACATATAAGTATAAAATATATAACTATATATAACATAATATAATGGCACATGTTTTGCATTGTTCTGTTTTGGTTAGGGTATCAAAAGCAACTCTGTTTTAAAGTATTATTCCATTATCTCTACCTCAGTGTTTGGTAGAGTTAGACTTAAACCTTTACCTTTTGTAGATTTACAGACTGAAGGCAAGAGGAAACATTACCAATTTATGGCCTAATATCAAGGAGAAACATATGGACTTCTCCTGGAGCTATGAAAATATTTGGTGATAGAAAAGCATTAGTCTAAGTTCCTGCCTGGTTGGAAGGTAGATAGGCCAGGACATTAGGTAATCATGCATATGAACAATTTTTTCACCTTCTTGGCTTTAGCTACTTTTGAAATGGTAGGTATAATAAAAAATTATATTTTGATAAAAACCTTCTAGTCTGAAAAGTTCTGTCTGAAATATTCATCTTTCTATGATCCCTTGGAACTAAGATTTGTTTTGTTCAAGTAAGACAATTTACACTATCAGGGTAAGATATTCTGGTTGGTCTGATATTACATGGAAGAATGGTAAAGTGTCAAGTAGACATTTGTGCCAATGAGACTTCATTTGGGAAAATTTCAGCTACAGAAGTTTAGAAGTAGCTCTTAAGCAAGGCTTACTTTGAATCTGTTAGCTACACAGAGCTAACTCAGTTGGATAAATAAGTACTTGAAAAAGCCATCCCCTTTGGTCCTAGCTAAAAATGCTTCAAAGTATGATTAAATCTAAAATGAAAAAGATTTAAAATAGTCATTGACAAAAAAATTGCAAACGTGAGCAATCAATTGAACAATATAATTATTTTCCATTATACACAGAATTTTAGGGAAAGAAGATCAGTAGCATTGTTAGGAACAATGTTTCCTTGTTACAAATAGGCACCCAAGGATATAATCCTGTATAAATATTGCATCATTAACTACCTAAATTTAGAGGACATTATATGCTTCAGCAGCACATATATCAAAATTACACCAATACAGAGATTAACATGGCAATTGCAAAGGATGATATGAAAATCTGTGAATTATTCCATAATTTTCATTCTTCAGATGCAAGAAATGAAAAACAATTATTAAAAAGTTGATTACAAAATTACAAGTGTAACAATACATGTAATTCATATAAATAAAAGTTAGTTTGACATCAGTGTATTAAATCTTCTCCTTAGAAAGGCCTTTACATTGCATAATCTTTATAAAACTTTTAAAATTAGACAACATTGTCATTTTATTCCAAAGAAATATACTATAAAGACCTAGTAAAAAAGGAATCTTAAACTGTTTTGGTATGGAATGCAATCTGAAAGGACACATTTATTAATGAACCTATATATTATAAAACAATGTAGTATTCAAAGTCTTATATCTAGGAAAGAATAAAATAGATTATGGGCATTGTACAAACAGAATACAGAATATTTTAAAGTATAATTTTTCAGATAAGCACCAGAAATAACTTTAGTTTCTTTAGTACTCATTTCAACAGATAAATTAAAATTATATCTGAATAAAAAAAGCAAAAACTCAAGGGGATCCAAGATGGCGATGGGGAAGTAGGGGAATGCCACAGCTCTCCCCAACCAAAAAGAGAGTTCGAGTTCCAACGTTTAATCTCCCCAAGATACCGACAACAAAAAAATCAACATCCAGAGAAAAACAGGAGTAAAAAGAAGAATTTCACAACAGAGAAGCATGAAGACCCCTCCCCCAACGTCTAATGGTCACAAAGCAGCGTGCCAAGCCATGGCCAGCCTGGCCTGGTGGGAGCTGCCGGTGGCCCAGAGACACAGGGAGCTGTGTGCAGATCACCCGCACCAAAGCCCCTTGAGGTACCAGTGTCAGAACGCTGATCTTGACAATGAAGAAACCTCCGAGCAGGGAACTTACACAAAGATCCCACCCCTTCCCCTCACTCTCCATTCGAGCAGAGAGGCTCCATCCCACCAAAGCCACTCAGCCCCATGGCAGGAACCTCAGAGATACATGAGATGCCCACAGAACACCAGAGCAGAAGAACTGAAAGGAACTGATGCTGATCAAGAGAGCACAAACACAGACAAACCCCAGAGATCAGCACCTGCACAGAGGCCCCTTCCCCACCCCTCGGGTGGAGGCCGGAAGCCCATCCCGTGGAGTGAACCCAAACAGTATCAATGGAGGCAGTGACAGAAAAGAAACACACGGAGCCACCACCTCTCACCCTAGCCCACAACTACCTCAATTGAACTCTCAATTCAACGGCAACCAGCAACCTACATCACACAGAAACAACTAGCTCCAGGGTGAGTACCCCGCAGGGGACAGTGCATTCCTCAAGGGAGACCAGAGCTGGTGGGAATCCCCAGACCCCCTACCCCCAAACCTGCACCACAGGACCCACTAAAACTAGAAACTGTTCAAGAGCTCCACCAGCCCATGGATCACACTCAGCTGGCAAGGCTTGAACAAGAGAGACCCTGGAAGGAAGCTTAAATGCCCAAGCCTGGAACAATGCCACTGGGTCAAGACACCCAACGGTGGAAGAAATTTGAACTGTGTACTCCAAGCTGCGTAATCTAGGTGGGATACATAGCAGCACAGGTCCATCAGGTGTGCCCCAGGCTGGGGTCTGGGACCAGGCCTGGGGATCTGGTGCCTGAGCAACATAACTAACTCCTCCCAACTGAAATCAGAAGGTGAGTACACGCTTCAGCAGAGGGGAGAAAAACAGGGGAAACGCACCCCTGGTAATCATGCCTGTGACAGCAAAAGACGCAGGGGGTTCAGCACAAGAGAAGCCCAAACCCCACAAGAACCGACCCATGTATTCTAGGCTGGGAATTGAACAACACAGGTCTCCAGCACCTGATAATAGTCAGGAGCTCAGGCTGGTAAGTTGCTCAGCAGTACAGTGCTTGTCTTATGTGCAAGAGGCCCTGGATCTGATTCCTCAACAAAACATAAGCAGAAAGGGCCAGATGTGGTGCTATGGGTCAAATGGTAGGGTGCCAGCCTTGAGCTGAAGAGCTGAGGGACAGCACCCAAGACCAGAGTTCAAGCCTACAACTAGCCAAAAAGTAAAACAAAACAAAACATCAGGAGACCATAGCAGACTCCAGCATCTGGGAGAGTACATCCAGCACATCCGAAATCGCCAAGAGCACCTGTAGGAACAAACAGGAGCAATCTAGGCTGCTCAACCCTTCTAAAGGCGGGAACTGCCAGTGATCTACAGCGGAGAGCTGAGAATCTTGTGTGGGTCAGACCAGCAGCTGGAGGTCGGCCCCCAACAGAACTGAGATCAGGTACAGACTCTCTCTACCAGCACAGAAACAGTAATCAAGCAAAGACAGACACCTATTGACCAAAACAAAATTTCAGATTAGTCTGCAATAATCCCTGAATCCCCATGAGAAAATCACAGAGAAATATTACAAGGTTTATCAACACCTAGGATAGCAAGCTATCTCTAAAAGCCAGCAGCAATCCAGGGGAGAGCCCCAGTGGGAGAAAAGCAGGAATGGAAGACAAACACTATATCCAAGACATGCTGGAGGCAATGACTCAAGAATAAAGTGAGAAATAGACCAGAATTTGAAAGAACACTGGGTCGAAATACCAAAAGAGGTGCAGGACATCAAACAGTAGCTGCATGCAAAAATAGAGGTAGCACACACGTCACTAAGCCGTGAGATAAGTGACAAAATAGAGGCAGTACATACCTCATTAAGAGGTGAGATTAGTATTTTGAAAACCAACATTGAATCCATTGAAATCAACAATGAGTCCCTTTCCTCCATGCAAACCACAATGGAAACCACAGAACAGAGTGAACAAAATGGAATACAGAAGACAGAATACATCAACTGGACCAAAAAATGACAGATATTGAAAAATCACTTAAATTATACCAAAGGGAAATTCAAGGACAAGCAGATAGTGCCAAGAAATTTAACCTTCATATACGAAGATGAGGAATATCAAAGCAAGGGAATGCAGCACCTATTCCACAAGATAATCGGTGAAAATTTTCCCCATCTCTAAAAAGAACATCTTACCCACATAACAGAAGCATATAGAACACCTAACAAGCAGGATCCCAGGAGAAACACTTCTAGACACATTATAGTATAAATGATAGATCTGAATGATAAGGAAACAAACTTGCATCCAGCAAAAATGAAGAAGGAGCTATACTACTATAGGAAAAATATTACAATCACTACAGATCTCTCCACACAAACACTGAATGCAAGAAAGGCCTGGGAAAGTACCACATGAGCACTGAGAGCCAATAACTGCCAACCCAGACTGATATACTCGGCAAAGCTAGCATTCACATTCCATGGAGAAATGAAAATTTTTAATAGCAAAGAAAAAACTAAATTAATACATAAACATTAAGCCAGCATTACAAAGACTACTAAAAGGTGGAACACAACCTGAGAAAAGCAACCAGGAACAGGGACCTGCACCCAGACAAGCATTAATAGAAGTCTATCTGAGCAAGGACAGAGGAAAAGAAAGAAGAAAAACAGTGACCATAATGCATCTCTCTATTCTATCTCTTAAGATTAACGGACTTATTTCACCAATCAAAAGAAAAAGAACTGTAGATTGGATCCTAAAACAGGACCCATCCATCTGTTGCCTTCAGGAGACCCACCTCTAAGCCAAACATGCAAACAAACTCAGAGTGAAGGGTTGGAAAAGGATCTACCAATCAAATGCCCCTAATAAGAAAGCAGGTGTAGCAATCCTTATATCTGATAAAATAAACTTGTCATTAAAATCATTACAGTGTCAAACCATCCCTGCATCTCTGGGATGAAGCCTAACTGGTCATAGTGTATGATTTTTTTATGTGTTCCTGGATTCTTTTAGCTAGAATCATGTTAAGGATCTTTGCACCTGAGTTCATCAAGGAAATTGGCCTGTAATTCTCCTTTTTGGTTGGGTCTTTGCATGGTTTGGGGATGAGTGTGATATTGGCTTCTCTGTTTCTCTGAAGAGCTTGAGGAGTGTGGGTATTAGTTCTTCTTTAAAGGTCTTACAGAATTCTGCTATGAATCCATCTGGTCCTGAGCTTTTTTTTGTTGTTGGAAGACCTCTGATTGCTTCCTGTATCTCGTTGTAGGATATTGGCTTATTTAATTGGTTCACTTCTTTGCTCAGTTTGGGCAACTTGGATTTCTCTAAAAATGCATCCATTTCTGCCAGGTTTTCTTCCTTTAGAGAGTATAACTTTTGAAAGTAGCCCATTAGGATTGTTTGGATATCTTGGGTACGTGTTATGATTTTTCCCGTGGCATCCCTAATCTTGTTAAAATGGGTTTCCTCTCTTATTTTTTTTAATTAATCTTGCCAACGGTCCATCAATTTTGTTTATTTTTTCAAAGAACCAGCTTTTTGTTTGGTTAATTTTGGCTGTAATTATCTGATTTTCTAATTGGTTAATCTCTGCTCTTAATTTGGTTATCTGGCTCTGTCTAGGAACTTTAGGTTGCATTTTTTCATGTTTTTCTAGCTGTTTTAATTGCAACATGAGATTATTTACTTGGTCTGTCTCCATTTTCTTGATGTGGGCAATGAGGGCGATAAATTCACCCCTTAGGACAGCTTTTGCTGTGTCCCACAAATGTCTTTGCGAGGTTTTTTTTTTTTTTCATTTTCATTGAGTTGTAGGAAATGTTTTATTTCTTCTCTGATCTCTTCCATTACCCAAGCATTGCTAAGAAGTGTGCTGTTCAATTTGCATGTATTAGAGAAATTTCTGCCGTATGCTTTGTTATTGAGAACTAGCTTGATTCCACTATGGTCAGATAGGATACAGGGGATTATGTCGTCCCTTTGTATTTGCTTAAGTTTGCATGAACTATGATATAGTCTATTTTGGAGAAAGTTCCATGAGCTGCTGAGAAGAATGTCTACTGTGTTGTGTTATGGTGAAATACTCGGTAGATATCAGTTAATTCCGCTTGAAGTATGGCCTCACTTAATTTGGTAGCTTCTTTTCCAATCCTCTGGGTGGTAGGCCTGTCCTTTGGTGAGAGTGGTGTGTTGAGGTCTCCTAGTATTATCGTATTGGGATCTATTTTATTCTGTAAGTCAATAAATGTAATCCAATTCATCAACAGAGCCAAGGTCAAGAATCACATGATTTTTGTCACAGATGCAGAAAAGACCTTTGATAAAATTCAACATTCATTCATGCTAAAGGCTCTGGAGAAAATAGAAATAGCAGGAACATTTCTTAAAACAATTAAACCAGTTATGACAGACCAATAGCCAATAATACACTTAATGGGGAAAAGCTACAACCAATTCTCCTAAAATCAGGAACAAGGCAAGGATGCCTACTGTCTCAAAATGCACTTCAATATAGTCCTGGAAGCCTTAGCCAGGTCAATAAGGCAAGAAAAATACATGAAAGGGATCCACATAGGGAAAGAAGAGGCTAAACTATTCCTTTTTGCAGACAACATGATACTATACATTCATGATCCCAAAAACTCCATCCCCAAACTCTTATAAATCATAAATCACTTCGGCAAAGTAGCAGGATACAAAATAAACCCACAAAAATCAGTTGCCTTCCTGTACACTGACAATGTACAAGAAGAGAGGGAAATAAAGGGAGTAACCCCATTCACAATAACCTCCCCCAAAATAAAATATTTAGGAATTAACCAAAGATGAAAAAGAACTATTTAATAAAAACTATAAAAAGATAAAGACAGAAATTGCAGAAGACTCTAGGAAATGGAAAGACCTCCCATGCTCTTGGATAGGCCAAGTTAATATAGTGAAGATGGCAATACTGCCAAAATTAATATACAAATTCAATGCATTCCCTATTAAAATCCTAATGACTTACATCACTAAAATACAGAAAACAGTCCAAAAATTCATATGGAACAACAAAAGACCTAGAATAGCCAAACCAATTCTAGGGAATAAAGGCAAAATGGGAGGGATATCCATACCGCACTTCAAACTATACTACAGAGCTATAATAATAAAGACAGCATGGTACTGGCACAAAAACAGACCAGAAGACCAATGGAACAGAATAGAAGATCCAGAAATAAATCCACAGTCCTAGAGTCAGCTGATATTAAACAAAGGAGCCCAAGACATACAATGGAAGAAACACAGCCTCTTCAACCACTACTGCTGGGAAAACTGGGCTGCCACATGCAGAAAAGTAAAAGTGGACCCCAGCCTATCACCATGCACCAACATCAACTCAAAATGGATTAAAGATCTTAACATTAAAACTGAATCTCTGAAACTACTGTAGGACAGAGTAGGAGAGACACTTGAACCAATAGGCACAGGAAGGAACTTCCTGAACAGAGTCCCAGGATCACAACAAATTGGAGAGAGACTCAACAAATGGGCCAACTTTAAAATATAAATCTTCTGCACAGCTAAATCTATTGCAACCAAGCTAGAAAGACAAATAACTAATTGGGAAAAAATATTTACCAGCAATATATCAGACAAGGGGTTAATATCCAGTATATACAGGGAACTCAAGAAACTAATCCCTCCTAAACCTAACAAACCAATTACTAAATGGGCAAGGGAAGTAAAGAGGGACTTCTCAGAGGAAGAAATAAAAATGGCAAAGAAAGACATGAGGAAATGTTCATCATCCCTGTTGGTGAAGGAAATGCAAACAAAGACAAAGATACCACCTTACCCCAGTCAGAATGTCACACATCCAGAAATCATCCAATGACAATTGCTGGAGGGTATGTGGAGAAATAGGAACCCTATTACACTGCTGGTGGGAATGTACACTTATACAACCACTTTGGAAAGCACTTTGGAGGGTCCTTAGAAAGATAAAGATTGACCTCACTTATGACCCAGTCATACCACTTCTAGGCATCTACCCTGAACAACAGGAAACAATATACAAGGACACGTGCACCTCAATGTTTATTGCAGCACTGTTCACAATAGCTAGGATATGGAAACAACCCAGATGCCCCAACACAGATGAATGTATCCAAAAATTTTGGTATCTACAAACAATGGAATATTATGCAGCCATTAGAAATGACAAAATAATGGCATTTGCAGGGAAATGGATGGAGCTAGAAGGTAATCATGTTGAGCAAGGTAAGCCAAGAGCAAAGAGACAAACGGTACATGGTCTCCCTGATAAGTGGATGCTAAATCCAAAATGTTAGGTGATATGTCAAAATTAACAGGACTTAAGAAACAAAGAACTCCCACTCATCTGGTCGAAACACTACTAAATATCCCCATACTGCTGATCACATGTATGTTGTATTGTGTGCACTGTTATATGTTATAGACTGTGATAGACAATTTGCTCCAGGAAATTTAGAATGAACTTGTGACTTTAAAGGAGCATCATTATTTCACAATACTGTGAAATTTGGGAAGTTATGTAATCACTTAATCACAATTTTTTAAAAAAAAGAACCTCGGGGAAGTAAGGAGGGCAGGGTGTGGTAGGAGGAAAACAATGGAGGGGGTAACAATGCTCAATAGAAAGTGTACTCATTACCTTGCTCATGTAACTGTAACCCTCTGTATAGTATCTTTACAATAAAAAATTTTAAAAAAAGATCCAATCAACAGTAAAAAAATAAACTAAAATCAATACAAAAAGACAAGGATGGACACTACATATTAATACAGGAAACAATACAAGAGGGGGATATTACCATAATCTACCTAACATTCCCGAAACATTGGTGCACCCAAATATGTTAAGCAAATACTCTCAAACTTACAGAATAAAATAGATCCAATATGATAATACTAGGAGACTTTAACACCCCACTCTCACCAAAGGACAGGTCTACCAACCAGCATATTGGCAAAGAAGCTATCGAATTAATGAGGCCATACTTCAAGCAGAACTGACATTTACCAAGTATTTCACCCTAAAAACAACATAGTACACATTCTTCTCAGCAGCTCATGGTACTTTCTCCAAAATAGACCATATAATAGTTCATGTAAGAAACTTAAGCAAATTCAAGGGGATTGACATAATCCCCTGTATCCTATCTGACAATAGTGGAATCAAGCTAGTTCTCAATAACAAAACATACTGCAGAAATTACTAAAATACATGGAAATTGAACAGCTCACATCAAAGCAATGCCTGGGTAATGGAAGTGATTAAAGAAGAAATTTAAAAAATTCCTACAACTCAATGAAAATGAAAATGCATCGCAAAAACCTTTTGGGACACAGCAAAAGCTGTCTTGATGGACAAATTTATTGCCATCAGTGCCCAGATCAAGAAAATAGAGACAGACCAAGAAAATAATCTCATGTTGCAAATAAAACAGCTAGAAAAACATGAAAAAATGGAACCTAAAGTTACTAAACACAGCCAGATAGCCAAACTAAGAGCGGAGATTATCCAAATAGAGAATTGGAGAATCATAGCCAAAATTAACCAAACAAAAAGCTGGTTGAAAAAACAAATAAAATTGATAGATATTTGGCCAGATTAATTTAAAAAAGAAGAGAGGAAACCCATATTAACAGGATTAGGGATGCTACGGGAAAAATCACAACACGTACCCAAGATGCCCAAACAATTTTAACGGACTACTTTCAAAAGTTATACCCTCTAAAGAAAGAAAACCTGGCAGAAATGGATGCATTTTCAGAGAAATACAAGTTTCCCAAATTGAGCAAAGAAGAAGTAAATCAATTAAATAAGCCAACATCCTACAACGAGATACGGGAAGCAATCAGAGGTCTTCCAACAACAAAAAAAAAAAAGCCCAGGACCAAATGAATTCACAACAGAATTCTATACGATCTTTAAAGAAGAAGTAATACCTATACTCCTCAAGCTCTTCAGAGAAACAGAGAAGGAGGGAGCTAACCCAAACACATTCTACGAAGCCAATATCACATTCATCCCCAAACCAGGCAAAGACCCAACCAAAAAGGAGAATTACAGGCCAATGTCCTTGATGAACACAGGTGCAAAGGTCATTAACAAGATTCTAGCTGACAGAATGCAGAAACACATAAAAAAAACCATTCACTAAAACCATGTAGGCTTCATCCCAGAGATTCAGGGATGGTTTAACATACGTAAGTCAATAAATATAATCCAACACATCAACAGAACCAAGGTCAAGAATCACATGATTATCTCCACAAATGCAGAAAAAGTTTTTGATAAAATTCAACATTCATTCATGCTAAAAGCTCTGGAGGCAATAGAAATAGAAGGAACATTTCTTAAAACATTATAAGCCATTTACAACAGACCAATAGCTAATACTATACTTAACGGGGAAAAGCTACAACCAATTCTCTTAAAATCAGGAACAAGTGGACTGGGAAGGTGGCTCAGTGGTAGAGCACTTGCCTTGCATGCCTGAGGCCCTGGGTTCGATTCCTCAGCACCACATAAGCAAAAAGAAAAAAGCCAGAAGTGGCTCTGTGGCTCAAATGGTAGAGTGCTAGCCTTGAGCTGAAGAGTTGAGGGACAGCACCCAGGCCCAGAGTTCAGGCCCCATGACCGGACCCCCGAAAAAAAATCAGGAACAAGGCAAGATGCCCACTGTCTCTACTCCTGTTCAATATAGACCTGGAACTCTTAGCCAGGTCAATAAGGCAAGAAAAAGACATTATAAGGATCTGTATAGGGAAAGAAGAAATTAAACTATCCCTTTTTATAGATGACATCATACTATACCTTCACGATCCCAAAAATTCCATCCCCAAACTCTTAGAAATCATAAATCACTTCGGCAACGTAGCAGGATACAAAATAAACCCCCCAAAACCAGTTGCATGCCTGAACACTGACAATGTACAAGCAGAGAGGGAAATAAAGGAAAGCAAGCCCATTCACAATAACATCCCCCAAAATAAAATATTCAGGAAGTAACCTAACCAAAGATGTAAAAGAACTCTTTAATGAAAACTATAAAAAGTTAAAGAAAAAAATTACAGAGGACACTAGGAAATGGAAAGACCTCCCATGCTCTTTTATAGGCAGACAATATAGTGAAAATGTCAATACTGCCCAAATTATTATACAAATTCAATGCAATTCCTATTAAAATCCCAATGATGTACATCTCTGAAATATAGAAAACAGTCCAAAAATTCATATGTAACCAAAAAAGACCTAGAATATCCAAAATAATTCTAGCAAATAAAGACAACATGGGAGGTATACCCATGTCAAACTTCAAACTCTGCTATAGAGCCATAATAAAAAAGACAGCATGGTACTGGCACAAACACAGACCCGAAGACCAATAGAATAGAATAGAAGATCCAGAAATAAATCCACATGCCTACAGTCAGCTGACATTTGACAAAGGAACCAAAGACAGACAATGGAAGAAACACAGCCTCTTCAACCACTAATGCTGGGAAAACTGGGTGGCCATATGCAGAAGAATAAAAGTGGCCACCAGCATATCACCATACACCAACATCAGCTCAAAATGGATCAAAGACCTTAGCATTAAACCTGAATCTCTGAAACCACTGCAGGCAGAGTAGGAGAGACACTTGTACTTATAGGCCCAGGAAAGAATTTCATGAACAGAGTCCCAGGGTCACAACAAATTGAAGTGAGACACGACAAATGGGACTACCTTAAAATAAAAAGCTTCTGCAAAGCTAAAGCTATCTCAACCAAGCTAGAAAGACAACCAATTAATTGGGGAAAATATTTACCAGCAATATATCTGACAAGGGGTTAATATCCAGTATATACAGGGAACTCAAGAAACTAATCCCTCCAAAACCTAACAAACCAATTACTAAATGGGAAAGGGAACTAAAGAGAGACTTCTCAGAAGAAGAGATAAAATTGGCAAAGAAACACATTAGGAAATGTTCACCATCCCTGGTTTTGAAGGAAATGTAAATAAAGACAACCATGAGATACCACCTTACCCCAGTCAGAATGTCCCACATCCTCAAGTCAGCCAATGACAAATGCTGGAGGGTATGTGGAGAAAGAGGAACCCTACTACACTGCTGTTGGGAATGTACACTCATACAATCACTTTGGAAAACAGTCTGGAGGGTCCTAAGAAAGCTAAATATTGACCTCCCTTATGACCAGTCATACCACTTCTAGGCATCTATCCTGAACAACAGGAACCAGTATACAAGGACACGTGCACCTCCATGTTTATTGCCGTACTGTTCGTAATAACCAGGATATGGAAACAACCCAGATGTCTCACCACAGATGAATGGATCCCAAAATTGTGGTATCTATACACAATGGAATATTATGCAGCCATTAGAAATGACAAAATAATGGCATTTGCAGGGAAATGGATGGAGCTAGAAGGTGATCATGTTGAGCAAGGTAAGCCAAGAGCAAAGAGACAAACAGTACATGTTCTCCCTGATAATTGGATGTTAAAACCAAAATGTTAGGTAATACGACAAAATTAACAGGACTTAAGAAACAAAGGACTTCCACTCATCTGGTCGAATCTCTACTAAATAACCCCATGCTGCTGATCACATGTATGGTATATATGTGTACAATGGAGGGGAACCAGGAAGATGACATAGAAGTAGAGGGAATCAGGGAAAAACCCGTCAGCTGCACTGGACACTGACCAAAATGAACTAAGCAAGTTAATGGCAGGGATGGGAGGGAGAAAACAATTGGGAAAAAGGGAACAGCTGATGTTATGCAAAACAAAAGAAATGTACATACCAACCAATGTGGAAGGAATAACTGTATCGCAAAGCTCATAGAACTCATAAATGTTATAGACTGTGATAGACAATTTGCTCCAGAAATGTTAGAATGTGTTTGTGACTTTAACTGAGCATCACTATTCCACAATACTGTGAAATTATGTAACCACTTAAGTACAATAAAAATACCAAAAACTCTCCAGAAATCATTATAGATGTATAAAACTAACTCTTGAATACATTTTGACATCAAAGTCATGCAATTCACTTGGAAGACTTCCATGGAATCCATTAATTGTTACAATAAGCTATTGTTGTTATTTGGATCGTGAAAATATTTAGTATGGAAACAAAGAATGCAATGGCATTTTTGAAATTTAATAAGCTTAACCGAACAATTATGATTTAGGAGAGCAATTTGTGCAGCTTTGTAAAACTTCAAAGAGATAGTGATACATACTTATCCTTTTGGCAATATCAAATACAGTTTCTTCCAAGTTGTTCTTCAGACCTGATTTGACATAATGGTTCAACAGAAGCAGATCCAACATGTCTTTGCTATCTCTATTCCCAGCAGCAAGGAGCAAGGGGGCCATTGGTATCTGAATCATGATGAAGTAAGAAAAAAGCCACTCTAGTATTATTCCAGATATAATCACTGCGCAGGGTTGTCCAACCATCTACAGTTATTGCATGAATATCTGCCGCTTGAGCCAACAACTCATGGACAGTGTCTAAGTGTCCACTGTAGGCTTCCTAATGAATATGGGTATACTCATCGTCATCTCTAGTATTCACATGAGTGGCTTTTTTGGAAAGTAGTCTCCGCACTGTAATAATCTGATTATTTTCAGCAGCCCAAAGAAGAAATTTGCATGGATCCTTCTCCATTTTTTTTGCAATTGATACCATTCCTCACTTTTTCATCATGTTCCTCATATTCCTAAGAATTGCCTAACTAGAGGCTTTGAGTGACAGTGAGAATGAGGTGTCCATGTATTTCCCTAATAGTTCACATTAGTTGAACTGTTCAGAAAAATCCGGTTAATTTTCTGCATCTGTTTTTTCACCGTGATTTATTTTCCCCTTTTCCATTTTTACTATTCAAAATTATTCTAACTGGAGAGAATGGAATTGATGAGAGCAGAGGAAAGATTTTCTTCCATATTCAAAGATACAGACTGAAAATAAGGACCAGTAGTGTCTTCATGTGCAGCTTATTCTAGGAATGAGAAAAGATGAAATAATGCCCTCTATATAAATCATTTGGGAAATGGCAGAGCAGAAAGCAAAATGATGCAACCAAAAATATAAAAGCAAAATAAATTACAATAATTATAGAGCAATCCTCTTATCTATGAGAAACATTAAAGAGAGAGGAAGAGAGACGATGTGCAATGACCTAGATAGCCACAAATGCATGCCTCTGATTAATTTATGGAGCAAACAGAATTTTATGTTTTAAAAAAGATGGAAATAAAATTTGTGTATTTACTTGAATTTGGTAAATACATTTTTAGCAGCCTCCATGAGGAGACGTAGGTTTAATCTTATTGCAGACAAGAATCTAAATTCTTGATAATTCTAGGAACAGATCTGAATGAAATCAGTTGAATCACACTTTGCATGTACAATGAAGGAATAGGTCCAGGCTAGGAAAGCAGCAAAAGGAGGTAGGCCGATTGTATCTGTGACAAAACTTTGTGGAAAATGGTATTGAGCATTACTTATGTTGATTCACTTGCACTGGAAGCATGATTCTGGACAATTGCTTACTGATTCTCAACTATTGCTTTGATCATTATATTCTCCAAAAAGACAAAGTGAGATTTAATTGATAGCAAAGAACTACTAATACATTTTTATTTTGCATTAAGCACCTTCAATCATTGAAACCACATGAACAAAATAGACAGGCCTATTTTTTTAGATGAAAACAAGTGTCTTTAAAAAAACAAGGAATGTAACTAGTCATGTAAAGGACTTCTATTTTAGTACTACATTATACATTTTTTTTTCTAATTTTGGGTACCAATAAATAATGGATCTATTAGAAAGCTCTTAAAACTCATATGTCCAATTGTGAGTTCTCTTATACTATATCATGGTATTTTTGTGTATGTTCTTAAGAAGAAATTTACATTACTAACTTGAATTTCTGACAGGACAAAATCATCACTGTACATCTTGCTTCTATACTCTCATTTTTAAATTACTATCTAAGTATGTGCATTAGATAACTATAGAGGAAAAAGCAAAAGCCACACTGGTGGCTCATGTCATTAATCGTAGCTAATCAGAAAGATGAAGTCTGAGGACTGTGGTTTGAAACCAGATCAAACAAAAAAAAGTCCATTAGATTCTGCTTTGAAAGAAACCAACAAAAGCTAGAACTGGAGCTGTGGTACAAGCAGTAAAATGATATCCTTGAGAAAACTAAAACAAAAAAATAACAAATTCTGGGACAGAGACAGGCCCTGAGTTCCAGCTTTAGTATTAGCACCAAAGAAATAATTGAATTAATTAGTTAATTAAGTAATTAAATATAAATAAAGTGGTCACATGTGGATAGGCAGGTAAAATGTAACATTTGTGGTGCCTGGATTGTGTTTTATTATGTAGTAAGGCAAATTATCATTTGTACTAATCATTAATTTTTATTTGAACTTTTTTGTACAATAAATCATGAATTTAGCATGCATGTATAGGTGTGTATACATGTATGCATATGTGTGTATGTGTATATGTGTGCATGTGCTGTTGCAATGTTGCTTGCCAATGTGGACAGGGTGAGGCTGAAAAGAGCTAACTTTGTTGCAATGTTTTTATTTATCAGAATTCTGTCATGTCATTTCAGTTGGACCACTCTTTTGTACATTTTATTTGTCAAATAATATCATCAGAATCAAAGGATTTACCATATTAAGTTAGATAAAAGAGACTGCTTTCAGCTCTTATTATATGTTAGGTGAGAAGATTCAGACATATTTAGGTAGTAAGTTAGAGCTATATGATGACTGTCGTTACAAAATAAGTATTTGACCTCTTAAATTTGTTATACTTTTAACATATGCTCATGGAGTGAGTTTGACCAACTGGACCAAATAGGTATTGCTTTCTGGTTATTTCCGTGAAACACAAAGTGGATAAACTCTTTCTGGCTTTCTGTTGAAAATAACTTTCTTTGTAAGATCATATCTATTCACACTACGAGGTAATCAACCCAATATTTATCAATTTTGATTATCCCATCATATTGACTGAAAATCGGTATTGTTGATATGCTTGTTAGATATTTCTTTCAAAAACAAACGAACCAAAAGCATGTGTCATCTCCACAAAGTGGATGTATCAGAAGTTGTTTTGTACATGCAAAGGGCTAATGGCTCTTTTGTGGGAGTAACTATCGCAACTTAACAAATAAGGCTTTTCGAATATCTTTTCCAATATAAATAACATCCCAGAGTGAGTCTTGCAATTTCAGAAAACCCTTTGAATATTTTAGTATAATTTCATTTCATTGACTATAGAGCTAAAGACATTTCTGAAATAAATATTGTTAAGATCTGAAAAAGGAAGTGGGTATATAGACATTTTATGCATAATCTTATGAAAATCTAGTTTTTATGAAACTAAATGAAATAGAATAAAAGAATGTAAGTGAATTTGGTAAGCTAATTATTAGTTTAACTTTGTTTTCTATTAACACAGTCCTTTGAATGTAGATGATGCAGTTAAATTATTTCTTTGTGTTTCTGTACTTCAGTTATTTTTCATATCATTGTAGTTATGGGAGTGAATTTGGAGTATAAATAAAGGTCCTTTAAAATGATTAGGATTAATCCGGTGCTTTGTGTCCTACTCCCAAGAAAATGAGTTATTTTCAAGTGTTAATAATTTATAATTGAATCTTCATTTCATAAGAAAATTTTTAAAATGCAGTAGTATTGATGACTTTTTAAACCAATTGTATTGACAAGGTGGAGAGTCTTTAATTCATGCTTAGGTCTTGGGTCTATGATTTTTAACCTCTTGTTCCTGACATTAATGATAGTTCAGACTGCATTTTGGGGTATATGAAAGGTAAAATATTTATCTGGGGTCAAAGGTGATTTTTATATCAGTCTTGATTTAATAACATTTTATTTTATTTTATTTTTTGGTTGTGGGGCCTAAACTCCACTTCCAGCTTTTTCTGTTTATGTGGTGCTGAGGAATCGAACCCAGGGCCTCATGCATGCAAGGCAAGCATTCTACCAATGAGCTACCTTCCTAGCCCTTAATAACATTTTAAAGTAGTACATTTTACTCAGAATGTTGGGTATAAAAAGCAATCAAAAAACTTATAATGGTAAACAACCTAGGTGAGCTACAATGTGGAAATGATTGGTCCATAACACCTGCAGTCTGTTTCCATCGGGAATTGGGCAGGACACTCTTTCGGTATGACTGTGTTAAACAGAGATGGGGTCCCCAGGCAGTGCAGTGTTGAGTGAAGGGATAGAATATGATTTCTACTATTTTGAGCTAGAAATCAAGAATGTTATACTTTAGCAGTTCCTTTCATCAGGGATGTTTGAATTGATTATGAGCTTGGAATTTTCATATTATAGCTACCTATTTTCTAACAAAGATAATGTCACATATTATTAGAGTGTACAAAATAATTCTGGGAAAATTTCCTAGAATTAGTAGACAAAGTGCTGGTATTTTAGTCATAAAATAAAATGAGGTTATTTGATAGAGTGGGAGATGGGCCTCAGGCTAACACTTACCAGCGTGCAATGCTGTACTAGTAATTCCAATTCTGAAGATTTCAATAACATCATCAGAGAATTAAAAATGGAAGTAGTTCCACTTTATGGGATTATTGTGAGGATTAAGTTTGATACCATAGGTAAAGTACTTGGAAAAACTATCATTCAGCATTTGATACTTTCTACCTGTTATTTTATCATGTGATGAATTCTAACATTTTTTACTGTGATTTTTATATTGTGTCTATTTACAATATGCAATGTGATATATTGATATTCATTGCATTGGTCAGTTTTTTGGCATTATGAGGAAAATGCCTGCAAAGAAAATTTCTGAGAAGGAAACTATTATATTGATTCATGGTTTAAGAGAATGCAGTTTAAGATCAGATGTCTCTATTGTTTTTAATTATATTTTTATTAAATAGTTGTTCAAAAGAATTTCCATTCCACAAATCAGGTTATAAGTACAATGTATCTTTACATAACTTTCACATTCTCTTCCAAACCTCACCCCACTTTCATGTTTTTTAGTTGAATATAATGTCTTCACTCTCTTCCTCCATAACTCTCTTTATTCCTTCCCTTTGACTTCCGCTCACATCTTCCAAGTGATAGATATCTGGTATTCATTTTGTTGGATTAAAAGTTCAATTTTATAAGAAATTACACCTTTTAAATACTCCTCTGCAAATAGTATGCTTTGGTTAATACTGTTGTGTAATTGTAACCCCTCTGTATGGTATTTTCACAATAAAAAAATTACTGATTTATGGTCAATAGATTTGAAAAGGATGCCATGACTTTATGAAATAAAAATAGAATCTTAAATGGGTGTAGTGGCACTATTGCCTCCCTAGATTTAAAAAAAGTTCTTATACTACTACCTAAATCCTTATACAAAAATTTAAAAATTTTAAATAAAAAATGATTATCAAACTAAATGTGAGATATAAAAACATATAAAACATAAACATAAAAATTCATGGCATTGGATCAGTAAGGTTTCTAAAGTATGACATGGAAAGCATTAGTGGGTAAAGAAAAGCAAGAATGAACTGGATAATATCAACTTATAATCTTTCATAATTCAAAGGACAATGTAAAAGAAGTGAAAACATATCTAACAGATAGAGGACACATATTTGTTAATGCTACAATGTTAATGCTACAATGATTCTGAGTCTAAGTATTTTCATATCTTCTAATTCCATATATCCTTATCCCAAATAGGGTATTTCTTTAAAGAACATATGTAAATAGTAAGAGCATATGAAATAAGTTCCTCTTTAGTATCCAAGAATAAATAAAGAGAAAACTCACTAGTAGGACCATCATCTAAAAAGATGACACAAATATAGTAATACACTTGTGGAGAAATTGATATACTCCACATAGCAAATGAATTTGTATAATACTTCAATCATTAAAGCAAGCAAGTTTTCAAAAGGTCAAAGAGAATTGAATAGGTTCTATCCATTACACGTCTATGTATGTATTAAAGAGAAGTAAAAAACTTGTTTGGACAGGGAATGTGGTTGATTGAGAATGAACTTGAGTACTCTGTGTGAGACCCTGGAAATAATCCCAAAAAACAAATTTTGAAAAGGCTCACTATAGAGGATGTATGCCTGACAAATTCCTGTAAATTAATTTTATATCTACTTTAATGTCTGTTCTAAAATTTACAGAATTTCTATTTGAAGAAAAGCAAATTTGTGAAAATTAGGCTTGGAAAACCTATGATTGTACAATTCATTTCCAAAGCACTAAAATGCATACAATAAAAGGAGATAATATATTTCAAGTGAATTACATGTCAGCAAAAAAACTATTGTTAAAATACTTCACACAAGATGCAGAATACCTAAAAAGATATTTTCTGTGTTTGCTTAAAAACTTAGTAAACTACAACATTTAAAACAATAATATGATTTCCGTTCATTTTGAGGATTTTTTGTCTGTTTATTTTGAGTTTATTCAGAGCTAACACAATTAAAAAGTGTATGTGATAACTGGAATAACTAGAAATTAAGCAACACTTATAAATAATTAATAACCTCTTCTGGAAGAAACTTTTGGCAAATGACAGAAGACACAAATCTATGCATCTGCATCTTATGAAAGCCATGTTACTTGGTCAATCCAATTGTTTTTCTCTACTTTGCTAGGGAAAAAGTATTCTCAAGATAAGAGCCAATAGCAGTGAAAAGAAACAAAATACAATATCATCTTGATTTATTTGTGAAAGTAACAAATGAAATAAACAATTCCACTTAAGGGATTCTAATATTAGTATCTATGAAGATGTTCCTGAATGTCAAAATCCATTGAATTTTGGGAATTTTAATTTCTATGAACATATGAAAACTAGAACAAGAAAAGATATATAGTCTTAGAGCAAACCAGCCTTGGAATAATTTTCTCAATTGCTTGAAATTACATAAGAATTGATATTCCTTTCCATTGGAAACATTTAAAAATGTTTATCATTTATTATAATTCAAATACGAAGCAAGAGTATTTTATATAACCATTATAAATATCATTCTATTACTATCATAAAATAGAATGACAAACCACTCCCAATATATTATCTACCGATCATTATTCTTAATTCCTAATCATTACCTAAATATCTTAAACAATCTAAGTAGTCATGTCCTTAACATAGAAGTAAATATTCTATACTTTTTACTTGACATTTTCCAGGGGCATTTATTCATGTTTCTAAGAAATGTTCACAGCAGTTAAAAGATGCTTTTGTGAAATTAATGTGATACATTTTGTTGTTGTGGGTGTTGTTTGCAGGCCTGGGCATTATCCCTAAGCCTTTTTATGCTCAAGGACAGCAATCTCCAATTTGAGACACAGAGCTAATTCATGTTTTTAGTGGTTAATTAGAGATAAGAATCTAAGAAGTAGTTTTCTGTCTGGGCCACTTTCAAACACGTTTCTAAGATCTCATTACCCAGGTCGAATTATAAGAGTGAGTCACTGGCACTTGGTGTGATGTATTTTTTTTTATTTTAATTATGTTTTAAGATTTTTGTTTCACTATAGTGTACATCATTCTACACATAAATTTAGATATATGTATATATTTCTGATGACAATCTCTAAAAATATATGTCATTCTACACATAATATTAATGTTTATATATACATATATTTCTGAAGACAGACTTTCTAAAAATTTTTGCTATTTTTGACCTTTTATATTTCAAAGATATGCAGTCTATTTTTGTGAAAGTTTCCTAGAATAAAATAATTAATATTTCAATGGAAAGTATAGCTTTTACTTTCAAGGGAATTTTAGATATTCTTATGACATTGTAGTAACATTTACAGTATATTACTTGAAAAAGTTCTGTCCAAACTCTTAAATATTTTTGTGTAATGCGGCAGAGAGAGGAAGTTAATTCATACTGGTTAGGAATTAGGAATGCTTCAAAAATCTATTCCATAATCTGTTATAAGCTCACAGTCAAGCTACTTGATATGGTTTAGTTTTTGTTTCTTTATTTGTTCAAAATTTTAATATGGACGCATGCACAGTGTTAACGTTAAAAATATTAATCAAAAGACAAATAATAGCAAAATCATAGGAACATATAAGACTTTCATTAATTAGCACTTATGATGCTAATAATAATTTTGATAAAGATGATGATGATGACCACAGTGTAGCCTGACAATGATAAGGTGATTGAAAAGGAAAAAACTTTACAATTCTTTGAAGTAGATTTCCCACATTGAATACATAGTTATAAACTGAATTGGATTACATACAATAATAACAAGAGGAGAGTTTCAATACCAGGAAATAAAATTACATTAATAGGTAGAGACAGTAAAAACCCTAATGTTATTTCTGCAGCCTCTCTAATGCATACTCACTTTTCTTTTTTATTGTGAAAATACTGTACAGAGGGGTTACAATTACTTGGCAAGATAGTGAGTACATTTATTATCAAGCATTGTAGCCTCCTCCTTTGTTTACCCTTCCCATCGCTTCCCATCCTCCCTTCCCCGCACCCAATCCTCCGCCCCATCCAAGTTGTAAAGTTCGTTTTTGACATGACAGCTTGTACTTTTTATTGTTGGAACAGGTCCACCTGTATCCTTATATAAACGACTTGTTTTTCCCCTTCCCCTCCACAAATTATACCGACATAAAATACAGTGAAAGCACGGGTTATACTGTGGGGGAGGGACATACAAAACAACAAAGAAATAATTTTATAATTGCGTTAGAAACAAATGCACGAAAGAAAAAAACATTTAAAATACATATTTTAGGTTCATTTTCCTAACATCACATTATCTGATCTTTTCTGCTTGACTCATACATATACTAGATATTGCAAATAAGGGAAATCATGGGACCTATGTTTCTTTGGGCTTAGCTTACTTCACTTGATATAAGTTTTTCCAAGTCTTTCCATTTCCTAACAAATGGGGCAATGTCATTCTTTCTGATGGAGGCATAGAATCCCGTTGTGTATATATACCACATTTTCTTGATCCATTCATCTACTGAGGGGCATCAGGGTTGGTTCCAGATCTTAGCTATGGTAAATAATGCTGCAATAAACATAGTTGTGCTGGTAGCTTTAATGTGCTCTTGTTTGTAAACATTTGGGTAAATGCCCAAAAGTGGGACTGTTGGGTCAAATGGAAGCTCTATGTAGAGTCTTTTGAGGAACATCCATACTACTTTCCAAAGTGGTTGAACAAGTTTACACTCCCACCAACAATGAAGTAAGGTTTCCTTCTTTCCACATCCCCTCCAGCATCTGTTGTTATTAGAGTTTTTGATTTTTGCCATTCTAAATGGGGTGAGGTGGTACCTCAATGTTGTTTTGATTTGCATTTCTTTTATGGCTAGGGAGGTTGAGCATTTCTTCATGAGTTTATTGGCCATCCTTCTTTGTTCTTCACAGAAGTTTCTCTTTAAGTCTTTAACCCGCTTACTTATTAATGGACAATTATTTCTTTGAGGATTTGTTGTTGGGGGATATAATTTTTTGAGTTCCAAGTATATTTTAGATATGAAACCCTTGTCCGTTGTATGGCTAGTGAAGATCTTCTCCCAATCTGTGGGCTTTCTATTGATCTTGCTAGCTATGTCCTTTGCCATGCAGAAGCTCTGCAACTTCATGCAATCCCATTTGTCCAACCTTTCTTTGATTTGTTGTGTTTCCAGGTCTCTATTAAGAAAATTTCGGCCTGCGCCAAGGAGACCTAGGGTTTCTCCTATTCCATCCTGTAATGTTTTCAGAGTGTCTTCATGACTCCTAGGTCTTTGATCCATTTGGAGTTGATTCTGGTGCAGGGTGATATATAAGGATCTAGCTTAATTTTCTACAAGCAGTTAACCAATTTTGCCAGCACCATTTACTGAAGAGGCTATCTTTCTTCCATTCTATTTTTTTAGCTCCCTTATCAAAGATTAGATGGCTATAGGTCTGAAGGTTCATTTCTGGGTTTTCAATTCTATTCCATTGGTCCTGAGGTCTGTTCTTGTGCCAATACCAAGCTGTTTTGATTAATATGGCTTTATAGTAGAGTTTGAAATTTGGTATTGATTTTCCTCCAGCAGTGTTCTTTCTTTTGAATTGCGTCTTCTATTTCCTTGAAGAATGACGTTGGAATATTGATAGGTATCGCATTGAATTTGTAGACAGCCTTGGAATATATTGCCATTTTCACGATGTTAATCTTTCCAATCCAGGAGCTTGGGAGTTTTTTCCATTTTCTACGTTCTGTTTTGATTTCCTTTTTCAATTTTTTAAAATTTTCATCATAGAGGTCCTTCACTTCTTTGGTTAAGTTAATTCCTAGGTATTTATTTTTTGTGGGGCTATTACAAATGGAGTTGCATTCCTAATTTCAACCACACTATTCTCATTGTTGGCATACTGAAAAGCCATTGATTTTTGAGGGTTAATTTTAAACCCTGCAAATTTGCAAAAGTTTTGAATCAGCTTGAGTAATTTGGGAGTGGAGTCTATGGGATTCTTTAAGTACAAGATCATGTCATCTGCAAAGAGAGAGAGTTTTATTTCTTCTTTCCCTATTTGGATCCCCTTTATGTTTGCATCTTGTCTTATTGCTGTAGCTAGACATTCTAATACTAGGTCGAAGAGAAGTGGAGATAGTGGACATCCTTGTCTTGTTCCTGACTTAAAAGGAAATGACTTTAGTTTTTCACCATTAAGTATAATGCTGGCTGTAGGTTTGTCATATACAGCCTTTATTGTATTGAGGAATGTTCCATGGATTCCTAATTTTTCCAAAACCTTCATCATAGAGGAGTGTTGGGTCATGTCGAATGCTTTTTCTGCATCTATTGAGATAACCATGTGGTTCTTATTCTTGCTCCTGTTGGTGTGATGAATAATATTAATTGGTTTGCCTATATTGAACCAGCTTTGCATCCCTGAAATGAATCCTGTTTGATCATTGTGTATGATTTTTTGGATGAATTGTTGAAGTCTATTGGCCAAAACTTTGTTGAGAAGTTTTGCATCAATGTTCATCAAAGAAATGGGTCTATAGTTCTCTTTCTTTGAAGAGACCCTGCCTGGTTTTGGGATGAGGGTTATGATGGCTTCATAGAATGTGTTCGGTAGTGAACTTTCTCTTTCAATTTCATTGAAGAGTTGGAGGACTATTGGTGGGAGCTCTGTTTTGAAGTCCTGGTCCTGGACTTTTCTTAGCTGGGAGGTCTCTTATTGCTGTTTCTATTTCAGTGCTTGATATGGGCCTGTAAAGATGGTTTAACTCATCTTGGTTTAGTTTTGGCATGTCAATAATTGCTAGGAAAAGGTACATTTATGACAAGTTCTCAAACTTATTAGCATAAAGTTTTGAGAAGTATTCCCTTAACATGTTCTGAATCTTGGTTGTTTCCGTTGCGATGTTTCCATTCTCCTCTCTGAGTTTTTTTATTTGGGTGTGTTCTCTTCTTTTTCTGATAGGATTTGCTAAGGGTTTGTCAATTTTGTTAATTTTTTCAAAGAACCAACTCTTTGTTTTCTTGATTCTTTTTATACTTTTTTGGATTGTAATTCATTTCATTCTGATTTAATTTTAATTATTTCTTTCCATCTACTGGATGGGGTTTATCTTGCTGCTTTTTTTCAAGGAGGTTCAGATGTCTCATAAAATTGTAGGTTTCAGATCTCTCCAATTTGTTGATGTAGGTGTTCAGAGCTATAAACATGCCTCTGAGTACTGCCATAGCTGTGTCCCAGAGGAGCTGGTAATTTGTGTGCTCGTTTTGTTGAATAGCATGAACATTTGAATTTCCTTTCTAATCTCTTCCTTGACCCATTCGTGATTCAGCAGTGAGTTGTTCAGCCTCCATGTGACACCGGACTTTCTTTGGTGGCTTTTGGTGTTGAGTTCTAATTTTATTCCCTTGTGGTCAGAGAAAAAGCAAGGGATAACTTCAATGTTTCTGAATTTGGACAAGTTTGTTTTGTGGCCTAAAATATGGTCTATTTTAGAAAATGTTCCATGTGCTGCTGAGAAAAACGTGTATTCTGATGCTGCTGGGTAAAATATTCGGTAGATGTCTGTTAAATCTAGTTGATCTATGCAGTTGTTTAGATCTGTGGTTTCTCTGTTGAGTTTTTGCCAAGTTGATCTATCTAGTGGGGAGAGTGGTGTGTTAAAATCCCCAACCATTACTGTCTTTGGATTTATGTGGGACTTGAGGGAAAGTAGTGTTTCTTAGATAAATTTGGGTTCTCTGTTGTTTGCAGAACAGATATTTAGAATTATAATATCCTCCTGAAGGAGAGATCCCTTAATTAGTATGTAGCAACCTTCTTTATCTCTTCTTACAAATTTTAATTTGAAGTCTATTTTATCTGGTATTAGGATTCCAACGCCCGCCTGTTTATAGGGGCCGTTTGCTTGGTAGATTTTGTTCCAATATTTAACATTGAAAATATGTTTGTTCTTATGGGCAAGATATGATTCCTTAACGCAGCAGATAGAAGGATCTTGTTTTATAATCCAACTAGACTGTCTATGTTGCTTAATTGGAGAGTTAATTCTGTTAATGTCAACAGATAGGACTGAGAGGTATTTGGGAGTTCCTTCCATGTTATCCACCTTCTTGGGCGCTGCAAAATCTGGGTCCTTCGTATGGTTCTTGGATTATCAGTTTGGGTGCAGTTTCTTGGTAGTTATTGTGGTCTTGTTGGTTTTCTATGTGTAGGACGTCTTTAAGAATCTTTTGTAGGGCTGGTTTGGTGGAGATGTATTGTTTCAATTTTTCTTTGCTATGGAAGGTTTTTATTTGGCCTTCAGTTATGAAGGAGAGTTTAGCTGGGTACAGTATTCTTGGTTGATAGTTATTTGTTTATAAGGCATGGCATACATCATTCCAGGCTCTTCTTGCTTTGATTGTCTCTGCTGAGAAATTTGAGGTGATTCTAATTGGTTTCCCTTTATAGGTAATTAATCTTTTCTCCTTAACAGCTTTAAGGACCTTTTCCTTGGTCTGAATTGATCCTGTGTGGATTATAATGTGATTGTGGGATGTCCTATTCTGGTCTGGTCTATTTGGAGTTCTAAAAGCTTCTTGTATTTGAATAGGCCTATCTTTTTGCATGTTTGGAAAGTTCTCCGCTAGGATCCTGTTAAACAAATTTCCTAGACCATTAACTTCTGTTTCTAGGTGCTCCCTGCACCCATTTTCCTTAGATTAGGACTTCTTAGGTGTCTTCCAAATGTTGGATAGATCTCTCATATTTCTTGGATTTGTCTTGGATGGTTGTATGTTCTGTCTCTATAATGTCTAAGCTGTCTTCGATCCCCGAGATGTGATCTTCTGCATGGTCTAACCTGCTGTCAAGACTTTCTACTTTGTTTTTTATTTCTTTTCCTTCTAGTTGGTTAGTTTTGATGGCTTCAAATTCTTTGTTGACGCTTTGTTTTAGATCTTGTATGAACTTCTTTACTTCCTTACTATATATTAATGGGCTACGATCCACAAAGAAGCATTTGGTAAACCTGAAATTACTAGGTTTAGTAAGAGATGAAGGTAAAAAATAAGAATAGAGTGTTGTGGGAAGGCACAGGGTGTGTTAACTAAGTCATAATCTCAAAGCAGGAAATAGGTTGGATAGGATGAAAGTAGACAGAGAGAAAAAATGAAGAAAGAGAAAGGGAACAAAAAGATGCGAGAAAAAATAGAAAGGTAAAAATTAGAAATATTTTACAGGTTTCGAAAACACACTATTCAGAGAAGAACATGAATATAATGAGAGAAGGGGAAGGATATAAAGGAGATGTGAAAAACTTAAAAATAAAAATATTTAAAATATTATATAGGTATAAAGAGGTAGTACTGCTATTATGGAATTTAAGTCTCAGAGGTTTTGAATTGAGTAATAAATTTGTGGATTAAGTGTGCACAGAATGGGGGATAAGGTCTAATAATCAACTATTGGTTTATCTGATGATGTGCAGAACAGCAATTAAGTCACATAAATAACAAAAGAGAAGAAAAGGTGAAAAGGATAAGAACGAAAGAAAAAGAGATCAGAAGTTCAGTACAGCTAAACAAAAAACAAAACAAAACAAAAAAACAAAACAAAAAAAAGAGAAGAAAAATGCATACACACTTATACCCCTAAAATAAAATTCTAAGAGGAAAAGAAATTACTAGAAAACAATTTTTTCAAATAGGTAAAAATTAAAGATTAAAATAAATGTTTAGAAAAAATTTTTTTATAAAAGTTACAACAACAAAAAAAAGTTCTTTGATTTTCTTGGGAGGGGTGGGAAAAATCCTTTGTCTCCCTTATGTCCGTAACCAGCCTCTTGTTGGAGTCTCTGGTCTGCTTGTGTTCCTGTGGCTTGGTTGGTGACTTAAGTCAGTTTCTTTGAACAGGCAGAAAAATGCTCTGCGATCCTCCTCCAGGTTAGTTCAATGGGAGGAGATGGCTTTTTCCTGGAGTTTGGAGATGCTGTGATTAGGCTATGTTCTGGGTAGAGTTGAGGCCTTTCAGCAAACAGTAGCTTTTCCCGGGGGCTCATTTGTGAGAAACTCACAGAGCCCAACCTGGAGCCACTCTCACTGTTTATGTTTACTGAATTACAGTTGATTGTTGAGGCTGCTAAAGGGAGGAGGAGCCTCTGGGTCTGATTACCTGGTGAAGAAAGCCACTCCTGGTGCTCGCACCCGAGCTGGGTGACTTTTTCCTGGGTGTAGCTGAGTCTGGCAGGTCAGGTTAGGCTCTTGTGACTTGCTAGATGACACTAGATTTATTCCCGGGCTTAAATTGGAGTTAGCAGCTCCGCCGAGTTTTGTCGGTATCCAATATGGAGATCTCCGGTACTGGGGGGGGGAGGGGTGGCCTTCCCTCCTCTGCTCCCTGAGAAGGAGTCAGGAAGTCAGTCTTCTACTCATGCCAAGTCTTGGTTCCTGGGTCATCTCTGGTCTGGGAATTGCAGGATGAAGATGTCCGCTCCTTGTCTGTTCTTGCTGGTGTTGAGTGGAATTCGCTGGTCCACTGTGTCTGACTCCTTCCTCCTGGACTATCTGTGATTCAGGTATGGTGTCTGCAGTTGCCGCCGCCACTCTGTCGTTGCCGCGGTGGCTGCTGGCAAGTGCTCAGGGCTTTCTCCTTTCCTGTATTTTCTCTCTCTGGCCTAGCTCTCTGTCCTGTGATGGCACACTTGGTGTGATTCTCTGTCTTAGGACTCTTCACTGGAACTCTAAAACTGCTTTCTATGCAAGAGCTTGTTTAGCCTCCAGCTTCTCCTCCGCCATCTTCCCAGAACTCATGATAAACCTACTCACTTTTCTTGGTGGTATTGTGTTCTTATAAATAAAATCATTTACTTCCACATTTTGATATACTAAGATATAGTTTTCAACCCAGTATGATTAATGCAAATAACATTCTCCTATAGGTAGTATTCAATAACCAATGTTTCCAATAATTTATTAAGAGTATGTCCTTCAGTACAGCTGTGAACACATGGCACAATTTACATAATACCACTTATATATCTGTAGTTACCATTAAAGGATCCAGGCCATAGAGCCAGGAGTTAAAATTTATTTTATTTCTGCATGAAACAACTTGTGACTTTATACCAACAAACTGAATTTGACTCTTTCCTTATGCATAAGCTAAAGTGGAAAATGTAAGGACTCTTCACTTTTTTTCTTGCTCTAGAAGTCAACAAATATTCTTCAATATTTCTGGTAGATTACATCTATTTACAGATGAGAAATGTAAGGCCAACAGTCAATGTAGTGAGTAGCTTCATAGAATGTGTTCGGTAGTGAACTTTCTCTTTTAATTTCATAGAAGACATGGAGGAGTATTGTGTGAGCTCTGCTTTGAAGGCCTTGTAGAATTCCTCTGTAAAACCATCTGGTCCTGGACTTTTCTTAGCTGGGAGGTCTGTTATTGCTGTTTGTATTTCAATATTTGATATGGGCCTGTTAAGATGGTTTCATCTTGGTTTAGTTTTGGCATGTCAATATTTGCTAGGAAAAGGTCCATTTTTGACAAGTTCTCAAACTTGTTACCATAAAGTTTTGAGAAGTATTCCCTTATAATATTCTGAACCTTGGTTGTTTCCTTGGTGATATTTCCATTCTCTTCTCTGAGTTTATTTATTTGGGTTGGTTCTCTTTTTTTTCTTATAAGATTTGCTAAGGGTCTGTCAATTTTGTTAATTTTTTCAAAGAACCAACTCTTTGTTTTGTTGATTCTTTCTATAGTTTTTTTGGATTCTAATTAATTTAATTGATTTAATTTTAATTATATCTTTCCATCTACTGGATTGGAGTTTATCTTGCTGCTCTTTTTCAAGGAGGTTCAGATGTGTCATTAAATTGTAGGTTTCAGATCTCCCCAATTTGTTGATGTAGGAGTTCAGAGCTATAAACTTGCCTTTGAGTACTGCCTTAGCTGTGTCCCAGAGGAGCTGGAAATTTGTGTGCTCATATTTGTTGAATAGCATGAACATTTGAATTTCCTTTCTAATCTCTTCCATGACCCACTCGTGATTAAGCAGTGTGTTGTTCAGCCTCCATGTATTACTGGACTTCTTTGGTGGCTATTGGTGTTGAGTTCTAATTTTATTCCCTTGTGGTCAGAGAGAAAGCAAGGGATAACTTCAATGTTTCTGAATTTGGACAAGTTTGCTTTGTGGCATAAAATGTGGTCTATTTTAGAAAATGTTCCATGTGCTGCTGAGAAAAACCTGTATTCTGATGCTGCTGGGTAAAATATTCGGTAGATGTCTGTTAAATCTAGTTGATCTATGCAGCTGTTTAGATCTGCGGTTTCTTTTGAGTTTTTGCCCAGTTGATCTCTATAGTGGGGGGAGTGGTGTGTTAAAATCCCCAACAATTAATGTCTTTGGATCTATGTGGGATTTGAGGGAAAGTAGTGTTTCTTGGATAAATTTGGTTCCTCCATTGTTTGGCGAATAGATATTTAGAATGGTAATATCCTCCTGAAGGAGAGATCCCTTAATTAGTATGTAGCAACCTTCTTTACCTCTTTTCATGAATTTTAATTTGAAGTCTATTTTATCTGATATTAGCATTGCAACTCCGGCCTGTTTATGGGGGCCGTTTGCTTGGTAGTTTTTGCTCCAGTCTTTAACATTGAAAATTGTTTGTTTTTACGAGCAAGATGTGACTCCTGAGTGCAGCAGATAGAAAGATCTTGTTTTTTAATCCAACTAGACAGTCTATGTCGCTTATTTGGAGAGTTAATCCATTAATGTTGATAGATAGGATTGAGTGGTATTTGGGAGTTCCTGCCATGTTATAGACCTTTTTGGGGGCTGTGAAAACTGGATTCTTCCTATGGTTCTTGGAATTTTAGTTTGAGTGCAGTTTCTTCTCCTTTATTGTGTCTAGTTGGTTTTCTATGTGTAGGACAACTTTAAAAATGTTTTGTAGGGATGGTTTGGTGGAGATGTATTGTTTCAATTTTTCTTTGCTATGGAAGGTTTTATTTGGCCTTCAGTGATGAAAGAGAGTTTAGCTGGGTACAGTATTCTTGGTTCATAGTTATTTGTATTTAGGGCTTGGCATACATCATTCCAGGCTCTTCTTGCTTTGATTGTCTCTGCTGAGAAATCTCAAGTGATTCTTATTGGTTTCCTTTTATAGGTGATTAATCTTTTCTCCTTGACATCTTTAAGGATCTTTTCCTTGGTCTAAGTTTATCCTTTGAGGATTATAATGGGACAGTGGGATGTCCTATTCTGGTCTGGTCTATTTGGAGTTCTAAAAGCTTCTTGTATCTGAATAGGCCTATCTTTTTACATGTTTGGGAAGTTCTCTGCTAGGATCCTGTTAAACAAATTTCCTAGACCATTAACTTCTGTTTCTAGGTGCTCCTCTACACCCATTATCCTTAGATTAAGCATTCTGATCGTGTCTTCCAAGTGTTGGATAGTTCTGTAATAATTCTTGGACTTGTCTTGCATGGTTGTATGTTCTTTCTCTATAATATCTAGGCTGTCTTCAATCCCTGAATTTCGATCTTCTACACAGTCTAACCTGCTGTCAAGAATTTTACTTTGTTTTTTATTTCTTTTGCTTCTAATTGGTCAGCTTTGATTGGTCAAATTCTTTGTTGAAGCTTTGTTTTAGATCTTGAATGAACTTCTTTACTTGCTTAATTTTGTGTTCAGTGTTTATTCTCAAATAACTTAGTTGATTTGTTATGGCTTCCTTGGACTCCCATTCCTTCTGTTGGGTTCCTTTCAGCAATCCCTTTGTGGTCTCCCTGAATTCCTTCAGCTCTTTGTTAATGGATTCCATCAATGCCTTTAGTGATCTTTGTGTATTCTCATCCTGCTCTCTCAATTGCTCTATTACTCTTTCCTTACGTTCCTCCCAGTCCCATTCCTGCCATTCCTGTAGTTCTCTTAGAGTATTCTCAGCCTCTTAATGCCATTCCTGCCTTTCTCTTTGAATATTCTCAAGCTGCTCACACAAATCCTGTATCAGTTTTTGAGTAGCTTCCTCATGCTCATGATATTCCTGATAAACCTTTAGATTGCCTCCTCTCTCTCCCTATCACGCTCATACAGAGTCCTTTGTAGGTTTTCAATCTTTTACTGCATTGACTTTTGTTTGCCTCCTCTCTCTCCCTATCATGCTCACACAGAGTCCTTTGTATGTTTTCAATCTTTTCATTTATCATGTTTGCCAGCAGTGTTTGTAGAGCTATTTGGGAACGCTCCTCTGGATTATTCATTATCTGTTCTGTCTCCTGATTATCATGAGTGGGAATTGCGATACTCGTACTTGCCATTTTGCTTGTGTTTTTTCGGCTTACTCTGCCCATTTGGGATGAAAATTAAACCAGTTTTGTGCTAGAAGTCTATTTTAATGCAAGCATCAACCAAAGTCTGAATTTGCACAGTCAATAGTCTGCAGATACAATCTAGTTCAACAGATACATCTATGCAACATCAAACAACTATATATTAATGGGCTACAAACCCCAAAGTAGAATTTGGAAAACCAGAAATTATTAGGGTTAGGGAGAGGTGTGGGTAAAAAAATATGAAAAAAGTGATGTGGGAAGGCACAGGGATAGTTAACTTAACTAAGTCATAATCTCAAAGCAGAAAATAGGTTGGATAGGATGAACGTAGAGAGAGGAAAAAAAAGAAGAAAGAGAAAGGGAAAAGAAAAGAGACCAGAAAAAATAGAAAAGTAAAAATTAATAATATTATGCAGAAACGAAAACAAACTATTCAGAGAAGAACATGAATATAATGAGAGGAAGGGAGGGATATAATGGAGATGAGAAAAACTTAAAAATAAAAATACTTAAAATATTATATAGGTATAAAGAGGTAGTACTGCTATTAAGGAATTTAAGTCTTAGAGGTTTTGAATTGAGTAATAAATTTGTGGATTAAGTGTGTACACAATGGGGGATAGAGTTTAATAGTCAACTACCGGTTTATCTGAGGATATGCAGGACAACAATTAAGTTACATAAGGAAGAACGAAAGATAGGAAAAGGTGAAAAGGATAAGAAAGGAAGAAATAAGATCAGAAGTTAAGTAGAGCTAAACAAAAAACAAAAAGAATTTTTTTTAAAAAAAAGAAAGAAAAACACAAGCAACACATGTATCCCTAAAATAAAAATTATAAGATGAAAAAAAGTTACTAGAAAACAATTTTTTTCCAAAAAAGTAAAAATTAAAAAAAAAGTTTTAGAGAAGAAAAAAAGATTTATAAAACATACCAAAAAAAAAGAAGAAAAAAAATTCTTTCATTTTTTGGGGAGGGGTGGGTAAAATCCTGTATCTCCCTTTTTTCTGTAACCAGCCTCTTGTTGGAGTCTCTGTTCTGCTTGTGGTCCTGTGGCTTGGTTGATTTCTTAAGTCAGTTTGTTTGAACAGGGAGAAAAATGCTCTGCTTTACCCAGGATTTTGCGATCCTCCTCCCAGGCTAGTTCAATGGGAGTAGGATCTGCTTTGAGTATCACAAAAGAGGGAGATGGCTTTTTCCTCAAATTTGGAGATGCTGTGATCAGGCTAGATTCTGGGTAGTGTTGAGGCCTTTCATCAAACAGTAGCTTTTACTGGGGGCTAGTTTGTGAGAAACTCACAGAGCCCAGCCTGGATCCATTCTTAGGGTTTCTGTTAACTGAATTTCAATTGATTGTCGAGGCTGCTAAAGGGAAGGGCAGCCTCTGGCTCTGATTACCCGGTGAAGAAAGCCACTCCTGGGGCTGGTGCCCGAGCTGAGTGACTTTTCCCTGGATGTAGCTGAGTATGGCAGGTCGGCTTAGGTTCTTGTTACCTGCTAAATGACTCTAATTTTATTCCAAGGCCTTAGTTGGAGCTAGCAACTCCACCAAGCTTTGTCGGTATGCAAGATGGAGATCTCCAGTACTGGGGGGGGTGGAGGGGTGGCCTTCCCTTCTCTGCTCCCTGAGGAGGAGTGAGGACTTCACGCTTCTACTCATGCCAAGTCTTGGTTCCTGGGTCGTCTCTTCTCTGAGAACTGCAGGATGAAGATGTACACTCCTTGTTGGTTCTTGCTGGTGTTGAGTAGAATCCGCTCGCCTGCAGTGTCTGGTTTCTTGGTCTTGGGCTCTCTGTGATTCAAGTATGGTGGGTTTGGCCACCGCTGTCACTGCTGCCGTAGTGGCGATGGCGGCTGCTGGCAAGAGCTCTTATCTCTCTCCTTGCCTGGATTTTCCTTCTCTGGCCTAACTCTCTGTCCTGTGATGGCAAACTTTGTGTGATTCTCTGGCTTAGGACTGTTCACTGGAACTCTAAAACTGCTTTCTATGCGACAGCTTGTTTAGCTTCCAGCTTCTCCTCCACCATCTTCCGAGGCTTTCACTTCTAATATCACTGTTTGTCTCAAAATGCTTTAAATTCTACACCCTATAAGGTGGGCATAGGGTTATACTGTGGAAATTTTCTCCTTAGAGAGTGAGTATTATCCTATTGTTTAACATAGACAAAGTACCTTGATACAGACACTGGGTGTGTGCAAACAAGAAGTGATAGTTGAACAATATTATTAGTAGTTTATAAAGATGAAATTGAAATAGAGCAACTATGAACTCAAAAGGAATGTGCAAAAAAGACAAAGGCACAAAGTAGAATGTGTCAAGGAAATGCTGAAGTATAATTTCAAATTACGTACTCAAGTTTGAGGGTTTGTTCAAAGTACAGCTTCAGACAATGCAGTTGGATATCTTGGGCGGAAAACTGCTTTAAACTATTTTGGGATAACTCTACCAGTAGAAGTCCCTAACTCTGACTCTAATCACATCACAACATCATCAACTTAGGGACTATTTTCCAAGTGCAAAGTGCAAAAAAGAGGGCTCATCACAGTTAGTGTTCTGGTTGAAGTAATGGCATCACATAACTTTTCTTATAAGTCTTCATTTATTTTGGAGCTTTAAAGTAGGAAAAAGCCAAGTAAATATTTTGCATGTATCTAAATTAAGTGGGACACATTATATTGGCCTCTTTTCAACTGGGAAGTTATAGATTATGTCTTTTTATACTCTAACTTGAAACAATGGTCTGCTGTCAGTTATTTCTTCTCTTCGTCTTCTTTTGCCCTTCCACTTACATAATTTTTATTTAAAGAGACTTAATTGAGCTTGCATTTCTAAATTCATCAAAATTATCTGAATTTCTTCATATTTCTGGAAGCCTCCAAAAGCTTTCTCATGGTAATATTTTGTCACTACCATTTTTATCCTATATGATGTCTTCCTGCCTAACTCAGTGCAAGAAATACATTAGACTTATCCAGGTATCTCAACACTTGTACCACCATAAAAACTATCTTACTTAGAAATCGTGATTTTAGTATATCTGGGGAGGTGGCATCTGTCATTTTTTTTGGGGGGGGTCCAGTCGTGGGGCCTGAACCCTGGGCCTGTGCGCTGTCCCTCAGCTCTTCAGCTCAAGGACAGCGCTCTACCACTTGAGCCACAGGGTCACTTCTGGCTTTTTCCTTTTTGCTTATGTGGTACTGAGGAATCGAACCCAGGGCCTCATGCATGCAAGGCAAGCGCTCTACCACTGAGCCACCTTCCCAGCCCCTTGCATCTGTCATTTTTGAATGACCCTAATGATACTTACATGCAATCATGATTTAAACCAATATGCCACTCAGAAGATGAACGAATCCATTAAACACACACACAGTGGAATTCTAAGCTACCAATTCATAAGCAAATGGAAAGACTTGAAAAAATCCTACTAAGAAAAATAAGCAAGACACAAAGAAACAGATTCCATGGTTTTTCTCATGTGTAATAATTAAGTTATGTCTAAGGTAGTCCTAGGGATGAGCAGAATGGCTCAATAGCTA
The DNA here is from genome assembly GCF_019054845.1 of Dipodomys spectabilis. Classification (NCBI taxonomy): domain Eukaryota; kingdom Metazoa; phylum Chordata; class Mammalia; order Rodentia; family Heteromyidae; genus Dipodomys; species Dipodomys spectabilis. Next base: position 345,143 of record NW_024871261.1, on the reverse strand, counting down.
TGTATAAATATACATATAAGAGGATGCTGAGCAAAATGAACTCCTAGACATGGAACCAGAGGTGTTTCTTTGTGGTTGTGGTTTTTATTGTACTATGTGATTTCTTTTTTCTTTTGTGTTTTCCCCTATGGTTTATTCCCTGCTGTATTTGATTTCAGTATCCTGTGTATTATATACACATGTATCTTAATTTGGCAAGTGAAGAGGAACAACAAAATGGCGAGACAAAGGACAAAGGGCAAACTAATGCAACAGCAATACTCACAAGACAACATGTAGGATATTCACATTACAACTTGTGATGGGTATTGGGGTGAAGTGAAAGTGTGAGAAAAATGAGGGATGGCATAAAAAGTTCGACTTGTTAGATATTCACTACTTCACAATTACTGCAACCCCTTCTTTATATCACCTTGAAAATAAAATTAAATTTAAAAATAAGCTACATAAAATATAATTTCACTGTATTTCTATAGTAAATGATATTCTATATGTATTACATTTTTAAAAAGTGAACAATATTTGGCTTCTAATTTGAATTAATTGCCCCTTTCTTTTTCAGAGGGTCATCAACTTGAATGTAATCAAACTACACAAAATTCTCAGAATATACTTGCCATTATTTAAAAAAAACATTTTAGTATTGTTTCATACTAAATAGAAAATCAATTCTCTGGAAACTCCTAATTTTTAAAACTGAATATTTATTAAGAGGACAGAATATATGTGTTCTACTAACTACTCATTTTCAAATTCTGAGCATGCCATACCAGAGACATTTAAAACAGTGCCTGTATGCATTTTATTTAATTCTTCAATAGACACAGTTTCCAATGGGGAATTACATATTTAAAGGTCAACAGAGAAACTAGACACATTCTGGTAGAAGATAAAACTATGAAGTACCTATAATAATTAATTTCTCTAGAGTACACATTTTTTCATCATAGTAAGCTATTATTTCAATGACAATCAATCCCAACATTTTATGCAGTAAAGTCATTCTAGCCCAACAGTTTACACTTTGTAAGCTGCACCTTAAAATTCCCTAAATTCACAGCATGACTAGCTTATCTCTATTGTGAAAAAAATTCTACACTTCTGCTAATATTATGCCTTTTCTATTGTGGAAAGAACACTACACTAAACTTTGCTGCATCGTTTTCCCTCAAGTGGTATTCTTCAGATCAGAAAACTTGAAAATATTATTTCTACATATCTTTTCGTCTACCATAGATATTCAGGAGGCAAAGATCTGTATATTTTGGTTCAAAGCCCACCCAGGCAGGAAGGTTCCTTAGATTCTTATCTCCAATAAACTGCTCAGGAAGAGCCAGACACAAGTAACACTGAGGTTCAACTGGTAGAGCAGTATCCTTGAGCAAAAAACAGGCTCAGGGACAGTGCCCAGGCCCAGACATCAAGCCCTAGGACAAACAAAACAACAAAAACAAAATGAAAACAAACCCCAAACCTAGCATTTTTCTCATTGTATACATAGATATATAAATAAGGAAATTTCTTCCTATGTTATGTACAGGTAGAAGAAAAAAGATTCCAAACAATAACTCTCTTCATACCATGTTACACCAAACTCTCAAAACATTGCTCTTTTTCTAAATTTATAAATTAATAGCTTCCATTTATTCTCAACTCTTTCTAGATTATTCACATTATCATGTTATACATGAACTGTTGGAATTAACTATTAACTAAGTCCTAATTACAACTCTCTTGAAAGAATATTCTAGACAAATAAAACATCAGAATCATTTGTGAATTTGTAAATTAAAACTTCTACTTAAAAAGTATTTTGTAGTATCCTATAGAATATGAAATTACAAGCAAAAGATATTTATTTCAAATCTAAATTCTAATTTAGTAAGGTCTACAAAGTCCTACACTAGATAACTTTGCTGTTTCTCCAGGCCTAAGCTTTTGTAATCCTTCATTATTTCTTTGGAATCCAACAGAATGATGATAAAGTTTTCAAATTTTTGGTTCGGAATCCTGACGTATTTTGTATCTAGAAGTATTCTGTAATGAAGAGAACATTTAAAACATGACTGAGGATGATATATGAGTTGCATTTCAATAAGAAACTTGACTTCTCAAAACATAATGACAAAATTAGCCCAAAATTCCAACTGTGAATTCCTTTCTTGTTCTTTGGTTGGTTTTACGGAGGCAAAATTATACTACCTAGTCCAGGGAAGGTATTACTATTTAATCCACTCTCTAATCTCCTGTATTAGTCTGAGTGCTAGAATTCCAGACTTCTATCACATTGCCCTGCCATATTTTCTTGGCTTATTTAATCGAGAAACATACTAGTAATTCTGAACTTCTCCGATGATCTTCTCCATGACTGACTGCTCAAACTCTTCTAACATTTGACACAGGATATGAACATTTTCAGATGCACCTTCAGGGGTCTCTGATTCATTGTTCCATGGATCCAATCCATTTAATAATTATTACTTGACTCTTTTACTATCTCTGGTCACTACCTATGTAATAGTCTCAATCTTTTGGGGGGAAAGTTCACTTGACGACTTTCTAATATTAAAAATTATCACTTGATTCTAGTCTTACTCAGGACATATTTTCTATTATTTTCTAACTTTTCTACACATTGTGAGAGTTGTTTCATATGTGTGTTTGCACATATAAGTGCTTCTGTGCGTATGTAAATGTTTGTATGTATGTATGCAAAAACCTCAGGCTATTATTCAGCACTATTGCTCATAACTAGTATCCCATCACTTGAGCCATTCGTCCAATGCAGCTTTTGGCTGGTTAATTATAGGTAGTGTTGCAAAGACTGTTCTGCCGAGGCTGGATGCAAACTGAACTTTCCAGACTCTTTTACATTCTTAGTTTTTATTTTTTCCAGGAGTATGGTTTTAAACTACAAACATTTTTGTGAATGTAAAGTCTAACCTGTAGCCTAGATTTTAACTCAAGAATTCATACAAAGATAGATGAACATACACATTACATATCCTGAGTGTACATTGCTAGAAATGTGATCTTAAGCCTGGTACTGGTGGCTCAAACCTATAATCCTAGTTACTCAGGAGGTTGAGATCTGAGGATTGCAGTTCAGATCAAGCACCAGTAAGAAAGTTTTCTGAGGCACTTATCTCCAATTAACCACCAGAAATCTGGAATTGGCACTGTGGCGCAAATTGTAGAGCTCTAGCCTTGAGCTGAAGAGGGGAAGGACATTGCCTAGGCCCAGAGTTCAAAATCCAAAACAATTAAAAACAAAAACAAAAAAAGAAAAAAAAATGTGATCTTATCCACCAGTTCATTGCTGCTATATTTCCTGCTCTCTCAACATGGCCTTTTTTTCCAGTTGTCTATGCTCTTATATCTGTCTTGTTTTGGAACCAGAATTACTCTTCTCTTCTACTTTTTACAAATTTGCATGATTAGCTACCATGATTTAGATCTAGTAGAAAAGAAGAGTGGCCTCATCCTTCATGTTCCACTTAGTAGTAAAGCTTTCCCTATATAACTCCCATAGATCTACATACTAGCCTTGGATTTATTGTTTCAAAGTTGTCTTATTTGAAGAGTCTTCTATAGTGTATTGAACCGTTATACTTAAGCACAAAACTTCTTTTTCTCTAATTATTCGTATTGTTTCTCCTACTTCTAACTTATGTACACTTGGGAAATAATGCACAACACACACACTCACAAAAAATGTTTCTGAGAACATTCTTCCCACATAAAATTGGCCTTAATTACAGAGCACTTAGGAAATTTTGAACTTAAAGTATTCCAGGATTTTTTTCATGTTTTTTTATTGTAAAAATGGTTTAAAGAGGGGTTAGAGTTACATAAGAAAGTTAATGAGTACATTATCTATCAAGCGTTGTTACCTCCTCTTTTGTATTTCTCCTATAATCCATTTCCTCCCCACCAACCCAACTCCCTTCTCCCCTCCTCAAGTTGGAAAGCGAATTTTCTACATAGTGCCTTGTACAACTCATTGTTACAATAGGTCATACTGTATACTTGTTTAAGCATTTTGTTATTTCCCTTCCCCTCCCCCCATTATAAAAATGTATATGCAAGATGCAGGTCGCTGACAATAAATATAGTGAAAACAGGGGTTATATACCATGGAAGAAGAAAATAGAAGAGAAACAAAAAAATCGCATACTACATGTTAGATACATTAAAAAAAAATAGCAAGAAAAAGCAAGTTGTGTCCCTGTCTTGGGTTCCATTTCACTTAACATCATCTTATATGGCCATATGTACATGAATAAGGTTTTATAAGCCATGCAAATTCCATATTTTCTTGCTATGAAGTTATCTCTGAAACACATGTTACCTCATGTCCAAAGATATACTTGTGCTATTTCAGTGCAGCCAGAAAACATTCATTTTACCTAGAGCAGCACCATGGATTGTTACTGGAAGTAAATGGAAGGAATGTTATTGCAAGTGGAAACTGATTCCAAGAGAGGAATTGAACATAGAAAAATGACAAACTTCAAGGTAATTTGTGCTGTCCTTTTTACGGTACAAGAAAAGAATCCAAGGCCTGAAAGAAACTCTGTCCCTGACTTTTTCAAGTTTGTCCTTTACTTATATAAAACTTGTCTGTAAACTTCTAGTTGAGAGTATAACAAAAGTTAATAATATGCCATTTGAAGGCCAGCATAAAATAAAAGGCAATAACTTTGTTTTAAAAGTGTTCTCCTGCAAAGAAACAAAGATATGGGGGTTTTAAAGAGACTTATGCACGGATATTTCACTCCTGAGATGATTCTCCTGTAGCAGGAGTCAGTTACCCAATTCTTTAGTCTCGTCCTGAGTTCTCCATAGCAATAAGGATTCCAAAAAGCAGGATCCAGTGAGTAAGATCAGCAAAAGGAGCCTCTTCTCAAACCAATGCTTTAAGTATGGTCACAAAGAAACAGGTGGTTTTTTTCATTTGCTTGTTTGTTTGTTTAGTTTGTGCTGGTTTTGGGGCTTGAACCCAGAGCGTGGAACCTGTCCCAGTACAGTTGTCTTTCCTGCCCACCTGCCCCCAAAGCTAGTACTCTATTGCTTGAGCCTAAACTCCACTTCTGGCTTTTTTAGTGTTTAATTACAGATAAGAGTTAGACAGACTCTCCTGCCTGGGTTGGCTTTGAACTGAGATAGTAATAAATCCAAGTGACATCAACTGTACGGACTTCTCTTTTTTTAATTTTTATTTATTTTTTATTGTGAAAATACTGTACAGAGGGGTTACAATTACATGGGCAAGATAATGAGTACATTTCTTATCAAGCATTGTAGCCTCCTCCTTTGTTTCGCCTTGGATTTCTCTTTTGAACCAAGAAATATTAGATGAAGTTTATTATAAATCTAATATTTGACAATTTTTAAAAGAAGAGAATATGTCCAGCAAGGAAACCATAACTTAAATAACTCAACAAAAGTAGGTGCACTGAATCATTTTGGAATAATTTTTTTCTAATTGGGAAGATTACTATTGACTTTGTCGTTCTTTTGGGGGAAAATTAAAGTCATATTTGCCCTTTTTTGTTGGTCATGGGTCTTTAACTCTGATACTGGACCCTCTCCTTCAATTCTTCAGCTCAAGTTGAGCACTCTGCCACTTTTGGTACAGTACCACTTCTGGGTTTCATGTGGTTAATTAAAGATCATGGACCTTCCTGACCAGGCTGGTTTTGAACCACAATCTTGTGGTCTCAATTTTCTGAGTAGCTAGGATAACAGGTGTGAGGCACCAGCATCCGTCTTATATTTGCATTTATGTGCACTTATAGACACTATGTAGACAAAGAATGGAAATTTGAATCAAATGATGACATTGCAACTTTTTAGAAAAATCGAGGTAGCAATAAATTTATCCCCCTTTTTCATGTTGTTACATTAATGATTCATGTGTTATGAGACTCTTACATTAGCATCTTCTTCTGTCTGCATTTGTCGACTTAGTATCAGAAATTGTTCATAGAGAAATATAAAAGACTGAGATTTTTAGAAAGCAAAGGAGTTCAGGTATGAAAGCACAGCATAGAAGGATATACAACTTATCACACAGAGATAAAGAATTAGCCTAATTACTAGAATGCTGAAGGCAATGAGGAATAAGCCTAGTTGATGACTAGTTCTTTAATAACCAGAAATGGTTCCCTAGAACATTTTGTGGTATAACTTAGTTATTACCATTTATTCCTTCCATCTGGAGTTATTCCTTCTCTTCTGTAAAAACTATAATTAGCCTCTGCCTTTTTGGTGCCATGACTTATCAAAAAGATTCCCAAATCTCACTTATACTATCCTTCTGATTGTGATTAGCAGTGACCACTCAAAAACCTGGAATCTTTGAATTTCCAGAATTAATCTTCATCTGACATCTAAGCACATTCCTGGCATTAATTGCCGTGACTTAATGAACAAAAGTTTTTGTTTTTTTTTCAATATTGTATACTAATATAGGTAAAGTACATGAATTAGGGACTATTGTCAGGTATGAGTATGAAGGAGCAATTATATATTCCAAGTATGAGTTGTTTATTTTCCATTTACTAACTAAATATTTGTTGTTGTTGTTGTTGTTGTTTTGCCAGTCCTGGAGCTTCAACTCAGGGATAGGGAATTATTCCTCAGCTATTTTTGTTGTTGTTGTTCAAGGCTAACCCTCTACCACTTTGAGACACAGCACTATTTCCAGTGATTCTTTTTCTGTTTATGTGGTACTGAAGAATCGAACCGAAGTTTTCATGCATGCTAATCAATCACCGTACTGTGAAGCCACATTCCCAGAGCCCTAAATGACTTTCTTAAGATGGCATTACTTTTTCATTCCTTAACTACGTATCATAATTTTAGCCAGAAATTTTTGCTAGAAAAGGACATTGAACACAATACTGAGTCCAGTAAGGCTAGATGGACAATGAATAACCGTCACAATCTAGCCAGAGCACAGAGGGGCTTACCTCATGGAGCTGGAACAACAGACTGAGCAAGACAACTCCTGACCCACAGCCCACCTCCAGAATGAGAGGGCCACATTGGTTCCAGCCACATGGGGATGCTGGGCCACCTCCTCTAGCACCCATTAAATAAGTTCTTCAGAGAGAGAGAGAGAGTCAGAATTACACTTAAGCCAAGTGCTGGTACCTAAATACACAGGGGGCTGAGATATGAGGACCATGGTTTATAGGCAGCCTGGGCAGGAAAATCTGTGAGACTCTTATCTCCAAAGAATCACCAGAAAACCAGAAGTGGTGCTGTGACTCAAATGGTAGAGCGCTAGCCTTGAGCTGAGGAGCTTGGGGACAGTGCCGAGGCCCAGAGTTCAAACACTACGACTGACAAAAAGTGGACTTAGCACCACAAGAAGTGGACTGAATAGCACCCATTGTCCTAGGGAGCATGGCAGAAAAGTCAGGCTGAGCTTCCTGTCAGCTCTCTTATTTTATTTTTTGGTTTTTTTATTATGAAGGTGATATTCCAAGGGGTGGGTTACAGTTACATGAGTAAAAGTACTTTTTTTACAATGTTACCACTTCCTCATTTTTTCCTGCTTCCCCCAACCCTGATATCCCCTTTCCCCAAAGTTGTAAAGTTCATTTCTAACATAGTGCTTAGTGTATATCACTGTTGCTTTGGTTAATCTTTGTCCGACTATTTCTGTGATTTCCCTTCCCTTCCCCAAATCAGATAAACTTATGTATAAGACAAAAGGTACAGAAATCAAAAACAATGACTACAGGGAATAATCCAAAGAGGAAAAAGTAAATCGAAATAACTAAAAGCAGTTCACTATACAATCATCTTGTATCCATTTCTTGGAGCTCATTTCAATAAGCATCATTTTCTATGGTGACATGCATATAACTATTGAGCTGTTGTGATCTTTTATAGGAATATCCTTAACATATTCTAGTTTTTTTAAATGAGTGAAAACATGTATCCTATAATTCTTTGGATGTGGCTTGTTTGATGTATTATGTTTTCCAAGTCTTTCCATTTCCTTACAAATGGGGTAATGTCATTCTTTCTGATGGAAGCATAGAATTTTGTTGTGAATATCTATGACATTTTCTTGATCGATTCATCTACTGAGGGGCATCTGTGTTGGTTCCATATCTTAGCTATGGTAAACACTGCTACAATTGACATAGTTGTGATGGTAACTTTAGTATGGCCCTGTCTGTGGTCATTTGGGTAATTGTCCAGGAGTGGGATTGCTGGGTTATAGGGGAGATCTTCTGAGGAACCTGTATACTTCTTTATGGAGTATTTGAACAAGTTTACTTTTCAACCCATTTTGTAGTAACATTCCTGTTTGGCTATATTCCCACCAGACCAGCCTCTGTTATTGTTAGTTTTCTTCATAATGGTCATCAAACTGGGGGGAGGTGGAATCTCAATGTTGCTTTTATTTGTATTTCTATGGCCAGAAATGTTGCATATTTCTTCATGTTTCAATTGGCCATTCATATTTCTTCTTCAGAGAGGTCTCTCTTTAAAACTTTAGCCCACTTATTAAGAGGGTTGTTTCTTTGAAGATTTGTTTTTGGGGGGAGTTAACTGCTAGGGCTCTAAATATATTTGAGATGTAAGGCCATTGCCTGTTGCAGAGCAAGTAACAAACTTCTCCCAATCTGTGTGCTTTCTATTTATCTTTCTATCTATGTAAGTTCTCTTCTTAGATTTGGTATGGGTCTATCAATTCTGTTAATTTATTGAAACAACCAATTCTGTTTTGTTGATCTTTTTATGTTTTAGTTTGTCTTTATTTAGTTATTTCTGATTTTTTTTTTATTTGTTTCTGTCTTCTGCTTTGGGTTTGGCCTTGTTCCTGTTTTCAAGAATTTTCAGGTATATAATTAAAATACAGACTTCAGATTTCCCCAATTGCTTGATGTAGGCACTTAGAGCTATAAATTTTCCTCTAAGTACTGCATTTACTGTTTCCCAGAGGAGTTGGTATATTGTGTGTTCAATTTGTTAAATTTCAGAAACTTTCAGATTTTCATTCTAATGTATTCAGTGCCTCACTGGTCATTCAGCAATGTGTTGTTCAGTCTTCATGGATTTGTGAACTTTTTTTTGCTTTAGCTTTTTTAATTCTAAGTTTATTCTGTTGTGGTCTGACAAGATATGGGAATTCAAATAATTTTTCTTTCAATTTGGATAGAATTTCTATGTGATATAGGATATGTTCTATTTTGGAGACTCTTTCATGAGCTGCTGCGAAGAATGTGTATACTGATGCTTAATGTATATTTTGTAGATGTCTGTTAGGGCTAGGCGTTCAATGTAGTTATTTAGGTCTTCAGTTTCTTGGTTGAATTTTTCCTGGATGACCTATCCATGCATTTCAATGATGCGTTGAGAAATGTTTTTAGGTTAAGTAATATTTGGTTGATGAAGTGGAGTGCTCCAGGCATTGATACTTAGACTTGATATATCCACCTAATGGAGATGTGCCTTTATCAATATATAATTTCTCTTCCTAGTAATTTTATTTTGAATTTTATTTTACGTTAGTAATTCTACTGTGGCCTGTTGATGGTGTTCATTTGCTTGAAGATTTTCCTTCCAGCCTTTCAGTTTGAGTATGTGTTTGTTTTTGTCAACAAAATGTGTCTCTTGTAGATATTACATGCATGTGTCTTGTTTTATTATACTACTATTTAGTCTGTTTTCTAATTGGAAAGTTAAGTCTATTGATATTGAGAGTTAAGTCTGTGAAATATCTCATAAGTCCTGCTATGTTATTGACCTGCTATTAGGCTCTGTGTCTCATCTACTCTTAATATATTTACCTTGTTCACTGGTAGGGAGCATTTTATATAACCAGTTCCTGTTCTTCATGATCTTCTCTATGTAGGATATATTTGATTAACTTCTATCCTGCTGATTTGGTGGAGATACATTGTTTTAAGATTTCTTTGTCATGAAATATTTTTATATATCCTTTTAATGTAAAGGAGAGTTTGGCTTTGGACCATATTCACGGTTGGTAGTTGTTTGCCTTTAATGTTTGTCATATATCATGTGAGGCTCCCCTTTTTACCATATCAGCTAAGAAATTTGTATTTATTCTGACTGTATATCCTTTATATAATCAGTCTTTTCTCCTGACAGATTTAAGAATCCCTTCATTGATGTCTAGTGATCCTCTAATGGATTATGATGTGATGGTGGTTTGTTCTGTTCTGGTATACTCTGTTTGGTGTTCTAAAGGCTTCTCTTATCTGAATGAGCCTCTCTCTTTGATTTCCTTGTCTTACAATTGGTTATTGTTTTAGGGCTTCTATCTCTTTATTAAAGCTTCATTTTAGGTCTTGTATGGATTTTCTTTACAACATTTTATTTGGTGGGGGCTGGGGAGGTATGTGTTTTAGCTGTGTCTTCTCTCATATCTTTTAACTAGGCATCCATTTTTCCCTTGGACTCTCTTGCCTTCTCAGAATTTATTTTTCTTTGTGTTTGGGGTCTCCATGAATTATTTTGCTGATCTTTGCTTGGTCTCATCTTGTTCACAAATTTCCTTGTAGAGGTTTTGTATCTTTTCATTAATCACATTTTTCAGCAGTATTTGTAATGTATTTTGAAAAACATCTTCTAGATAATTGATTGTTCTAATGCCCGTTCATTTACTATGTGAATTATATTACCTTGGCATGACTTTTCTCATAGTTTTCTGATTTGTTCTGTCCATTTGAACTATTTCTTGGCTTTCATTTGGGGGATCTATGATCTTAATAGGTGACTATCTATGTTCTTGGATGATTTGTCAGGTGTTGCTTTGGTCTTCTGTTGTGATTTGTTTTTCTGGAATTAGGATTTTGTCTAGACCATTAAGTGTAGGAGAAGAGATCAGTTGTGAGAGATGTTGTCAAATTAATACTTGTGGTCCCAACGACAGTTCCGACTATCCAGTGGTAAGGTGAATTGTCTCTATGTTTATATGTGACTGTCTCTCTGTTCATGATTTTTTCCCAAGTGACCCTTTCATTTCCACACTGCAATTGTGTTTTTGAATATGTTGACCAACACAGTCACAGCATTCACCTTCCTGGCTGGGTAACTTTTCATAGATTTCTGTTTTCTTGTGAAGACAGTATAAAATATTCTTTTGAATTGTATATCTATATATAATTATACCTAAGTTGGTGTGACACTCTAGAAGTGGAGTACCTTCTAGGACTCTAAATCTCTGTTTCATTAGAGAAATCTAGGGTAATTTTCTGTTGTTATTCTCCCACTGTTTTTCCTCTTCCTCTGGTTCATTTATTATATTGTGGATTTTTTTCACATAATTTAGGATTTGTGATGGTTGTATCAAGTTATTTTTTTTTCTGTTTGTGTTACCTTTACATAGTGATTTCAGGTTTGTATGAAGAGACAGTAATAATATGAAATGTGAAGAGCTTAAAGCTTAAAGAGGCACAATGAAGGCCTAAGTAACTCCATTACAGGCTAGCAACCATCTTGTGAGGTATGAATTATGAAAATAACCATGGGTTGGACCCAGAAATGTCACAAAAAGAAAAACAATTCCTGGACAACTGAGACATAAATAATCCTTTGAAAAGCCACAAGAATTTTCTCCAAATGCATTCACCAAACATTGGGTGGCTATGCAGGACACGGTGACCCAGTGGCCAGACACTTCTTGTCAATAACACCTCAATAATATTAGCCAATCACATATGTATAGCTTAGTTTATTAAAATGTTAATCAATCATGCAATTTCTCATGTAAAACTTCTATAAAGTTGTTTGTTTAATACTATAAAAACTGTGCTGATTCTATGCTTGGGGTCTCTTTGTGTCATGGGTTTACTGATTGCACAGAGCACCAGCCTGGAGATTGCAAATAAAAGATGCCTTTGTTACTTGCATTGGTCGAGGTCTCTGGTGGTCTTTGGGGGGTCTTGAGTCTAGGTAAAACAAATGTAAGTTATTACATTGAAAGAAAGAGTGCAGACATTTTAACCCATTTGCTACAATTAAATTAATATAAAGCAAAGCTAATTAACTCTTATTTACTCTTCAGAGGATGAGTATCATACTCTTGGATATCTTGGAGGAAAAGACTTTGGACTGATTACAACTGATACCTTTCACTGAAATTACTGGCTAAACATTCTCCTTCAGAAAGGCAAATGCTCCATTTTTTTCATATTAGTATTATAAAATCATAACATCTGCATGTTGAATTGTTTTCCTCTGCTATTTTCAATACCATTCTTCATCTATTAGGTATCTAGGGCTTGGAATGACCCGTTCCTTAAAATACCTATATTGCTTATATTGTGATATATATCTCAGTAATATTAATATGAATTTCTCTCTGAGTCTCATCTTGAGCTACATTCATATGTAATTTATTCAGTCCCAAGCAAGAAACCTATTTTATTCTTTTCTATTCTTTAAACAATAAATCTATTATCTTTAGAAATACGTTCTAAAGAAAATATGTTCTTTTATATTGTTCCAGTAAACATCATTTATTTCTAGTACTTTTACTGAAATAAATATAAAGTATGGAACATGGAGACAATCCCCCCCTTATCACTTTAAAGTATATCCTTGGGGACTATTTTATATATATAAATAAAAAAGTGCAATGCACATGTTTATACATGAATCATCTAATGGTTATGTCAACTAGACACAAGAACTATCATACCACATCTAGTCTCAATTTACTTAAAGGCACCAACATATTAGTGTTCATGAATATCACTCATCTTTAGAAAATCACAAGTCACAACAAAGTTTATATTTCAAATTTAAAAAATAAAAATTACACCCAGATTTGATGTGAATATCCTGTTTCCAGGAAAACAGTTAATCAGCAAACAGGGAAACAAAAAATAAGGGCTTGTCATATAGAAAGAAAGATGTAAAAGCATACTGTCTTATTTTAAGATGTTACATACATGCAAATGGTGTCATTTATTCAAAGATACTATAAAAATTCATGAGCGGATTTGTGATCAGAAGTGAGAGGTAAGCAAAGTAACTGAAAAACTGTATTTGTAAATAGTGCTTTCAATATATGATTACGTTATCAATAAATACGCCTATAGATGATGATTTTGTATCTGTAACACATATCCACTATTCTACATTTTAGACATACCCGCATTCTCGTACCTCAGTTCTTGATCAATATTCTTCTACTTTCATGATGTCAATTGCTACTATAGTAACAAGGTGGGTGTTCTCTTGGTTTCTACATCCAATAAATTTTAATATTTTGCAACGGTGTATAAACTCATGGAGTTAGACTGGGATGTGAAGTTTCAGGATACTCTATTCAGGGTATTAATTGGCCTGAAGCAGGCAGGAACCTATTGTGAATACACAGGCACTCAGTATACTAAGAATTAGAGACTTGATCTCGGGGAAAGATAAAGGTCTAGGAAAGATCTTGAAGCTGAGATAAAGCAATGCAGCAAACATCAATCAACTATCATTACAAGGGAATGGAACATATCTTTGATGTGTCTGGGTGGCAGTGGTGTGTGTGTATGTGTGCTTGTTTGTGTGTGTGTGTGTTTGTGTGTGTGTGTGTGTGTGTGTGTGTGTGTGTGTGTAGAGAATTTTAGTGTGGCTTCTATATTTACAGTCCGTAGAGCATTAATTGTTAAGGAGAAGGTGCCCTTACCAGAGCTCTGATACCACTGTCATCACTTTTTACTGCAAAAAAAAAAAAAACACTTGCTTAATCTCTAATTACAAAGGGAAAAATAAACTAACATCTTACATGATAATTTTGAAAATTAATTGACAAATTGAAGGCCAAAGGGAGAAATTGGAGATTAATATAATCTTTTTCGTCACTTCTGATTATTAAACTGTAATAGCTCTGATTTTCAGGAATCTCTTGTAATGTACTTACTGCTTAATTACTAATATTTTTAATAATATGAAACATATGATAGAGAAATAGATCAGCCAGAAGCACAAAGACTTAGTGATAAGATCGAGCTTTTGAGCAGGGTTGCCACATCTTTTACTAAAACAATTCCTTCATATGAATTTCAAAGTTTATGGCTTTTCCTGTGTGATTAAAAGTAAGAAAATACTGTAGAAACAAAAATTCCTATTCAGCCAAGTAGAAAGTGCTCATGTTCTCATCCTCATGATGCAAATTTCAATTCCATAAAAACTCTTTGTTAGAGTGCTTTCATTTAATATACTTCAGCACATCATATTTCCCTGTTGGAGACAGGAAAAAAAGATAAATTTGTTTGAATATTATCTTACGTAAGTTAGTGTGTACCGGCATGATTTGTATAATTACAGAAGTTTGTAAAAAATATAAGTAGGGATCATGTCACAACTATAAAATATAATTAAAATCACATAAGACTAGAAGTTACAGAATTTTGTGCATGAAAACACACATTAGATTAGTTGCAGAATTTCTATTTTGAGACAGACTTTATATTAAAGTATAAAGCACTTTACTAAGGGTTGAAACATTTTATTGAAAAAAATATATTTCTTAGAGATATTTTTGCTTCATATTTTAAGAAGAAAAATGGTCCCAAAGTAATTATATTCAAAAAATTATTTTCCTGTTTCCATGTGATTAACCTCCAAATTAGAAATCCAGATATTTAATTTAATTTAAATTAACCAAAAATATTTATTGAGTATATGAACCTTCTGCTCTCTACATTCTTCACACTAACTTTACCAAATATGATGAGTCTGAAATAATCAGTCTCTTTGTGACCTGTGTTGATTTTATTTACAATGTGAGCAAAATCTTTAAAAAGTGGTATTTAGTTTAGCTTAATTGCTCTGAAGAGACAATAAATGATATAATCAAAGGCTAAAAATGATAAGATTTAATTTTTAGAATTCAGGAAATGTTTTTTGACCACACTGGCTACTGGAACCTTTGCAACAACCTCATGAGATAATTTATATTGATGAAGCAAAAATCCCAGTGGTTAGACATTTACGAATACAAAAATTGTGTCATTCTGAATATGTAGAGCTACTTATCAAACATAGAAATTTTAGCTTTTAAATACTTGAATATGCTAATACATTTAATTCCAGGTTAAATACTTGTTCTGAAAGGAGATAAAATTGCATTTATTTTGAAAAGTAAACCTAAGTATTCATTTGAATGAAAGACAATGTTTAAACATCACTCCTTAAAGAAACAAGATGTACAGTTAGTTGTTTTTCATGCCAATTATGTTCTCTGAAATAACTAGATTAGTAAACCTAAATCGTTGCTTCATAGAGAAATAGAAATTTAGTTTCTTAAAATTCATGACTATAACTTTTTCTCAATTACTAAAAAACTATTTTATGATTTTTTCATGGAATCTTATTTGATATATTATTATTCATTAACTTAATAATTGACCAATAACAATATAAAATATGCATGAACAAAGTTTATCTAACACAAGTATTTTATTCACAAGACATATCATGGCTCTCTTAAAAAATACTAGACGGCAGTGTGTTCTTTATTAATTTTTAGTTATTTTGTTAATGGTTTTTAATTGTCAGAAGTGGCAATTCCATAATACGTTTAAAGCATTTGATTATACTCCCTCCCTCTATTTTCTTTTCATTACTTCTTCTTCCAAATATATTCTGCATTTCACATAAAATTACATCTTTATATATGCACATATAATCTAATTTGGAAACATAATTAAGCTAAACTGCAATTTAATTCAAGTTGGATAGTAAATTAACAGGATGAATAAAAACTTGAATATTTTTATTAACTTCTGAATTTAGCTATCGTTATTATTATGGTTATGTTTAGGATCCCAGACAAAATTAGAATTAAGTTTAGTGAAATAGATTCAATACAGGATGACTCATTGCAACATGATACTCAGAAGACCCTTTGTTGAAAATGGACTTTACACCAAGGGGAGGGAGTAGTAAGGGAGGGGGTAGTAGGAGAACAACAAAAGAAGGGTGTAACAGTCCTCAACAAGAAATATACCCATTACCTTACTCGTATAACTAATCTGTCTTTAAAGCATCTTTACAATAAAATAAAATTTAAAAAAATAATAAAGATGGGCGTCAGTGGCTCATGCTTTTAATCCTAGCTACTCTTGATGCTGATGTCTGAGGATCGGAGTTCCAAGCAGCCCAGGCAGGAAAGTCTGTGAGTCTCATATCTCCAATAAACCACTAGAAAACCATAAGTGGCGCTGTGGCTTAAGTGGTAGAGCATTCGCCTTGATCTGAAGAGTGGAGGGACAGCGCCCAATGCCAGAATTTAGACCCCGTGACCGACCAAAAAAAAAAAAAAAAGAAAGAAAAAACGAAAAAGAAAACCTGACAGGAAATAGAAAGACACTTAAAAAATGTAGGCTCAAAATGCAAGTAAAATTTAGACCTACACGCTGGGCAAGAGAATAAAAGTGCAATAGAGGCTTGCTATTAACATTATGATTCGGTTATATGTAGGTTTAGGATTAGGCAAGGTGTTCCAGTTAGAGCTGCGGTTAACATGAGAAAAAGATGTAAGATATAAAAGGGTGCAAAACTGCACCATATTTTAAGAGGAATGAATGGCATCAAGTTTAGAATGAATAAAAACCAGTGTCTGTGTTATTTTAAACATTCAGACATAATTTGGCTTAAAGGGTGAATTACATTTTGTTCTCATTAGGTTTAGGCAAGGATAAGCTTTAGTCTAAAATTTAGTTTTCCAATAAGAAGTAGAAACAAAAAAAAAATGTGTGATTGAATAGAATCTAGACAATTTACCTTCCAGTAACTATTTGGTGTTAAGTCAGATTATGATTAGGATTAGGTTTCTGGTTAAAGGGGGTTGAGAATAGTATAAATAAATTGGTTAAACTAGTTTCTCGTGCCTACTATCCTAGCTAGTCAGGAAGCTGATTTCTGAGGATCGCAGTTCAAAGCCTGCCATGGCAGAAAGTCCATGAGACATTTATCTCCAATTAACCACCAGAAAACCCAAAAGTGGTGCTGTGGCTCAAGTGGTAAAGTGCACACCTAGAGCTAAAGAACTGAGGGATCATGACCTAGAGTTCAGGGATCATGCCCAGGCCCAGAGTTCAAGCCCCACTTTGGACAAAAAGAAAAAGAAAAGAAATGTGTTAAATGTTAAGTAAATCTGAACTTATTTTAGGTTCTAGGATTTCAGGAAAAGCTTGGATATTGGAAGTATAATGTATTTCATAATATCAGGATTTGAGATCAATGGATATAATGATTCCTGTTAAGGAACAAGATAGATTCAGAGTTAAGAGTGAGAAAATCTATAGGGTTTAGGAAAACCTGCAATTTATTTCAAGAATTACAAGTGGAATTTCAGTAATGATGACACAAAACAAGCATTTTTCATAAATTTTAGAAGTGAGATACCGTTAGTGTCAAGGATATGGTTACGATTCTAGCCATGATTGGGTTTAGAGTGAAGGAGGAAAAAAATGAGAGTCAAATTGAAGGTAAATTTTAGAATAAGACTGGCAGGAATTAGAATGAATGTGAACTAGAGTATTGCTATTAATATTAGAATCTACTTGCAATTAGGGTTATGGTTATTCTCAATGTTCCAGTTAAGATTAAGTTTAGGGTTAGAAAATGACTAAGATATTGGAAAAAAATGGAAACCTATTTTTGGAAGGCTTATTTGAATCAAGTTAGGATGAGTGAAAACTAGTGTACTTGTGTTAGTGTTAGTATTGACATATAATTTGGATTAACATTAGGGTCAGTATGAACAGTGTTATGAATAGGAAAGTTTTAGTATAATATTCAGTTTTCACTAACAAATGGAAGCAAAAATATGAGATTGAACAGTAACTAGACCATTATCATTATATTTATTTCTCAGTGATCATTCTTATAATGATTAATGAGAGTTTTCCAGCCAGGTTTAGGTTGAGAGTTAGAGTTAATTAATGGACTAGATGGTAAGTAAATGTGATATTGTTTTAGGGCACAGGGGTTCAGGAAAAGGTGGGATCATTGGAAACTGCAGTATTTTTCCTGATAAGAGAATGTGAGGACAAATAATATAATGGTTCATATTAGGGAACAAGATAACTTCAGAGGAAGAGTCAGAAAATTTATGGGAATTAGGGCAAACTGAAACTCATTTCCAGAGTGCAAACTGGAGTATTCATTAGAATGAATAAAAACAGAGTATTTTTCTTAAACATTAGAATTGGACTATCATTAGGGTGAAAGTTAGGTTTCAGTTCCAGCTGGAGTTAGTGTTAGCATTAGGGAAATGGAAAGTTTAGGGTCAAACTGAAAGTAAATCTTCGAATAACAAGTCTAATTAGAATTAGGATGAATGTGAAAATAAGAAACTGCTAATAATATTAAGATTAGGGTATGGTTAGTGTGAGGGTTAGCCTCAATATTCCAGTTAGGTTAGGGTTACAAAAATTGCAAGATAATGAATAAAACTACAAATTATTTTTAGAGAGATGAGTTAAATCAAATTTAGGATGAATAAAAACTAATGTATTTTTATGACCCTTAGAATCCAAAGGCTATTAGTTCTAGGGCTAGGGTTGCTTTTCTAGTTCAGGTTAGACTTAAGCTTAGGGAAGGGTAAGCTTTAAGGTAAAACTGAGTTTTCTGCTAACACTTTCAAGTAAAATAAGTGTGAAATTTAACAAAAACTACAGAGTTTTCTTAAGTTTCCTATCCAGGGTTCAATAGGATTAAATTTAGAGTTAGGTTTCTAGTAAGGTTTAGATATATAGTTAGGGTTAGGAACTAGAGTAGATTTTAAGTAAACCTGCAACTTCTTTTTGGAGATAGAGGAGTTCAGTAAAAGTTACGATCAGTGGAAACTACGGAAGTTTTCATGATATGAAGATTTGAGGTTAATGATTCATAATAGGGAACGATTTCAGAGTCCAAGTCAGGGAATCTGTAGTATTTGGAGCAAAGTGCAAATCATTTCAAAGACAATGAGTATGTGTTAGGATATATTTTCCATTAATTTTAAGATTGGGTTACTATTATCATCAAGGTTACTCTAAGGGTTCTGTCCAAGATTTGAGTTAGGATTAGGGAAATGGAAGATTGAGAACTTGAGTGACTTACTTCCCCTGTGTATGTAAATGCACTATTCTAAGGTTTGAACTTTAGGATTGGGTTCTGCCCCTGAGCTTTTTGCTGTAGGCTAGCATTCTACGACTTGAACCATGAGTCCACTTCCAGCTTTCTTTGGCAATGAATTGGAGATGAGAGAATCACAGACGTTCCTATCTAAGCTGACATTGAACTGACATCTCCAGATCTCTGCCTTCTAATTAAAGGTAGGATTAAAGGCATGAGCTACCAGTGCCCTGGAAAGTGCCTGAATTTTACTGATTGTTTGCACTTTTGTTCGAGATTAAGACTTGAATTCATTATCTGACAGCTTTGCTCGCTAAGTAGCACTCTGCCACTTGAGCCATATCTCCAAAATGATTATTTTAAATACCTGAAAATCATTCAATTTTCTTCAGGTGATATGTATCATTAGTGTTGTTCTAAAACTTATCCTAACAAAAAAGACTTATAGACCCTGGAGTTGATCTGAGCAAATTCTCATTCTTTGCTTCTAATTGCATAACAGTTTAGGGACATGATTTTTTAATTATTATTTTAAGTAGGATAGAAATTATCATTAAACAAAGCATTTTATGCATACAATATACCTTGATCAATGCCAACCCTTTCAATATTCTCATCCATCCCTTTTCTTCCTTCACTCTTCTTAATATTGTAGGATGTTTATTGGATTCCTCTCTGCATTTTCCCCCTTTTCTCCTGTTCAATAGTCTACATTTTAACCCTTCACCCCTCATTTGACTACCCACTTCCATATGATCCAGCAACTCTACTCCAGGCATTTACTTGAAAGATCACAAACTAGGATATAGTAAAGGTTTCAGCCAGACCATTCTTATTGAATCTGCCCAGATAACCTTCAAGAGAAAAAATAATCAAGAAAATGTAATACACACACACACACACACAGAGGAAATTCTACTTAACCATCAGAAAGAATATTTTAACATTTGTATCTGTCATTTCTCATTTCATCTGCCTAGTATCCCACTGTTGTCGTACTCTCCCTGTACTGCAGTAACTGAAACATGCAAACTGATGTAAAAATTTTCAGGGTTATGGGCTAGCCATAACTTCCTGAATATGAGTTCTCTGCTCATTCTCTTTGTCTATTCATGCATTTGAGTAGTGATTATACAGATTCATTTTTACCATTTGCTACACAGAAAAGAGATGAACCACTTGTATGTATGTATGTATATATATATAGATACATATATATACATATACATATACATATACATATGTATATATACATATATATATACATACATACATGGATATACATATATACATGGACATATGCACACATATGGATATATATTAAATACTTGATTACATTTCATGTTTTCAAGAATTACAGAGCTAACAAAAATCACATGCATTTTCCTTTTCAATTCTTTCAAAACCTAAATAACTTTGTCTCTTTTGAATACCTAATTTTAAAGAGAATGTCATCATCTCTGATCTGTCAGGCTCCTTGAAATTAGATGTTCAAATAGGCTAAAATTATTTAGGCTTTTTGGTGGAAGGGTTCTATTCAGGGTTCCCCTGCTTGCTAGACACACTATGGTTGTATAGCATCAAGAAGCTCAACTACTTTTACCATACTTCTTGTCCATTTAATTACTTGAGTTCTTGAACTTTTTGCCCGGGTATGATCTTAGATTGACTGAGGCTTTGCTACCTATGCCTCCCACATAATTAGCTAGGATTACAGATGTGAAGCACTATGGAAAGCTCATTCGTTGAGATGGCTGTCTTGGCAGTTTTTTCTCTGCCCTGGCCTCAGACCATGATCCTTGTCATCTCTGCTTCCCAATCAACTGGAATTACATATGTGAGCTGCTATACTTGCTGTACATGACACCTTCTGTTTTATAAAAGAGGTTTTTACTGAAAAAATATGTTATAGAGGGGTTATAGTTACATGAGCAAGGTAATGAGTAAATTTTCTATGAGACATTGTTACCTCCTCCTTTGTTTTTCCCCTACCTCCCACCTCCCACAACTACACTCCCCCTCTCCTCCCTTCCCTGCTTCCCTGACCATATTGTAAAGATTCTTTTTCAACATAGTGTCTTGTGCATCTCATTGTTACAACGGGTCAGCCTGCCTTATTTAAACATTTTGTGTTCTCCCTTGCCCTCCCCAAGCTAGAGAAACGGTGTATACAAGATGCTGGGCACCAACATTAAAAACAGTGAATAGAGGAGTTATACCTTGGTGGAGGAAAATACAAAAACAAAAACAAAAAAAAGTCACATGGTAAATTATAAACCCTATCTTGGGATACACTTCGCTTAACATCATCTTATCTGGTGGTATGTACATAGCTTTTGAACTCTTATGCTTGTCGCAGATATACACTAGCTATTCCAAATAAGGTATACCATAGGACCTATGTTTCTTTTGTCTAACTTACTTTACTTAATATAATTTTTTCCAAGACTCCACTTAGAGCTCCCCTATAACCCAGCAATCCCACTTTTGGGCATTTACCAAATGATAACACACAAGACCATACTAAGCTACCGGCACAACTATGTTTATTGCAGCATTTTTACCATAGCTAAGATATGGAACCAACCCAGATGCCTCTCAGTAGATGAATGGATCAGGAAAATGTTATACACACACACAAACATACAAACACACACACACACACACACACACACACACACACACACACACACACACACACACACACTGGAATTCTATGTCTCCATCTGAGAGAATGAAATCGCCACATTTGCTAGGAAATGGAAAGAAGGGGAAACAATTTTATTAAGTGAAATAACCATAGGTCCCATGGTTAACCTCACGTTCAGTAAGTAGCACATGGTAACATATAACCTTATAAGAGAATGTTATGTGAAATGAACCCCAAGATAGGGACACAAATGATTTTTTTATTCCATGAGATTCTTATTTCTATATTATCCCCCAAATAAAATTTGAAGGGGAGCTGTGGTTGAAATACAGAGCACCACCCTTGAGGGAAAAAGCTTAAGTGAGAAGGTAAGGTCCTGAGTTTAAACCATAATATCAGCACTAAAAAAAGTGATTTCTTTTCCTTGAGGTTTTTATTAAATTGCTCAGAATATAATCAACGTTGTATTTATGTTTAGCATTACTATTAAAATCATGTTATAATTATTGATGTTATTTTCTTAAATTTTACTTACACATTAATATCCAATAATGATAAGAGATGATTACTGTTTCACAAGTTTTTATGTCATTTGAATATATGGATGAGAGGTGTATACAAGGAATTTGGGCTGAAAATATATGTTTGAAAGCTCTTCACATAAGTAAATGATGGCTGAAGAAGCTGTGGACAATTATGAAATAAACCAAAGAAACCAGCAAGGAAAGATAAGGTATGATTCTGGAAAGCACACAATTTGGGAAGAAAAAAAAAAACAAGGAAAATATGTAACTTTTGGTAAGAACGATTTAACCTAACTACTAATTTGATTCCTTATTTCTAGTGGAAGGCATTTCAGTTAACTTCAGTTTACAAAGATAAACATGATTGACATTTAATATTAACTGGCCTCTGTCTCAGGTAAGCAAAAAGCCAGGTGCCAGGGGCTCATGGCTATAATCCTAGCTACTCAGAGGGCTGAGATCTCTAGATCCAAGTTCAAAGCCAGGTTGGAGAGGAAAGTTGGTGAGACTTTTCTGTTCAACTAACCACGAGAAAACTGGAAGTGGCACTGTGGATCAAAGTGGCAACCCAATTTTGAGTAGTAAATTTCAGAGCAAGAACCCAGGCCCTGAGTTCAAGCTCTCTGAAATTATTCTTTTTTTTGGGGGGGGGGTGTCCAGTCATGGGGCCTGAACTCTGGGCCTGGGCGCTGTCCCTCAGCTCTTCAGCTCAAGGCTAGTGCTCTACCACTTGAGCCACAGCACCACTTCTGGCTCTTTTCTCTTTGCTTTATGTGGTGCTGAGGAATCGAACCCAGGGCCTCAGGCATGCAAGGCAAGCGCTCTACCACTGAACCATCTTCCCAATCCCTCTGAAATTATTCTTAAAATACTTGTTGTTATGATTTCTTTAACTTTTTTAGAAGAATGTTTTAAACTTAGGGATTTTTTTTATTTCATGTTGTCAGCATTGATTTTTAAGATGTGCAGAGAAAAATTATTTACAGTCAGAAATGGTTTGCATTGCTGTGTATTACATATTGACTCTATACCCAGAGATCAGCTGGAAAGCAGATGGCCAAATCCTGGTTGTTGGCAATGAAGATGGATATGTATTTCTTTTAGGAAAGAAAAAACTTATGAATTGGTAGCCTTTATATATAACAACTTAATAGTAACAATAAAATTAATATTATTACTATTACTATTTTTTGTCACTTGTGGGGCTTGAACTGTAGGTCTGGG
Organism: Dipodomys spectabilis; assembly: GCF_019054845.1. Lineage (NCBI taxonomy): Eukaryota > Metazoa > Chordata > Mammalia > Rodentia > Heteromyidae > Dipodomys > Dipodomys spectabilis. Next base: position 321,626 of record NW_024871261.1, on the reverse strand, counting down.
CATTGTACCTCAACTCTTCAGCTCAAGACTAGCAATCTACCACTTAAGCAACAGTGCCAGTTCACATTTTCTGAACAGTTAGTTGGATATAAAGGTCTCACAGACTTTCCTGCTCTGGCTGGATTTGAATAATTCTCATTCTCCTTAGTAGCTACGCCTGGCAGTGAAATTATTTTGAAAAAGAAAAAAACCCACGATTATATACTTTAAAAAATCACAATCTGGCAAGTGTATCTATAACATTGTTGTGTCAATTAACCGTAGGCATCAATTATTTTTACATCTCACTATGTCCTTTCCAATGCTAGATAATATTTCATTAATTTATTTTAATTTTTCCTAACAAAGTTCATTATGAATTCCCAACAGGACAATTTTCTAGTGAGTATAAAAATTCTTCAACATATTTATTTCAACAAACAGCATTTTGCACTTTTTTTTTTTTAAATTTTGCCAGAAATGGGGCTTGAAATCAGGGCCTGTGCACTCTCCCTGAATTTCTTTTGCTCAAGGCTAGCACACTACCAATTGAGTCACAGCACCACTTCCAGTTTTTCTGCTTAAGTCATACTGAGGAATCAAATCAAGTGCTTCTTGCATGTAAGGCCAGCACTCTACCACTAAACATATTCCCAGTCACTGGGTCTTTTGTTGTTGTTGTTTTAAGATAGCATTTTACTATATGTCTGTCTGATTGCCTAAAACTTAGGTTGGCCTCAAGCTAACTTCTAAATCAGCCTCCCAATTTCAGAAATTACAAACATTGACCACCATATTCAGCTCATGACTCTTTGTGAGAGAATACTCTTTGCAGATATAGAAAGAGTTATTCTGTCTTCCTTTGACTGGATGGTTTTTGCATTCAGCAATTTTCATCACATTTCTTGTCCTGGTATTTTTCCCCTTCTAGATCAATAGAAATATTTCAGGTTCTTAACTTGAAGCTGATCCCTACCATCCAACAACATCACATTCTTGTGAATAGCACCAGCTGGCCTCATGAGCATAGCAGCCAGCTGGAGCTCAGCTATCTGATGGCCTTGGGCTCCCAACAATGTAATTATTTCTGTGCACAGCCTGAAAACTGTCATAGGTAATTTTGATTTATCCCATTCTGTTCTCAGCTACTTGCAATTCTCAGCTTTGTATGTTTTAAATTCTGTTAAACGTTAATTACTATTTCCAGTCACTCTCAAAAGTAACATATATGTCTTACTTTAAAATTCATTCAAACATGCAAAAATGTTAACGTAGTTGCTTTCCACCAGTGGCTCATATTTTAAAACCTAGCTACTTTAGAGGTCAAAAACTGAGGATTCAAGTTTAAAGCAGCCCATATTAGAAAATCTGAGATATTTCTCCAATTAAGAAACCAAAATCCAGAAGTGGACATGTGGCTCAAGTGGTAGAGTGTCAGCTTTGAGCAAAAAGAACAAGCAAGAATAATAGGATAAATTCTAACTCCAATATTACTCATGAAAAACACACGGACACAGACAGACAGACAGACAGACAGACAGACACACACACACACACACACACACACACACACACACACACACACACACACATATATAATCTACATTTTCCTCGACTCCCCTTCCTGAGCAGTATACAATGCCATTAACTTAATGTATGTTTTCTCCAAATTATTATGGTAGGGATTAAACTACATTTGTTTTTATGATAATGTTTGTTTTGTACTTTTGTTTTACAATTTTGTGTACTTATGTGAAAGAACAGTGTTTTGTGAAGACTAAACAGAAATCAATGTGTCAGTAAATAAGTAGGTGACAGGTAGTCTGAAAGATGCAGATAAAAGCACTTGAAATTTTATTTCTACAAGTTTAAATATATATGCATATGTATGTATTTAAAATTTCTGCCAAAATTTTATTTCTATTAACAATGATCTATTTGTTACATTATATAAATTTCACATATGGTATGTTTCATAGTAGATTAATATTTATAGATTTTCTTTCCTTTGGAGACCAGGTTTTGCAGCGTAGACCAGGCTTTCCTCACCTGCTTATTCTCCTGTGTCAGGTTCCTGAGTATTGGCTGGTATTACCATGTGGTAGGATAGTACCAAATCCAGTTATATTATTTACATTTTGTACAGTAGAATATTACTGTGAACAGCTTTAAGCCAAATATCTTCATGAGTATGAATGAATTTCTTGCTAATATGTTATAAATAGAATTACTGAGTGAAGCCAATTATAATAGACATGCCTGTACTACCAGTACCCAGGAGGATTGTAAGTTTAGGAGCAGCCTGTGCTACACAGGAAGTCCCTTTTAAAACAAAAAATATCAGGTGAGCTTGGAAGAGGGAATATATTGTTAAGCAGGTTGATAGAAACACAAAAAATTTAGTGTGTGTGTGAGCTTGTGCTGGTCCTAGGGCTTGAACTCAGTGCCTGGGCACTGTTCCTGAGGCTTATGCTCCAGTCTAGCACTCTACCACTTGAACCAAACTCCACCTCAAGCTTTTTTAGAGATCATTGGATATGAGTCTGATCCAGTTTCCTGTCCAGACTTAAAACCTTGATCCTCTTTTCTCAGCCTCTTTTGTAAGTAGGATTACAGGCATATTGTATTACTGTTAAGTAATATAGTCAACATCGTGCCAGTTTATACTCTTTCCAGCAGTGTTTGAGTGTTGCACACACACCTAACATAAAACCGCTCCATGTTTGATGACGACCAGATCTCATAATGCTGTGCGATACGTATTGTTGTGCTCATTTTACCTGTAAAGAATTTGAGATCCAGAGAGTTTCATTAATTTTGAGTCTCCATCTAGTATACAGTGGAGCATGTATTCAAGTCCAACTAGTTCTGTTTATTTCAGAAAACATGGAGTCATCATGTGGTCTAGTAAACATGTGTTCTAGTGAATACTGCTCTTTGCAAGTACAGTTCTGTGCCTGACAGATTACCTTTCTCTTTCTTTAACTGCACCCCTTTTCATAAGCTAGGGAAAGCACAAGTGATGAGAAGAGCCATTTTTGAAGGAGAAATTGATAAGGGGGTTGACCTTGGTACCACATACATATTAGTCTGACTTCCCATTTGATTTATGGCTCCAGCACTCCATTTCTGTTTTTTCTTTTGTATTGTTATTATAAATGTGAATTACACAGAGGTTACAGTTATATAAGTCAGGTATGGATATATTTCTTTTTGAAAGGTCAGTACTTCCCTTGCTCTCTCAATTTTTCTCACTGGTTTGTTTTTTTTTTTAACTTCCCTCTTGTTCTTCTTCATCATCATCTTCTATTATCATTATTATCATTGTTATTATTATTATTATTGTGCTGTAGAGGTTTTAGTTACAATCGTGTGGTAATGATTACATTTCTTTTTTCTTGTTTTTGTTTTAGTCAGTAATGAGGCTTGAATCCAGGGCCTGGACACTCTCTCTGAGATCTTTTGCTGAATAATGGCATTCATATTGAGCCACAGCTCTAATTCCCTGAGTGCATTTTTTTTAGACAATGTTACTCTTTCACTTTATCTCTTTTTCTGTTTTCCCGTTCTTCCCCCAAAACAAATTGCATAGGTCATTTTCAACATAGTACCAATTGAATACCAGTGTTGCACGTGTTCATTCTTTGTCCCTCCTTTTCTATGACCCCTTTAACTTCTGAAAGAGAGATAAATGTAAAAAAATGACAAAAATGAAAGAAAATATGTATCATCTTGTTTCTGTTTCCTGGTCACTGGTTATTTTTGAGATTGTGTGTGTGTGTGTGTGTGTGTGTGTGTGTGTGTGTGTGTGTGTGTGTGTGTGTGAATACTGGGACTTGAATTCAGGGAGCTGACCTTTAGCTTTTTTAATCAAGGGTGACAGTCTACGACTTGAACCAAACTTCCATGTCTTGATTTTGAATGGTTAATTAGAGATCAAAGTTTCACTGGTCTTTCCTAACTAGTCTAACTTCAATTCACTTTCCTCAGACCTCAGGTTTCTAAATAGCCAGAATTACAGGTGTGAGCCACCGGTGGTGCTTGGCCTACCTTCTTTTTGTTAAGTAGTTGAAATGTAAAAGATAGTTGCAACCATAGTAAAAAAAGAAATCAATTTAACTTTCCCAGCTTCATTAACTTTTAATATTTTGTCACATTTGATACATACAGAAAAACATTTTTTTGTAAATGCTCCTGCAATTTGGTTTTCATATCGTATTTTTCCTCATGATGAACTTGATTTTATAGCTTTTTACTTACTAAATATTGATGAGAATATGTTCAGAGGGCATTGATGACCTTTTGTTGGCTTTCATGCAGAAATGTTGCAAGCTAACACTTGATAAATTTGTGTGCAAGACCCCGATGATATATCCACATTCTTAGCCAGAATACAGTAGTGCCTGTTACAAATCATCTAGATCTGACAAAACCCTGACTCAGGCCTTGTTACCACCTTCATGAATGTCCTCTTAGTGTGCAATCCTGACTCTCCAATGACCATGACAGAGCCCTGCTGCACGTTCTCATGACACAGCCAAGGTCACCAGTCAGGCATGGCACCTACAGTGTGATAGGAGACTGGTGACTGTTCCTATGGTGGAACGACACAGGAAATGTTCGGTCCTTAAGCTGTCATCAGTCCCCAGGGCTCCTCATGAGTACGATCCTAAGATTTAAGGAGACATCAAACTCTCTCTTTCTTGTGCAAGTTGTGGACATGTTTTTCTTCTGGGGCTACCATCTTCTGTGGAAAGATATGATCTGAGCTCTATAAGCCATTTTGCTTATTGTAGGCCCTTAGGGTAAGTCTGGCATTTATACTTAGACAAAAAGAAATGTAGTGATAAAAAATAGGAGACAACATTTTTCCTAGTCTATTTGTTACTCAAATAGGTTTTCAGATTCTACCAGTAATTCTTATTAGTAAGAAGCAGTATCTCAAAAATAATCAGTGACCAAGAAACAGAAACAAGATGATATTTATTTTCTTTCATTTTTTTCATTTTTTTACATTTATCTCTCTTTCAGAAGTTAAATGGGGGGGTCTGGGAAGGTGGCTCAATGGTAGAGCACTTGCCTTGCATGCTCGATGCCCTGGGTTCGATTCTTCAGCACCACATAAGCAAAAAGAAAAAAAGCCGGAAGTGGCGCTGTGGCAAAAGCGGTAGAGCGCTAGCCTTGAGCTGAAGAGCTGAGGGTCAGCACCCAGGCCCAGAGTTCAGGCCCCACGTCTAAACCGCCTCCCCCAAAAAAAGAAGTTAGAGGTGTCATTGAAAAGGAGGAACAAAGAATGAACATGTGAAACACTGAAACTTTGATCTCCAATTAACCATTCAAAATCAAGACATGGAAATTTGGTTCAAGTCGTAGACTGTTACCCTTGATTAAAAAAAGCTAAAGGTCATCTCCCTGAGTTCAAGCCCCAGTATTCACACATTCACACACACACACACACACACACACACACACACACACACACAGTAGTCCATAGTGCTCAGGAGCCTTACATGGTGATCAGCCTTCTCCAGCTCAATTTATCCTAGTCCTGGTCAGGACAGCTCTTCAAGCTGAAGTTTGGTGGCTAATAGTAATTCCGTCTCATTCTTTGTGCCTGTTGGTGTTGTTGAGTCCACTTCAGGGCAAAATCAGTGCCTGACACCTACTTGCTGCCATGGCAAATTTGGCTGTTACATCCTAGATGTTATGGCCATTTAATTGTGAAGCCGTGTGAGGACACCCAACCCCACACAATTTCCCCAAGGTATGTGTCTCCTTTGCCCAGAAGTGCATTCAACAATTCAGCAACCAAAATATCACCCAGTCAAACTCAGAGTATGTTTCTATTTCCTTTAAAAAAATTTGCCATGCCTTTGATGATTTGTCACTGAATTACTGAAACAGAGTATACAATTTTATGTATTTGTAAGTCTTTAACCATCTTTCTTGAGCTCTTGTCATATTTCTATGTGTTTGCAGCTTGCGAAGGGAAAAAAGATTTAATTCAATATAGTCAGACTATCGTTCAGAAGGATCTTTTTAGAACCTTTGGAGGGAATGCCAACTTTCCATCTGGTGTTCTAAAGATGGCCTTCTTGGTACAGGAACTGAGTACACAGTCAAGATAAGAGGCTTGTCCTGATTTCTACTGACTTTCCTCTGGGGTCAGGGAGTGTGATCCCATGGTATATGTGTCTGTTTTCTATACTGGAGGGCCCATGCCTCCTCTGAAAAATCTAAGGCTTAGGGATAAGAGATACTAAAACTCAAAACCCAGCTTCCTACATCAGTAGGATTACAGGTCTGAGTCTCATGGACTCAACTTTTTTATACATACTATACTCAGTTTCATTATATTCACTTTCATTATATTCACTTCATAGACAGATACATACAAATATATGTATACAATATTTATTTAAAATCAGTGTTATATCTAGAAACACACCAATATATATTCATATAATTATAATCAAATTATATCACTACTTTCTCCAATAACATTTACACTAATGTTTTGTGCAAAAAAACACTCAATTCTGAAAGTTTAAATGCCTTTTTAGTTTGAAAAGTAATATTGAATCTTATATATTATATAATATGCTATATATAACATAAAGAATATAACATGTATTTACATATAACTGATTTAATTGTGGAAATTTTTCTTGATTTTGTGTTTGTTCATCTATGTAAGCCTTATTTCTTCTATTGATGATGGCTTTTACTTTCCAGTATACACATCACCTATATATTTTGTCAAATATTTTCAGCCCAAAGTAGACTTTTTATATTATTGGAGCCAAATTTTCCTTCCATATTTGCTCAAGGCAAATGAATATAATGAAAATGTATACAGATTTGAACTCATTGTTGGAAGAGAGTCCCACTTACCGCTATAAGTATTGTGGCATTTGTCCCAATTGACAGAATAACTTTCTAGGACATCTGATCTGCTATGTCCTAGACCTTTTGTAGCCACCTTATCACCCCATACAGGCATGGCCTGGCTTCCTTGTCACTCTTTTTGCATTTAACAGTTCCCATTATATCCAGTAGGCTCTCTTCTACAGCCCCCTGTCACTCTGCTTCCCCGCCTCCAGAACAGGTATGCACAATTCTTCAGATTGTACGTTTAAAAAGAAATATATTTAGGATTCATGAATTCTAGAATATGTCAAAAACATTGACATTTTAATAAAGTTAGAAAAATAAATAGAATGAACCTTTTACAAAAATCAGGAGAAAAAGAAAAATAAGGATTTTCTTAGGAAGGGGAGAAGGAATCTCAAAATCTAGACTGGCCTCTAAATTGCCTTCAGGCAGAAATTTTGCCTCAGAGTCTTCAAAGGGATCTACTTCCTCATTAAAGACAGGATTTTCTTCCTGAGTCCAGGGAGGGACAGATTCTAATTTATCAATTGGAAATTGGATCCCTTGCAAGACGAGAGATTGGTCTGGGTATTCTGTGAGGAAAGATTCCCTTTCCTCAACTGAATCTAGATTTTGGACCTCACTTATTAGTTTTCCTAAACATAGACTGGGGTCATTTTCCATTAGCACACATTTACCCTGCACACCAAGACGAGACGTGGTTTTTTTTTTTTTTTCTGACTGATTTAGAGCTGATCTAGCTGGATTGTGAACATCAATGGAAGACATTCTGTATGTCTTCCTTGGTGGTATGTGTAGATACACCTGCATCACATATGGGGTTCAGAATCAGTGGGATGTCCACAGGACTCAAAACCTACTTTGGCCTTTCTACAAATTGAAAAAAACCCTCTACCTTCACAGGATTTCTGGAGATCAGCGATGGCTTTGATCTCCATCAGTCACCATAGACGACATCATTGATGGGTTCTTTATCTGGAGTTCTGCAGGAGCTTCTCTACGGTGATGCAAACCTGAGAATGGAAATAGGTACAGGAATCTTAGAGTAGACCTTAGACGTTAAGGTGTCACTAAACTTCCAAGAGGATCTAATGGGAGGATCAATAGGATTTGAGTTGGGACTGAACACTGATGAGGAGGTAGGCTGTTTCTAACGAGTGGCTACTTCCAAGTTCTTTCAAAAGGAGAACAGACATTACCTTGCAAAGAATATCCATAAAAGGAAATTTTGCCAAGCTGGGGAGTACTAAGGGCTCTTGGCCAATCAGGCACATCCCTAGAGACTCAGGTTCTATCTACTCACAAGCTCTGAGGCATCTAAACAAGGACTTCTTCCTCTTTTCCTTGGTCTCATGGGTTCCTCCAGCGGGTCCAGAAAATTTGTAAGTGGAAGAGCAGGTCTGAAGAGGGCATGTTGAGCTTGACATATTGTGTAAGTTCTTTCAGGGTGTCATTGTTCTTGGGCTCATAGAAATCATCAGGGTAGAAGTCCATCCACATAGGGAAGATGAAACAAACAACGCTGTGGGCAGATTGATTGTTGGGAGGTGGAAAGAGACTCCTGCAAGCAGGATGCTCCTCACAACCCACTTCTAGTAATTTCTCAGATATAATCCTCTAAAATTCTCCCTGTAATAGGAAGAGAAATTTGTTTCCCCACTGGATCTGACTTGCTACACACAGCCCTCCCTGTCATCCATGAGAGTCCAAAAGCACAACCACAACAACTGTGTAATTTGCTATCCACTGAAGTGCCAAACCTCAACCTCCTGGTGAAAATCCCAACTGGTGTGCAAAGAAGAAAGTTGAGTTTGATTCAGAAACCTCAAAGATACCAAGTTTTCAATGATAGAACTTCTCTTTGTGCCAGCGTCCACTTACTTCTTCACTTGTTCATCTTCTTCCCAGTTATGGTAGAAGGATCTGTACCAATGGGAGGAGAGAAGGAAGTTAAATCTATGCTTCTCCTTTTCTGAACTAACAGGACACACATAGGACTCGCTAAGTCCCACATGGTAATGTAAACATGACAGACAAAATTGGAGATATGTCTATACAATTTCATGTTAATTCTGTGAAGATGCTTATGTGCATCTATCCATATAAATGCACAATGGCTCATGCCTCTAATCCTACTAATCAGGAGGGTGAGATCTGAGAATCACAGTTTGAACCCAGTCTAGTTTGTAAAAATCTAAATACACTTATCTTCAGTTAACCAGCCAAAGGCCAGAATTGGACCTGGGGCTCAATTGGTAGTGTGTTAGAAATGGGACAGCGCTCAAGCCCCCAATTAAAGTAAAAGTTCCCTCCTTTCTTCTGTCTATATTCCTTCAAAGGCCTCCAAGTTAGTGATTTCCTAGGTACGCGTGGACGTTGGGTGCCACTTGCTCCTTCCTTAAATCTTAGTCTCTCAGCAAGCAAATTACTAAGGCTCCATTAGCTTATGAGGCACATGAAATATTCTGGCAGCCCAGTCCTAAGGAACTAGCCAAGGACTGAACTTCTTTGTCTCAAGCCAAGCTCCTTTGACAAGACCCCAGTGAAACTGCCTCAGAGATGTACCAAGTATTCCAATATTCTGCCAGGGGGTCTCATCAGCCCTGGGTTTGAAGGAGGAACACTAACTTCTTTTGTTTGTCATGGGACTTGAACTCTGGGCTTGGGTACTATCCCTCAGACCTTCAGCTCAAGGGGAGCACTCTACCGCTTGAGCCACAGCACCAATTCTGGTTTTCTAGTGTTTTATTGGAGAGGAGTATCATGGACTTTCCTGCCAGGGCTGGCTTTGAACCGTGAACCTCACATCTCTGCCTCCTGAGTATCTAGGATTACAGGTGTGAGTTACTGGTGCCTGGCTTAGGCACACTCACTTTTTTTGTTTGTCATGGGGCTTGAACTCTGGGCCTGGGCCCTGTCCCTCAGCTCTTCAGCTCAATGCTAGCACTCTACCACTTGAGACACAGCACCATTTCTGGCTTGTTTTCTGCTTATGACTTGGTCAGGAATCGAACCCAGGGCATCATGCATACAAGGCAAGCTCTCTACCACAGAGCCACCTTCCCAGCCCAGGAACACTCCCTTTTTAAACAGAATATCCAGCAACTGCTCCATTGTCCTATGCTCTGTGTAGTGGTGGAGAAAGTTTCCCACATAGAAGGGATCACCTTTCGGGTAGGCAGGGACCAGGTCCATTACCAGAATTTCCAGAAAGCCTGAGTCCAGGCTCCATATATTATAAGGCACATTCAGGGTTTGGACGGACTCATTGTCACACTGAGGTGGTAAAAAAGAATGGACCTATGAAACACGGAAATGGGAGTACACTTCAAACTGAGTAATTGTATTAGGGTGGATTGAAAAGTGCACAGCAACTATTTTCTATCTACACATATAAAAGCACATAAGAAGAAGTTTCTACTGTGGGCTAGGATGAGATTAAATAGGTTTACTGTCATAGTTATACCTTGCCTGAATTTCCTTGTGATTTCCTTGGTTTCTTCTTATAAAAAGTCCTGAAACATTGGATTCGTGGTTGGGCACTGATCGAATGTCTGCAGCATCGAGTGAGGCACTCACACATCTCATGCTTGAGACCTGAGTCTCTTGACTTTGAAAACAGTACAGGAACATCTTTCTTGTTCCTGAGCCACAGGCCAAGTGAGCTGGCTTGAGCTAACTGTAGGTTACAGTTGCGTGGCTCTCAGAGTTCTATATTCTATTCCATTGTGAGGGAAGTAGTGTCATCTCTCAGAGCCCAATGATCTAAGCTGCTTGCTCACATAAGACCATCCCAAAGACAAACTGGAGGCTGAAATCTCCCCTCCTACATCACTTTATACATATGTGGACATTGTCAAAACCCAATAGCCTCAGCTAGGCCTAGATACAGGCATGTCTCAGCCTCAAAGAGCCCTTCCTAGGTCAGATCCAGGCCTTATTTGTCACTATTCCTCTCATCCTGCACAAATCATTTTGCCTCTCAGGGCCCCCTCGGCCTGCCATGTGCTTCTTGTATCTATTTTTGACATCTACTTCCTAAGACATTATTAGGTTTTTGTTTCCTAATCTTGTTTGCCCTTGAAGCCCCAGTGTGCTTTCATCTGGAAAAAAGTCAAATTCTTAGCAATGGGAAAATCAAACAAGTTTTGGAAAACACATGTATTGTTACACATATAGTCAGACATTTTTACAGGTGTACATTCTTGTAAGATAAAAGAGTATTTTTGAATCTTTTCTCATATTTTATGACAGAGGGGAAGGGGAGAAGGGAAGAGGTGCATTGTTTTCTCATAATTCAATGATTATTTTTTAAAAATAGTATAGTTGAAAGAATGTAAGATTTAAAGATAAAAACTGTGCTCCTGTTCTTTTTATAAGCTAGTTGTTTATAAAGTATTTCTCACTAAAGTCTTGTCATCTGTGCCCCATGAACTATCCTCCTCCATCAAAATAATCAAGGAAAAACCTTCACAAATAAGTAGGCTGTTGTCCAATCTCTGGATAAGTATTTAAGGAACAACTTTGCCTGGGACTTTGTGCGTGTACAAGTGTGTGGGAGTGTGTGTGTGTGTGTGTGTGTGTGTGTGTGTGTGTGTGTGTATGTGTGTGTGTTTGTATGAATGTGTGTCTGTGCATATTTGTGTCTTAGGGCTTGAACTTGGGGGCTATATGACAATCCCAAGCTTCTTTCCCTTGACCTTAGTGCTCTACCAATTGTACTACAGTTCAGCTGCAAGCTTTTTTAGTGAACTAGAGAAGAGAGACTCATAAAATTTCCTGCTCAGGCTGTCTGACCTAAATATCAGGTATCAACCTCCTGATTAGCTAGAGTTATAATTATGAGCCTCCACAACCTGGTGATAAAGCATTGTTAATGGAGGCAGTGGGGTTGCAAGTTTCAGTCCAGCTTCAGGACACTATATCATAAAACAGCAACAGCAAAATCTTATATCAAAATACAATAATAAGATGTAATTACAGTACAATTTAGTGATATAGTCTGCTAGCATAACTTTCAGGAAACCTTGGTTTTAATGATTTAGCACAAACCAAACAAAATGAGCTAATTTTAGGAGACTCTACGATTTTTTTAATTCCATCTTAATAATTTCAAAACATTTGAAGAAACAAGAAAAAATTCATACTTATGAGAATGTAAAAAGATAAAAAGATGGCAGATTATGAAATGGAAAATTCTACACTGCAGGAAAATTATTGTCATGGTGAATATATGGTGGTATTGTTATGGTGAATATATGATAATGTTCCTCAGAGCAGCAATAGATAAATACATATTTACTACACAAAATCTAACTTGTCTATATCTATCAACATCCAATCTTCTAGTGCACATTATTGATGTATTCATGTTTATGGTATATTCAAAAAATATGACTAGCAGAGTCAGGAAGTTACCAAAATATATTAGCTGCAATGTTTTAGGAGATAAACTTGCTAATTATATTGACTATTCTATATATTAAACATGTAGTGTGTTATCATTTTATCTCTAAGTGTGTACAAACACTACAAACACTACTTCAAAGTGAAACAGAATACAACAAGGTTTTGAAGGCATATGCCTGTAAAGCTAGCTATTTGGGACATCGTTTCAAGACCAGTGAAGTTTTACCTGCAATGATCCCCAACCCGTGGCTTTGCATGATGGAATACTTCTATCATCCTGGTCCATGGGGAGGTGAAAGCAGGCGGATTTCAATTACATGCCATACAAAGCAAGAGCTACCACATGGATCCCTCTCAACCAAAGAAGGTTCAACACTGGCTAGCACTTATCTCCCCTACCTAGGTAAAAATAAAAATAAGAGCATTGTAGTATAAGAAGCAAACAATATTAAATCATGCCAATGCAGAAGCATCATGAACAACACACATTCAGTGTTTGTTTCTCATACTTTTATTCCTAACTATAGCTTGGATTATATATGTGAGCCAGAGACACTAAGCAGTTCATCATTATAAAATGATTATTTGAGTGTCTGCTTTGACTCCAAGGTCTTTGATGCATTTGGAGTTGATTGTGGTGCAGGGTGATATATAAGGATCTAGCTTTATTTTTCTACAAGTAGTAACACAATTTTGCCAGCACCATTTACTGAAGAGGCTGTCTTTCTTCCATTCTTTTTTAAGCTACCTTATCGAAGTTTAGATGGCTATATGTCTGTAGGTTCATTTCGGGGATTTCAGTTCTATTCCATTGGTCCTGCGGTCTGTTCTTTTGCTAGTACCAAGCTGTTTGGATTACTATGGCTTTGTAGTAGAGTTTGAAATTTGGTATTGATATTCCTCCAGCACTGTTCTTTCTGTTAAGGATAATTTTTGCTATTTGGGGTCTTTTATTCTTCCATATGAATTTTTGGATTACTTCATCTATTTCCTTGAAGAATGAGGTTGGAATACTGATTGGTACCGCATTGAAGTTATAGATAGCCTTGGGAAAAATTGCCATTTTCATGATGTTGATCCTTCCAATTCAGGGGAATGGGAGGTTTTTCTACTTTTTACATTCTGTTTTGATTTCCATTAACAGGTTTTTAAAGTTTTCACCATAGAGGTCCTTTACTTCTTTGGTTAATTGAATCCCTAGGTATTTTATTTTTTGTGGTGCTATTACGAATGGAGTTGTTATCCTAATTTCAGCCACGCTTTTCTCATTATTGGAATACAGAAAAGAAATTGATTTTTGAGGGTTAATTTTATACCCTGCTGCTTTACCAAAGGTTTGACTCACCGTGAGTAATTTGGGAGTGGAGTCCGTGAATAAGAGACTACCTAGGTCTCCTTTGCACAAGCCAAAACTTTCTTAAAAGACACCCAGAAACACAATGAATCAAAGAAAAGTTAGACAAATAGGATTGCATGAAATTGCAGAGCTTCTGCATGGCAAAGGACATAGCTAGCAAGATCAATAGATCAACCACAGATTAGGAGAAGATCTTAACTAACCACACAACGGACAAGGGTCTCCTATCTAAAATATGCCTGGAACTCAAAAAATTAAATCCCTCAACAACAAATCCTCAAGGAAACAACTGCCCAATAAATAAGTGGGCTAAAGCCTTAAAGACAAACTTCTCTGAAGAGGAAAGAAGGATGGCCAATAAACACATGAAGAAATGCTCAACCTCCCTGGCCATGAAAGAAATGCAAATCAAAACAACATTGAGGTACCACCTTACCCCAGATAGAATGGCTATAATCAAGAACTCTGACAACAACAGATGCTGGAGGGGATATGGACAGAAGGGAACCCGACTGCATTGTTGGTGGGTCTGTAAACTTGTTTAACCACTTTGGAAAGTAGTATTGAGGTTCATCAAAAGACACCACATAGATCTCCCCTATGACCCAGCAATCCCAGTTTTGGGAATTTACCCAAATGATCACAAGACCATACCAAAACTACCAGCACAACTATGTTCATTACAACATTATTTACCATAGCTAAGATATGGAACCAACCCAGATGCCCTTGAGTAGATGAATGGATCAAGAAAATGTGGTCTATATACACAATGGAATTCTATGCCTCTATCAGAAAGAATGACATTGCCCCATTTGTTAGGAAATGGAAAGACTTGGAAAAAATTATATTACGTGAAGCAATCCAGGCCCAAAGAAACATAAGTCCCTTGTTTTCCCTTATTTGCAATAACTAGTAAATGTCCGAGACATGCAGAAAAGGTCAGATAAGTTGATGTTGGCTGAGATATACCCCAAGAGAAAGATTCAAATATTTTTTTCATTCTTGCGATTGTTTCAAAGATATTCATAAGATGATTTTTTTGTTGTTTTGTATGTCCTTTCCCCACAGTATATCCACTGCTTTCACTGTATTTGATGTTGGTATAATTTGTGGAGGGGAAGGAAAAAACACATTTTTAAGAAAGGATACAGGTGGACCCATTGCAGCAATGAGATGTACAAGCCAATATGTCGAAAAACGAACTTTACAACTTTGACCAGGAGGGGTGAGTAGTGGGGGTGGGATGGGAAGGTGTGTGTTGGAGATAAGAAGGTATGGGAAGGGGAAACAAAGGACAGGGCAACAATGCTTGATAAGAAATTTATTCAATAACCTGTCCATTTAATTGTAACTCCTCTGTATGTTATTTTTACAATAAAAAAAATGTCTATGTGAAGCCAGGTGCCAGTGGCTCATGCGTGTAATCCCGGCTACACATGAGGCTGAGACTTGAGGATAGCGTTCAAAGCCAGCCCAAGAAGAAAAGTCCCCATAAGACTCTAGTCTCCAATTAACAACTCAAAAGCATGAAGTGGCTCCATGGCTCAATTGACCCAGTGCTAACTAATTTGAGCACGGAGTCTCAGAGTCAGTGCCCAGGCTCTGAATCCAAGCGCCACAACTGACAAATAAAAACATATAAATGTCTGAATTTCTTGAGAATTAAAATGACAGCTCTGGTATACAATTCTACAGTCTACTACAAATTTCATTATATTTGTGGTCAGAAAAAGTAGCAGCACTTGAATAAAGGACATTTTTTCATAAACTAAGGAAGATTGGTCTCTAATTAGAGGAAATTGCTGGGCTCATACATAATATTTTTGGTTGGTTTTTGTTTTGTTTTTAGGACAGGATGAGAAACCTTATTTCTACCAATGGCTATTTGGATATGTATGACATCATTCATAGGCCATGCAGAATTAACAGTAAAGACAGAACACAGTAAACTTGCAGTAAACTTATTTGTCTTTATGCGATATTCCGAATGATTTGTTTAGCTTATATGTCCCTATGGCCTATAGTTTCCTATTCCTGCCTTCCTCAAATACAAGCATGTTCCACCAATTCAGATTTGAGCCAGGCAATATGTAGTATTAGTGCTAAGAGGTGAGGAAAATTGTAACACAACCAGGAAAGCATGAAACCAACTCTTTATTGACTGGACACTGGGGACTCAGGCCTAATCCTAGCTACTCAGTAGGCTGATGATCACTGTTCAAAGCCAGCTGGAGTGAGAAAATCTGTGAGACTCTTCTCTCCAATTAACAACCAACAACCATAAATGGAGCTGGGGCTTCAGAGGTAGAGTAGCCTTGCTTATAAAAAGTCAGAGGCGGGGGCTGGGAAGATGGCTCAGTGGTAGAGTGCTTGCCATGCATGCATGATGCCCTGGGTTCGATTCCTCAGCACCTCATAAGCAAAAAGAAAAAACCATAAGTGTTGCTGTGGCTCAAGTGTAGAGCACTACCTTTGAGCTGAAGAGTGAGAGACAGTGCCCAGGCCCAGAGTTCAGGCCCCATGAACGGACCCCCCCCCCAAAAAAAATCAGAGGCAGCACCCAATCCTGCGTTCAAGCAGAAGGTCAGGCACAAAAACAAAAACAATCAACACACAAAAAAAAAACACAAACTGGGAGAAAGCTCAGGAAAGGATGGCCTTGTCAACAAGACAAATGTACAAATTACATGAATTGAGAAATGGTAACCTCACTGTACAATTAGTAACAATTACATTTTTAAAAAATCTGAGAAATCCCGTAGTCATTGGCCCTTATGATGTGCATCTTCTTTCTAGGATTTCAAAGTACCATCATCTGACCTGGCAGCACACAGGTTGTAGCCCAGGGTGATTAGAAAATATGAAACCAGAGATCCTTTCATATTGTCCCGACAACTCTTATTATTTTAAGCTGAAAAAAAAAAACAAAGTAAAGTAAACAAAATAGATGTTATGGTTAATTAAGCTGTTATTAAAGATTCCTGCCAGAATTATAATGTTAAATTATGAGTTAATGCATGTGTTTTCTAGATACTGAACTCCCATATGTCACAAAAATATCCATGGATTCATAACTAGAAATTCTGAAGTGTAAAGCATACTAATTATTTGAAGTTCATTAGGTAACCAATGACGAGAACGCAACACAGTACTAAGCCAGGTAAAGTTATTTATTTACTGAAGTGCTGCCCATGCCATACATGGTGGGAAGGCATGTACAAAAAATAGGGCGACCCAACCTCGGGCCTGGATGTATCTAGGCAAAGGATCAGATGAGGTGTGGCCAGGTAGGGGGAAACACTAACAATACTGCATCTGGATGTGACTTCAGGGCCTGGGACTCACCTCCAGTCAGATGGAAAGTGTGATCAGAGGCTGACCAGGTCGTGACTTAGTGGGAGGAGGAGGTGGCTGCCTCCAGGTGTGCCAGATACCTAGATAACACATAAAGGGTGGAAACTTAGCCAAGAAGTGAAAAGGCATCTGCCTAGGGTCTGCATGGCCTGGGGCAGACCTAATATTAAATACATGTAGTACTGCCATGTGACTCCAGACTTAAAAAAATTCATTCTCAAACATTTTCTTTCTCTCTTTCTTTTTCTTTCTTTTTTCTTCCTTCCTTCCTTCCCTCTCTCTCTGTCTCTCTCTCTCTCTCTTTCTCTCCTTTTTTTCACTCACCCTCTCTCTCTCCCCTACTTCAGTATTCTCAACTCTCAAATAATGAGCACTTGCTGAGTTGAACTCACAGGCTGGGAAGAGCAGCTCAATTAGTGAATGTGAACTTTAATTTAATGTTCCCTTATACCTTTACCACAGATCACTGGAATCAAATAATGAACACTCAGCAGCATAGCATATTAAGGCATTTAGGGGAGTAAAGCAAGCAAGCTCACTGCATTCTGTGAGGTCCAACCTAGGAAAGTGTGGCAGACTCCTCCCTCCTCTTGGGCAATCTCAGCCCAGTTTCTGCATCAGGACAGTTGACTGGCTCCATGTGAGCCAGTTACCTAAGTGGCACAGGTACTTGGCAGAGACTTAGTCTCTTGTTGTGCTGAAATTAATGGCATGCTTCAACATGATCCACTAATTTGTTGAGATTGGGACTTCCTAATTTTTTGGTTAGCCTATGTTCAAATGGTGATCTATTTATTTCTGATTTCTAACCAAGATTATAGATGTGAACTAACACATCAGACCACTCAAAGTCCTTTATCACACATGGAAGACATGAAGTTTATTTTCCCAAATGACATACAAGTTGACAGACAGCAAAAGTAAGCCCTTAATTTTGGTCAAGATGTGTTTTTAATGTGAAATAAAATTACTTAGCAAAATATCTGACTACTGTGATTATACTTTCAAACTTACTCTACATTTTTATATCAAATCACCTATATTAATCAATGATTAACTCAAATTACCTGTAATCATTTATTTCTGTCATATCTTTTAGAAGTAGGCAGAACTGGAGCTTACACCATAAAATAAAGTGGTAGAATTTGAGAGGATCACAGTTCTGAATCAGTCTAGGAAGGAAAAGATACACTCATATCAACCTACTAGGTAGGGATATTGGAATGCAATCATAATCCCTGCTTTCTGGGATGGGTGCAAAAATTGCTACTGTAGGAGTAAAGTAACTTAAATGAGAAAGGATTGATGGAGTGGCTCCAGTGTTGGAGTATCTGTCGGCAAACAGAACATCAAAACTCAAATCAACTTCCTAAAGATAAAATAAGAAAAAGAAAGAAAAAACAACAATACTGACCATGTGTTCAATATAAAGATTTACACTAAATTATCATAGTAATAAATGCCATCATTTATTTCTAGGGCCAAACATATTTTGTGTCAAGCCTAAATGGAAAAATAGCACACTATATAAAGCTTTGGTAAAACACAGGTCTAGCTTACAATGATGAACACTTAAGTTTGCATGTGCAGTGGTGTTGCAGGGTTGTTAAGGTTTATGGAAGTCCATCCTTTTGATGAACTTGACATGATGAAATTACCTAACCATACATAACCAGACAGTTTACTGGACAGATACTGCTGATACACACACACACACACACACACACACACACACACACACACACACACACACACTTGTATGTATTTATATATTAACATGTAAATAAAAATAAAAAATTTGTAATGAATAAATTAATTGAACAGATACCTTTCTCAAAGAATTATTTTATATGAACCAATTCATGTCTTCAAGTCTCCAATGCTATATCACATTTACATGGTTGCTGATCGCTTTCAGCTTTTTTAGGATATTGTTTTTTCTTTGTTTTTCAGATGAAAAGAGCCTGCCAATATACATACTTGTATGACATTCCTTTCTTTAGAAAATGAAAAGCACGTTGCGTTATGTGGCTCTTTATGTATCATCAAAATATTTTTTGATTATTTCAAGTAGGTATTGTCTTAGACTTAAATCTCATTCATTTTCTTCCAATAGTATCTATGGGAAGGAGAAAATGAAGGATCATACTGTTACTTTGGGAGCTTCGATTATTAATCACTGAAATAAATATTATGAAAATGAAAAAAGTTATTTAGAGAGATGAATTGAAAGTTACCTTTCCACACACTCATGCTACTCCGTCAACTATATCATATAACTTAAAATAAGTACCATTTTAGCTGTGTGCCAGTGGCTCATTCTTGTAATCCTAGCTACTCAGGAGCTGAGATTTGAGGATGGTAGTTCAAAGCTATCCCTGGCAGGAAACCTCTGACACTCTTACCTCCAATTAACCACCAGAAAACTGGAAGTGGCTCTGAGCCCAGGGACAATGCCCAGACCCAGAATTCAAGCCCCATGACCAAGAAAAATAAAAAAAGCAAAAAAGGAGGAAAAAGTAACATTTTACAATTAATGTGCACATTTAACATATACACAAAAATTTTCTAGAAAGAAAACTATAACAGTCCATGGACTGGCAAAGAAAAAGAGATTAAAGTGAAATTGCCTTTAATCATTCATTTAGACAATCTATACTGAGGGCAGGCTACTGGAACTCACATCACTAATTGAAGAACTAAAACTTGAGAGCATCACAGCTCAGAACCAGTGCGCAAGGAAAGTAATAAGAGTCTCATATCATCCTAAATCCTGGCATGTTGGAATGCATTTGGAATCCCAGCTACTTGGCAGACAGAAATGGGGAACTTAGCCTCTGTTTGGCCCTCAGCAAAATTGATAACCTATGAGCAAAGTAACTAAATCAAAAAAGAATGTTCTAATGGTAGTATACTTGTTCAGCAAATACAATATCAAAATTCATACTCATTTCCTAAAAGAGGAAAGAAAAATGAAGAAAGTAAGGAATAAATAAAAGAAAGAAGGAGGAATAAAGAAAGGGAAAAAGAGAAGTATAAACAAAAACCTCACCATGCGTTAGATGTTAATAATGACTTTAAGTAATTTTAGCTATAAATGTCATCATTTAATTCTGGGCTGAGACATTTTGTATCAAGCCTGAATAAGCCATAGCATGCCACATACAAAGCTTTGGTAAAATACTGGTCTGGCTTACAATGTTGGACCAATAGGAATGTAAGTCTAGTGGGTGGGGTCTTCATAATAATTGTGTTCTAATCTCAAAATGCGTCTTTATTTCTGGCATTTTACCTGAGTAATCTCACTTCAGTCTTTTCCAAAGGGCACTTTAGTGGAAGGAGGAAAATCATTGATTCTGGTATACAATTTCTGTTACTAAAAACTCCAGTATATTGTAAGGGAAGCAACTCCAAATTTATTCATTAGAGAGATGAGTTGAAAGTCATCTTTATACACACTAACTCTTTCCTCAAAAAAGCCAGAGGATTTAAAATAACTAATATTTTTTAAGTTAATGGGCACAAATGTGCATGAATTTTCCAGAAATAAAATGATCACTCATGAAATCTTACTAATACTTCAAAGAATGTTTTCCAATTAGAGGAATCATCTTCATACATTTTCACACAATGTGTATCTGCTTGATAACAGAACCTACAACTAGACTAAGGCATCTAATAAAATTTATGAGGTGGTGTGGGGTTTCTGGTGGAGCCCTGTCTGGTTCAAAGGAGGAGTTGGTATTGGCACAGTCCTTGTGGTGGAGCAGGGCGGGGCTTTGAGATGAAGGCCAGTCTGTGTAGGACTTTGAGATAGTAGGGAGGGGACAGGAAGGACTAGACTTGTGGAATAGGTGGAACTTTAGGATGGAGGCTGGGAGGTAGACAGGTTTTCAGTGGAAGAAGACTGGGTCCCTGGGGAGGAGGCTGTTTGGGGAAGAGCTTTGAGAAGGAAGAACAAGGCTACAAAGGAGGAGGTTATTTAGAGGAGGGGTTCTGGTGGAGCACTGTAAGTTCTAGTAGGATATGTAGGGTGGGGTTTCCCATAAGGCAGGGAACAGAATGGAGGCAAGAGGCTGACAGAAGGTGGGGTTTCTGGTTCAGGAATACGGATCTATGAGGGCGAGGCTTTTCAGGGTCTGGCTTTAAGACGGCAGGGCAGTGCTAGGAAGAAGTGGGCAAGTAAGAAGCATGGTTTCTGGTGGAGAATGGCAGGCTTTTGGGAAGTGTGTTAGGGTGGAGGCAGAGCAGGATGTATTCACAATGTATAGAGAAGCTTTTCAGGACCAGGGCTTTGTTAAAGCAGAGTTAGGATCCAATGGACTAGATTAGTTAAGACGGCTTTCTGGTGTAGCCAGTCACCACTTCAAAAAGAGGAGTACGGTTGGATGGGGATTTCAGTGTTACAAGGCAGGACAAGGACTTTGGACAGGGTTTCCAGTAGTGCAAGGCAACCTTCAAAAAGGGACTACGGAGGGACAGGGATTTAGAGTTGAGCATGGTGAGGCTTCCAGAAGGAGGCCAACTGGTGCAGTGGTTTCCAGTTAAGCAATGTGGGTGTCGAGAGATGGGATAGTGTGGTGGGGTTTTTTTAGTGGGGATTTTGTAGAGAAAGTCAGGGCTTAGAGCCATGGGGCTAATTGGAGGAAGGGCTTTGAGAAGGAGTAGAAGGTCTACAAAGGTGCAGGATAATTATGGGCAGGGTATCTGTTGGAGTACGGTGTGGATCTGAGGGAGGATCCAATAGGGTTGGATTTACCTGGGGAGCAATCCAAGGCATTGAGAGAGTAGGTATGGGAGGTGGAGAGACTTGTTGTGAAGCAGAGCTGGCTTTCCAGGCAGGAGATGGGCTATATGAGAAGCTTCTGGCCAACCAAGGCTGGGCTTCAAGGGCAGTTATACGGAGGTGGAGGATTTTTGTGTAGCATGATTGGCTTTGTGGGAAGAGTTCGGGGCTGTGTTTGACAAGTTAGGCCACTTAGAAGCAGACAGAGAGGGGCAGAGTTTCTGATGAAACCAGAAGGGACTGGAGGGAGAAGTCTGGTTGGGGGGTGGGGTATGAAAGAGAAGGGAGGAGTTTGGAAGTACTAAGATATGGGATCAATGGGTTTATGAGGAAATAGTGTAGTTAGGGGCTGGGTATCTGGTGGATGAAGTGAGGATTCGAGGGAGAAGCCCGATGTAGGCTGGGTTCTTGGTGGAGCAAGGAGAGACATAGAAGGAGGAGATATGGATGTGGCCTGGTTTCTGGTGGTACAGAGCAGGGATTCCAGGAAAGGGTGGAGTTGAAGAAGGCTTTCCCTGTAGCAGAGGAGGGCTTTCAGGAAGTAGTCTGGTTGCAGTCAGGCCTTTGAAAGTTTACAGCAGGACTACCAGTGGGTAGGTTAGTTAAGGTTGGACTTTTGAATGAGGAGGCTGACTGGAAGTGGGTTTCCAGTGGATCCAGTCATGTTTTATGGGAAGGGGGATAGGAAAGTGGAAAGACTTAGTGAAGAGTTGGTCGACAAAAAATAAACAGTTACTCCAAATAGGAACACCATTTTCTGTCAGTATAGAATTGTATTACTTTTATGTATGCGAGAGATATTGGAGAAAGTAACCAAGTAATAATTCCTTCCTAGTGAAAAGTTTCTTTATTCCAGTTGAGCGAAAACAAAACCATAGGTCACATCAGGCTCAGAGGCACACAGTAGACTAAGACACATGAAGCACTGGACTTGATTCCCCAGAACAACTTTTAAGAACCACAAATAAAAATTTTTAAATGTCTCACTTAGTAATAATGGACACTCTATTGTCTTAAAATTGTAAATGAATGAAACTTTTACTCTAACCATTTTAGAAATCCTAAAACTATGTAAGTAGTAATAATGTTTTAACTTTTTATAATATTGGAAGGTATACTAAAATTAATAGGAAAATATAAAATTGTACACAGATTGTTCGTTCTCCAGCATCAACTTTAATCTAAAAGAATTTAAAACAATAAAATTGCCATATAGTGTGATTGCAGCATGGTTTTTTTCCAGTCATCAAAATGGTGACTTAAACAATGTGTATGTATCTTTGGATGCATCGCTGTTAAAACATATCTAAGAATGTAAAGCACTTATATAGAGACCCTGAAGAGACTCAAAGGATCTGTGAAATGATGTTGGAATAAAATTAATGACTAATTACAGTAGGAATTGATTTTCTCTAGGCCCAAAATTATTTTCCAGAAGAAAAGGCTGCATTGAAAAATAAACAAAACAACGAAAAGGAAGCAGGTAGGCAGACCTTGAAGTAAACATTATCCAATGAACAATATCTATTGAAGCATGATTGCAATCTTCTTTTATTTAAGTTACAATTACTGACCTATGTTCTTCCCTAATGCCAAATAATAAAGCCATGAAAATGCAATAATTATTTTCAAGGCCTTATACTTTACAAAAAAATTCGATGAAAGTATTGGTAGAAAGTAAAGATAGATGTCTGAAATAAAGAGTGAAGAACACATCCCCAATTTCTGGCTCTTCAAGATGAGAGGGATACAAGCCAAAGCACAAAGGGAATGGACAGAAGTATATTACCAAGATGCAATAATTAATATAACAGGGGAGAAAATCAACATGACCATCACAGGATTTAACACTGGAGAGTAGAGTGAAGAACAGTGAAAATGAATGGAAAATTACAAAGGATGCCCTTGCATATTTGGCAGAAGAGTGCGTGGCATTGAGGTCTAAACTATGTGGAGGTTTTATAGGAAACTACCTGTGCTCATATGGTGCCACAAGCAGTGAAGAACTTATGATTTACAAGACATTGAATAATCATAAAAGTCTTGCTTCAGTAGTACAGAGTTAAACCTTGATAAATTCTGTTTGGAAACACCTAACAAACTATAAAACCAAGACCAGAAGATTCAAATTGTATATAAGTAACTTGACTGTTCACAACAATAGAGTTCAAAAAATCAAATCATATAATGTGGATGCAAAAGCACAACATTATTAAGGTAACCGTTAAACCACACACATTTTATGGGAGTAGTCCTTATTACAAAAGATTTGTTTTCCTTACACATTTTGGATGTACAAAACCAACAAAAAACAAAAACAAAACAAAGAAAAGATAATTGGCAATAGAGCTGGATGCCAGTGCTTCCTCCCTATTCCTAGATAGTCACGAGCCTGAGATTGGAATATCATGGTTCACAGATGGCTGGGGTAGCAATTCATGAGACATTTATGTTCAATTATTCAATCAAAGATAGAGTTAAACCTTGGTTCAAATACTACAGACTCAGTCAATCATGAGTGAAAAAAACCAAGCAAGAGTTTGAGGCTCTGAGTCAAGTTTCATTAGTGTACGTGTGTGGGCGTGTGTGTGTGTGCACACACACAAATGGAATAAGAGAGGAAAAAGGAGAGAAAACAGGGAATATTAAGAGTTTAAGGATTATCCTAAGCATATATCAATTAATAAAAATGAGGGAAATCATGGAACCTAGGTTTCTTTGAGTCTGGCTTCCTTCACATAATATGATTGCCTTCTAAGTCTTCCATTTTATTATGAAAGGGGCTGTGTCATTATTTCTGATAGAAGCATAAAATTACATTGTTTATATATACCACATTTTCCTGATCCATTCATCTCTTCAGGGGCATCTTGATTGGTTCCAATATTGCTCCCAAAAACATAGTTGTAGATTTAATGGGTTTTAGCTTGAGATCATTTCGACAAATGCCCAGGAGTGGGATTACTGGATCCAGAGGTACGTATATTTGACCTTACAAAATGAAGCTAATTGAAATGTACTCCAAAACATGGAAAAAACCGTCTTTTTTCAGATGTCAACCTTGATGTCGGTAGAGTATCTAGATCTTATTTTATTTCATTTGTCTTTTACCATTGGTTTATACCTGGCAATCTCTGTCTTGATTCTGGTTCCTTCCATCTTGTATATACATTTACCTGATTTGGAGAAGGAAAGGGAAAAATATAATGATGAAAGAATTAAAAAGAGTAACTCATTGCAACAATGATATTCACAAGATATTATATAACGGAAATGCACTTTACAACTTTGGAGTGGGTGGAAGGTATAGGTGGTGGGAAGGGATAGGAGAACAACAATGGAGTGGGTAATAATATTCAGTAAGGAATGCAACTTACTCATGTAACTGTAACTACTCTGTCCAGTATTTTTGAAATAAAATAAAATTTTAAAATTGAGCATATCCTAGAAAAAATATTGTTTTCAAAATAATACATCTGTCACAGACCTTGTGAGTGATTCTAAGTCAAGCTGTTAGACTTGGAAAAAGATAGATTGGGAAGCCATCTCAAACAGCAATTGAAAGGCTGAGAGCTGTGTTCTTGAAAGGCCAAGCAGTCAAGGGAACACAGGGGTATGATTTATTACCTCAAGAGTATTTAAGTTCGAGCTGTTGGACACTAAAATATTAAGACTTCGGAGACAAGATGGATGTCTGTGTTATGGTTGGAATGACTATTATTCCCTTCTGCTCCCTAACAATAAGGGATTCAATTGTCACTATGTCTACAAACAATATTTCATGTTAATAGTTGTAACCACAAGCTATATTGATGTCTTTGTTTGTGGACATACCTGCAGCCACTGACCAGCCCCCCCCCCCCCCCCCCCCCGTCAAGCAGGATTTAGGGATCCAGAAGTTGGCAATGACCCTTTGGGTCCGGTCCTCTGGTGATTTCTTTCCTCTCACTTCCTGTGATTTCTTACTTCTTTGTCCAGGTATCCCATCATCTTGGTTGTCGCATGGTTGCAGTTAGTGACAGTACTGATATTCTGAACACTTCAAAACAAACCATGAAAAACACTTCCTCAAAGAACATTGACAAATGTATAGGAGCACCTGGAAAGATACCAAACATCAGCAGTCACCCTATGATCCTCTAGCAAGAAAGTACAATTCAGGAGTATCTTTACTTCTGATAATATGAGATAGATAATTGTCCCTTTTGGTATTTGGTATTGCATACATTTTTCAGAAACACATATACATTGTGAAACAATGTCATTTATTTCATAGGTCACAGGCCATGTGACTGGAGTGATGACCCTAATACCTTATCTCAGTTTCCTGATTCAGAATTAGATGAGTGTGAATTGCCTAATTATGAGCATTTCTCCATGAAACTCAAGACACAAAATGAAGTGTCAGGGTCAGGCCATTCCATACCTGTAAGGATTTTACATATATTAGAGTAATATATGCCTACACTGCTCAGCATTCATGGCACATTGGTGTGTTATAATGGTCTTCAGATCAGAAATATGCTAAAGCTTAAAGTAGAATGACGGGCTATACATTTTCAACGCAAGAGTGATGATCACCCCCTGCAATTATTCTCAGTGGAGAATCCTTCCTATACATTTTACTGACTTAGCATCTATTCTGGGCTTTACCATTATCAGGCAGGGTCACACTGGATTGAGCTACAATACTGCAGAAACCTTAGCTGCCTTTGAATTTTATCTCTAATATTGATACCAAGGTCAAATCTGCAACTCTAATCACATAGTTAGTGAACACCTGAACTTTTCAAGCGTGGTTAAATATTCAGCTATCACTGCTCATTGCCAGTGTTAAAGATCTCACTCCTTCAGATTTATTGTGTATCTTCTTGTATTTCCAACACTGCTTTAGATGTTGGATTTTTAAATAGAGCTTTTAGTTTGCATTTGATTTATGGAGGTGCTAGTGGTGCCAGTTGAACTGCATATATTATAATGTAAGTAATTTGATGTTTTGACTTATGAATTTAATTTTGTCAAATGAGGAAGTGAATATACATGACTCACAAAAGTTTTTTATGTGTATTGGTATTGCTATATTGTGAACTTCCTAAAAGCCATCCATGGGAACACCTGTCCCTAATCCCATCACTTCTGTCACTGAGATAAGGCTTGAAAGGTCCAGATCACTTAGCGCTTCATAGTCAGAACCTTTCTACAAAGAAGGGGGAAAGAACAGCGAAAAGAGAAAATGAATCTTCCAACTGTTTTCATACATATTCTTTAGACTTAGCCATTGAGACCACCATAATAGTATTGTTTATGACTTCTTTCCTACATTTTTCCTGTTCTTCGCTGTTTTATTTTTGGATCTCTAAAAATCATATAAGAAACACATAAGAAATGTATATAAATCATATCAGAAATCATAAAAAATAGTTAGGGATATATAATCCAAAAAGAATAATTTTAGGAAAATAGTAAGCACATAAAATGTAATGCATTGACATTGTTGAAAACTTCAGCAGTTATATTTTATTTACTCTGATAACAAAGTTTATACACTAAGTTACAATAGTATTCCAAATGGAAAACAGAACTAGAAACATGAAGGGTAGCACTAAAGAATGCTACTGCTACCACTAATAGAGTAAGAATGAAATTTAGGCAAAATTCCTTCAGAGTAAAAGCCACAGGACAACCCCAACATTACTTTCATTGTTCATATGAAGAAAAGAACTTTTTTGGTAGTAAAGACAAATTTTCACAGATATTAATATCAATTGGGTATATATTTCTTAAGGCCTTCAGGAAGGATACTGTGACCATGTTGGTGGAAACTGACTTCTTTGAGACCTACTTCACAATGGGCAGACACCATTCCAAGCACTGCAGTTGCATTAGGGTAATTTTAGTGCTCATGTGTGTTCTTCAAGTTAGGAAATGAATTAAGTATTTTATTAAAAACAGAAGTAGGCAAGAAGGCCAAACAAATTTCCCAAGTACCTAAGACTGATCAGTTGTAGACCTGTAATTCAAATCCAGGTTTCCACCAGGCATATCTGAGGCTATTCTCTGTAACATTCATTATCTTTAAAGAGTTATGGAGCAGATGAACTCACATTATCTTCCTAATTATGGTTATAAGGGCAATAACAATGCTACAGAATATAAGCATTTTTAAATGAAAAGGGTGTGGATAATGAGAGTGTAAGTGATCTTTATACCAAGTAAAGATCGGTTTAATTTCTACAAAAATACCTGAATGAACATCACTAACCGTCCACTGTTTATTATTCCTGGAGTAATTCCTTAAGGAGAACAAATCCACTTTTTCTGATGATCACAGGTTTTTATCATTAAGTACCTTGAATACACAGGGAATAGTTTTTATGGATATATAATCCAAAAGAAATAATTTTTGTGACTAGTTACTTTCTTGTTGTACTAAAGAAAATCTATTCCCTATTCTAAAACTTATATCAATTTAATGGATATTAGTTTTATCAGTATAAATTAGGTGTGCATAATATATGTAATGTATTCTATTACATAACATATAAATGATATATTTATAATACATGTATCATTATTGATATTCTATAAATAATATTCTATAACTATTCTATAAATATTATGAATAATATATGTATCAAACTGGTTTTAGTATTATACTGTGAAGGATACAAGGAATGACAACTTTATTTAACTAAATATATTTGTATGTTTTAGTCACATAATTTATTTTTGTGCCAGTACTGATACTTGAACTATGGTCTGGGTCTTGTCCCTGAGCCATTTCATTTAGACTGGCTTCATATAGCTATCTTCAGATCTCAGCCCCTAAGTAGCTGAGATTACACATATGAATCATGTTATATATTTTTTATTGTGAAAATACTGTACAGAGGGGTTACAATTACATGGGCAAGATAGTGAGTACATTTCTTATCAAGCATTGTAGCCTCCTCATTTGTTTACCCTTCCCATCCCTTCCCATCCTCCCTCCCCCCACACCCAATCCTTCACCTCCCAAGTTGTAAAGTTCGTTTTTGACATGACAACTTGTACTTCTCATTGTTGCAACAGGTCCTCATGTTATATTTTTTGAATTCCATCCTTGGCATGTTCCTACATAATTATTTTTGAATGTTCAATTATGTTATGATATTCCATTTCTAAACCAATTCTGAATAAATAACTACTTATTGGGTAAAACGCTATGTTGCAATCGAACTTGTAAGGACCCTACTTTACTATCAATTTTCAAAGACATTTCTAATTTAATTCTTGGACAGATGAGCAGAGAAATTAAATTATGTATGCATAATATACGTAAAATACTATATTACATAAAATATAAATGATATATTTATAATATATGCATAATTAGGGATATTCTGTAATTACTGTAAATAATATATTATAAAACTGGTTTTATTATTATACTGTTAAGGATACAAGGAATGTCAACAACCCTATCTTAACTGTCTCATTTTCAGCAGTATATAAATTATGCTAAGAACATATACCTCAAGAAAGCACACCTCTGTAATCACATATTCAATTTCAAATATTCTCCTCATCATTATGAGGACAAGAAGTGGCACTGTGGCTCAAGTGGTAGAAGGCTCCCCTTGAGCTGAAGAACTCAGTGATATGTTAACACTCAGGTCCTGAAATTAAACTCCAGGACCGACAAAAATAAAATTTGAAGAATTAAAGCATTAGGGCTGGGAAGGAGACTCAGTGGTAGAGTGCTTGTCTTGCATTCATGAAGTCCTGGGTTCAATTCCTCAGCACGACATAAGAAGAAAAAGTGGAAATGGCTTTGTGGCTCAAATGGTAGTGCACTAGCTGGAGATGAAAAGCTCATCAGGGACAGTGCTCAGACCCAGAGTTCAGGCCCTCCTACCACCACCACCAACAACAACAAATTAAAGGATCAAACAACCTGAAGTTCTTGTCCAGAATAATGAGGGCGGCATTATCCGTTTACATGACTTAGTGACTTTAAGCCTAGTTTACCAGGGGAGGTAGTGGACAATTGTGTGTTTACCAAAACCTGCAAAATTCTTTTGTACTTTCCCAAGGAGGGAGCAAGTAGGGAATGTGGGGAGAGGGGAGGTGTTTGGTGACCTTGCCTTTTGGTGCAGTGATTGTTTTCTGGAGTAAATTCAGAGAAATTCTGCTTGCAATCCTAGTTGCATGGGGAATGAAGAAGCCATGCCCTGGAAGTGTTTTTACCCTGTCCTTGGCCTGGTTCCAACCACCACTGTATAGTCCAAGTACCACTTCAGGCCCAAGAAGCTGTGAAGACTACTGATCCACTGGACAGGTGGACCTAACCACAGCCAGAAAAGGCCAAAAATGCAATGCCCAGGACAGCACTGGAAATCTACACCAGGAAAAGATTTTTTTAATATTTTTTTATTGTAAAAATGCTATACAGAGTGTTTACAGTTACATGAGTAAGGTAATGATTACATTTCCTATTGAGCATTGTTACCTCCTCCTTTGTTTTTCCCCTACTACTTCCCTCCCCACCTCTCCAACTCCTTCCTCCTTGACTCCTGCCCGACATTATAAATTCATTTTCGACACAGTGTCCTGTACAACTCATCGTCACAATGAGTCAACCTGCATCCCCATTTCAGCATTCTGCTATAACCTTTCCACTCCCCAAATTACAAAAATGTATATAAAAGATGCAGAACACTAGAATCAAATGCAGTGAAAACAGGAATTATACCATGGGGGTATGAACCTACAAAAGAATCACATAGTGCATTATAAGTTTATTAAAAACAAAAGGCAAGGAAGATAAATCCACTTGTGTCTCTGATTTGGGGTATATTTCGCTTAACATCATCTTATATGGTCATATGTACATAGCCTTTGATCTTCTGTGCTTGTTCTAGACATGTACTAGTCCTCCCAAACAAGGGAAAACATGGGACCTATGTTTCTTTGGGCCTAGCCTTACTTCACTTAATATAATACTTACCAAGTCTTTCCATTTCCTAAAAATTGCGGCAATTTCATTCTTTCTAATGGAGACATAGAATTCAATTGTGTGTGTGTGTGTGTGTGTGTGTGTGTGTGTGTGTGTGTGTGTGTGTGTGTGTGTGTGTGTGTGTGTGTGTGTGTGTATCACATTTTTTTGATCCATTCATGTACTGAGGAGCATCAAGGTTGGGTCCATATCATAGTTACGTGGAATAATGCTGCAGTAAACATGGTTGCGCTTGCAACTTTGGTATGACCTTGTTTGTGATCATTTGGGTAAATGCCTAAATGCCCAAAAGTGGGATTGCTGGGTCATAGGGGAGCTTTACCTGGAGTCTTTTCAAGAACTTCCATACTGCTTTACAAAGTGTTTAAACAAGTTTACACTCCCACCAACAATGCAATAGGAGTCCTTTTAGCTACATCCCCTCCAACATCTGTTGCTATTATATTTCTTGATTATAGCCATTCTAACTAGAGTAAGGTGCAATCTCAATGTTGTCTTGATTTGCATTCTTTTGTAGCTAGAATAGTTGAGCATTTCTTCATGTGCCTAATGGCCATTTTTATTTCCTCTTCAGAGAACTCTCTCTTTAAGTCTTTAGCCCACTTAGTTATCGAGCAGTTGTTTCTTTGAGGATTTGCTGTTGGAGAATTTAATTTTTTGAGTCCTAAGTATATTTTAGATGTGAGACCTTGTCCGTTTTATGTCTCATGAAGATGTTCTCCCAGAACGTGGGCTTTCTATTGATCTTGCTAACTATGACCTTTGCTTTGCAGAAGCTCTGATGTTTCATGTAATCCCATTTGTCCAAATTTTCTTTGATTTCTGTTTTTTGACTATTATAATATGTTTATTGTATACAGACTCCATTAGCACTTGGAATTTATAATTCCATCGCATCTTGTAATAGCAAATTACTAGTTTCATAAAGAGATGAATTAAAAAATGAATTTCTTAATTTATCTTTCTTTACTCTTTGTTTCTGACTCTCTTTAAAGAAAATTTCAGCCTGTACTAAAAAGCTCTAGAGTTTATCCTATTCCTTCATGCAATGTTTTCATGGTGTCTTCTTTTATTTTTGCCAACATCATTTACTCAAAAGGCTGTCTTTCTTCCATTCTATTTTTTGCTCCCTTGTCAAACATTCAGTGGCTATAGGTCAGGGGTTCATTTCTGAGTCTTCAGTCCTACTCCATTGGTCCTCAGGTCTGTTCTTGTGCCAGAACCAAGCTGTTCTTATTACTTTTTGCTTTTCTTATTACTTATTGCTTTTTAGTAGAGTTTGAAATTTGGAACTGATATTGCTCTAGTGCTGTTCTTTCTTCTAAGGATTGACAAACCTAAAGCTATCATTATACTTAATGGTGAAAATTAAGGACATTTCTTATAAATTCAGGAATGAGATAAGGATGTCTGCTCTCTCCACTACTCTTCAAATTAGTATTAGAATGCTAGATGGGGCAATAAGACAAGATGCTAACTTACATGGGATCCAAATAGAGAAAGATGAAGTAAAACTCTCCATCTTTGCAGATGAGCTGGTCTTGTATTCAAAGAACCCCATGTTCTCCACTCCCAAGTTACTTGAGCTGATCAGAAACTTTGGCAAACTAGCCAAGTATAAAATTCACCCTCAGAAATCAATGGCTTTCCTGTATTCCAATAACAATATGAGTGTGGCTGAAATTAAGAAAGCAACCCCGTTTTAATACCCACACAAAAAATAAAATACCTAGGAGTTAACTTAAGAGGTGAAAGACCTCTATGATGGAAATTTAAAAACCTGAAAAAGAAAATGAAAGCATAACTCAGGAAGTGGGCAACCTCCCACGCTCATGGATTGGGAGGATTAACATCATGAAAATGGCAATACTGCCAAAGGCTATATCCAAATTCAATGTGATCCTTATCAATATCCCAATCTCACTCTTCAACGAAATAGAAGAAGCAATCCAAAAAGTCAGATGGAACAGTAAAAGACCCTGAATAGCAAAGAGGTCTTTTGCGATAACCCTGCCTATAGCTCACAAAACACTTAATTCTTAGATCTGGACGATTGTTCCTAGATAGTGAATTACTTAAGTGTAATTTGAATGCATAAAACATGCATATAAAAATAGCACATTTTCATCTCATGCGAAAGCAACCTTTTCTCCATCTCAAATTTATTTCCTGAAAGGCATTTTTAGAGAGAATCTATTTTCATTTTTAGATGAAAGGCTTGTAGGAAACTCTGTTCATAATCTGGCTCCTCCTCCCGCACCTCAACACCTAAAACACAAATTTCACAACGCATTTACAAGAAACAATAAAAAAAACCCTGGGAATGCTCAGATGCTGAACGTTTTTACAAAACCCAGAATATAACTCTGCTGTCTGAGGGAGGGGCTCTCTGAATAAATTAACAAGCAAACTCCAAAAAGCAGCCAGGAATACAAGATGTGAGTGTCTCTGGCTGCTACTCCATGGACAAGGAGCATGGAAGGGCTTCCTGAGCCTGCTCGAGAGAGCATGGAAGAAAGTTTCCTTGTCAGCCTGAGTACAAAAGTTGGCATCACCCCTCCTGGGCCTGTCTTTCTTGTCTTCTCTCCACAGCAGAGCAGAGTAGTCCTGTGCTCCACGAAGGATAAATATTGTACAAGCTGATCCACAGACTGGCTTCTGTTCAATCTGTACTCCTTCCTAGGTGGGCGACCCCTGCCCTGTGGTGTATGTGTGCTCCCAGGGGCTGATCCTCAAGGCCCAGGCCCAGGTGGCAGGCATGTGCTAGATGTGAGTCAGTGGCATTTTGTCATTCACGCAGCAGCTGCCGGGTTGCTGCCCTAGTCTGACAGCAGGTGCACCCTGATCTTCTCCTACAGTCCCAGGAGAGGTGCACACAAGGGTCCCATATGAAGATGCTGCAACTAGCATCCTACTTCACCAGACAGACCAGCATGCCAGATGAAGTGGCTGCCGCCTGAATTACTAATTAGTTTATGGAGCAGTATTAAACAAAGCGATACATACTACTGTATGATATGTAATGCTCTATCCTTGAGTCTCTAGTTCAAAATCATTGAACTTTTTGCTAGCAAGAATGGATTTTATTGTTTGTATTCATAAGGCCATAATGGAAAACTGAAATAAAAGTACAACAAAACTCTTACCCGTAAACACGTGATTAAATCTCAGAATTTGAAAAAAAATTGTATGTAAGTAGTACAAATAAAGTTATGCTAGAATAGTAAAATACACACAAAATATATAACATTAGTTACATTCAAGTGTAAAGTAAGTAATTACAGACAGAATTCGTACTGGATTAAAAAATATTTCAATGGTTTAACAGGTGGAAGTGATATAGTTTATATATTTTGTTTTTATAAAACTTATTTTATCTCCCAGTTCTGTTTTTCTCAATAAAGGAAAGTGTTAGAAAGTAGATATTATATGTGCCACCTCTTGCTTTCAGTACCACGAAGGGGAGTGGCACTTCCTATTGGGAGTCCTGGGATGAAACCCACACCTAGCCCATGTAGACCCATCAGAGGTCCATGTGGTGACCCTAAGGGGGCCCAGGACACTGCATTGCTGCTGCAGCAAGTATAGCACTTGTTGCGGTGGGCTGTAGCCAACAAGTCTCCATTAGTGACCAAATCAAGCAACCCAGACTCAGATGTCAAAGCCAAGGGAGAAGGCAGGGCAGACGCCAAGTCCTGCCTTCCATCTGTGCAGACTACACTGCCAAGGCCAGGCCCATTCCCCTGCTTTGGAGAAAAACGAGGGTAGGGGGTGAGCCCATTGCCTCCAAATGGAGTATCCCTGGAATGGTACCCAGAGCTGGGCCCATATGGGCCAGAAGGTTGACGGAGGAGACTACACAGCAAAGCCAAAGGGGCTTCAGTCCCTCGGTGCTGCAGCTGGTGTGCTGCAAATCCAGGCTCCTCTGGCATGGATGGGCATATGTAGGGTTGGACCTGTATCCGACTCCACAGGGACCAGAAAATGGAGGTCCACAGAGATGCTGAAGGGGCTCGAAATTGCTGAGCTGCTGCAGCTGTCACAAGCCGGCTGGCAGAGGGGCCAGCACATGGCTCCAGTCCCCAGACCCCCTTAAAGCCTGATGAGGTGAACCAAGGTTGGGCTACCTGGCCCCAAGGAGGCAGACTGCATGCTCAGCCTTCCTTTACCCATGGACTGTGCAGTGTACAAACATGGTTTCCCCCACCCCGCACTCATGGGGACAGGCAGTGACTCCAGAACAGAGTCTCCGGAGGATGGGCCACGCACTCAGGAGCACAGAAGACCAGTACTAGCACAACTGGAGGAGGAGAGGGCAGCAGTGGCCTCAACTCTAGCCCCATAGCTGCCAGCTGCTGGGTGAAATGGAGCAACTGAGACTGGGAAGTTAAGTGGGAAGTGTGGGCGGGGTTCATCTAGCAATACTGGGGAGCATGCACACACATCCACTCACAGCACATCCACCGTAAGGGAGTTGGCCCCACATTTCAACGGGTGACCTAAGAAGGCACCCACACCCACAGGGACTACAGAAATGGAGTTTCACGTAGTGACTTGGAAGGGGCTTCAGGGCACAGCCTTGGAGCAATGAACAATTGGCAAAAAAAAAAAAAAAAAGAAAAACGAAAAATGTCCAGGAAAACTATTCATTAATGATAACCTATTACACTTTAAAAACAGTTTTGCTTTCCTCTTGTCCTATATTTTTCCATGGGGACCTCTGAATTAACCAGAAATCTCCAGGATTTCTTCATGCATAGTAACACCAATACATATAGCTTCTATTATTTTTTAATTAAGAGAAGTTGCATTTAGTCCTTTCCCATGTTTGATTCATGTAAAGAAATCCTGAAGTGTATCTGTAAAACACCAAACTCAATATTTCTTCTGAATACTTCACTGAAGAAAGAGAATAAAATGACCAAGCAACAGGTATCACCCATATTGTCACCTATCTAGCTATTTCTCTGATTAGAAAATAATCCTGCCTGCACATGTAGATCGCTTATGCAAAATATTTTCCAACAGCTCTTGTTGTTATCTTACATTTATCTTCCTCTTCCTGCCTCCTCTCCTGCTCCTCATCCCTAGGTTCCTGTTTCCCTCTTCCTTCTCTCCTACCTCTATTTTCTCCCTGTCCCCTCCTCTTCTCTCTCGTGCTATGCCCTTTCTCCTCTCTTACCCCTTCCTCCTCCTTTCCTTTCCTCTTTCTCCTACACTTTCACTTTCTTCTACATCTTTATGGTCCTGGGGGTGGGACACACACTAAGCAAATGCTCTGCTGCTCACTACGGCCTCCTGTCTGGACTTCATTTCAATGACACTCTATTTCTTTGCTACAAACCCAACAAAGTGTTTTGATTCAGGATTTAATTCATTGTACATATTCTACATCATGAATAAGTGCTACTTCATACAGTGTGGCTAATAGGTTTGGATTATACTTTGGGCTTCAGTTAAACTCATCAGAAACAATGTTGAAGGCAAGCTAATGTGATCCTGTTACTCCCACATTAATGAACTGGTTACTTTGTATCTTGCACAAGTACTTCCATATTGCTCCCAGTTTAATGAACTGTCACTTTGTGGTAGCACCCACAGTAATACTAACCCAAGGATTGCTGGGGATCAGAAGATTAAGTCCAGATAGGAAAATCCATGAGATATGCATCTGAAATTAAATATTAAAAAGCCAGAAGAAAACTTGTGACGACAGGGCACCCCCGCCACACACACACACACACACACACACACACACACACACACACACACACACACACACACAATTTCCCAGCTAGAGCAAGTACAAGATCTGTTTTCCCAATGATATATCTGAGTTCCAATCCTATGTGTTTGGATATTTTTGAAAGCTGTATCATCAACTTACCTAATTTTAATAAATGACATCCTGCTCACTATTATTTAATGCTGGTTGGAAAATATTTTAAGACACATTTTCATGTAGAAAATTGAATTTTTCCCCAAATCGTGACTGTCTTAGTTTATAAGAAAGAAAGAATTGTGCCTTTAATTCATTAGTTCATAAATTAAAAAAAAGTAACCCTAACCCTAGAACCACTTGCCTTTGCATTCAAAAAGCCACACAAATATATTAAATTTATACATCCTATCTTTGATTCAACTCATCTTTCTTAAAATAGTTTCTAGTTTTATTCAATATCTTGTCATTTTTCTAACACGAACCCTAACTGGAACATTCAGGCTAATCCTCACACTAATCATATCCCAATCCTAATATTATTAGCAGTTTTGTATTTCATATTCATCCTAATTCTATCTTGACTTGTTATACGAAGATTTACTTTCAGTTTGACCCTAAATTTTCCATTTCCCTAACACTAAGCCCAGCTGGAACTGAAACATAACTTTCAACCTAATAATAGTCCAAAATTAATATTAAAAAATACTCTAGTTTTTATTCATTGGAATGAATATTCCAGTTTTCACTCTGGGAAGGAGTTTCAATTTGCCCTAATTCCAACAAATTTCCTGACTCTGTCTCTGAAGTTATCTTGTTCCCTAACATGAACCATTATATTACTTGTCATCAAATTCTCTTATCGGGAAAAACACTGTAGTTTCCATTGATCCTACCTTTTCCTGAACCACTGTATCCTAAAACAATTTCATATTTACTTATCCTCTAGTCCATTACTCAATGCTAACTCTCAACCTAAACCTGGCTGGAAAACTCTCATTAATCATTACAAGAATGATCACTGAGAAATATATATATATATATATAATGGTAATGTTCTAGTTACTATTCAGTCTCACATTTTTGTTTTTACTTGATAGTGAAAACTCAATTTTTACTAAAACTTTCCTATTCATAACACTAATCATAATCAGAACAAAATACTGACACTGATTTTAATCCAAATTTTATGTCAATACTAACACTTACTAGTTTGTTTTACCCTAGTTTTCATTCATCCTAACTTGATTCAAATATGCCTTCCAAACATAGGTTTCAATTTTTTTCCAATATCTTAGTCACTTTCTAACCCTAAACTTAATCTTAACTGGAATATTGAGAATAAATATAAGCCTAATTGCAAGTAGATTCTAATATCAATAGCAATACTCTAATTCAAATTCATTCTAATTCTTACCAGACTTATTCCAAAATTTACCATCAATTTGAGCTTCATTTTTTTTTCTCCTGGAATCCTAACCATAACCTTAACACAAATGGTATCGCAATTCTAAAATTTATGAAAAATACTGGTTTTGTGCAATCCTAACTGAAATTCCACTTGTAATTCTTGAAATAAATTGCAAGTCTTCCTAAACCCTACAGATTTTCTCACTCTTATCTCTGAACCTATCCTGTTCCATAAGAGGAATCATTAAACCAATTGATCTCAAATCCTGATATTATGAAATACATTATACGTCCATTATCCCAGCTTTTCCTGAATTCCTAGAACCTAAAATAAGTTCAGATTTAATTAACATTTATCCCATTCCTTTTTTTTTCTTTTTGTTGGTTGTGGGGTTTCATCTCTGGGTCTGGGCTTAATCCCTGAGTTCTAGGCATGGGCATGATCCCTGAGTTCTTTAGCTCAAGGTGTGCACTTTACCACATGAGCCACAGCACCACTTTCTGGTTTTCTGGTAGTTAATTGGAGATAAAATTCTCACAGACTTTCCTGCCAGGGCTGGCTTTGAAATGCGATCCTCAGAAATCAGCTTCCTGAATAGGTAGGATAATGGACGTGAGCCACCAGTTTAATATATTTCTTTACTCAATCCTTAACCTCCTTTAACCAGAAACCTAATCCTAATCACAACCTGAATTAACACCAAATGGTTAATGTAAGGAAAATTGTCTGGATTCTATTCAATCACACATTTTTTTGCTTCTACTTCTTAGTGGAAAACTAAATTTTACCCTAAAGCTTATCCTTCCCTAATCCTAACAAGAACTAAAACAGTAACACTTTAAACCAAATTATATATGAATGTTTAAAATAACACCCACGCTTGTTTTCATTCATTCTAACTTTGATGTTATTCATTCTTCTTAAAATATGTGGCAGTTTTACACAATATCTTACTTTTTTTTCTCATCATAAACCCAGCTCTAACTGGAACACCTTGCCTAATCCTAAACCTACATATAACCGAATCATAATGTTAATAGCAAGCGTCTATTTCACAATTATGCTATCTCTTGCTCAGCGTGTAGGTCTAAATTTTATTTGCATTTTGACCCTAAATTTTTAACAGTGTTTTTCTATTTCCTGTCAAGTTTTATTTTTCATTTCTTTTTAATTTTATTTTATTGTAATGAGGCTTACATAGGGATTACAGTTACATGTGCAAGGTAATGAGTACATGTCTTGTTGAGCATTGTTACCCCCTTCTTTGTTGTTGTCCCACTATCCCTTCCCTCTCCAACCTCCATTACTCTTCTCTCCCCATGGTGTAAAGTTCATTTTCAGTACAGTGTGCTATGAGTATTATTGTTGCAATAGGTCATCCTGTGTTGAGCCTAAATTTTCTATTTCTCTAACCCTAATTCTAATTCTGTCTGGTATCCTAACCCTAACCATAATAATAATGATAACTCAATTCAGAAGTTAACAGAAAATACCCCTTTTTGTTCAACCTGATAATCCACTGTACGTCTTGGATTAAATTGCAGTTTAGCTTAAATCTTCCAAATTACTTTATATGTGCATATAAAAAGCTGTAATTTTATGTGAAAAACAGAAGATCTTTGGAGAAAGGAGTAACAAAAAGGAAATAGAGGGAGTAAAATCAAATATTTTAATATATTATGGAAAGAGCAAAATTAAACTGCCACTTCTGAAAATGAATAACCATTAACAAAACAATAAAATGTTTCCATTCTTAAAGTGCATTATACTTCAATATAAAGTTTATCTCAAAATAGAAATTCTGCATCTAATCTAATGTACATTTGCATGCACAAAATTCTGTGACTTCTAGTCTTATTATGTGATATTAATTATATTTTTATTGTGAAATGATCCCTACTTATATTTATTACAAACTTCTGTAATTATACAAATCATGCCTGTACATGCTAATTTACGTAATTTAATACACAAACAAAAGTATCTTTTTTCTTGTCTCCCACAGGGAAGGATGAAGTGCTGAAATATACTAAATAGAAGCACTCTAACAGAGAGTCTATAGGGAATGGAAATTTGCAACGTGAGGATGGGAACATGAGCACTTTCTACTTGGCTGAACAAGAATTCTTGTTTCTACAGTACTTTCTTGGCATTTAGTCACACAGGGAAAGCCACAAAATTTGAAGTTCATATGAAAGAATTACATTCCTAAAAGTTGTGTCAACCCTGCTCAAAAGCTCAATTTTATCACTAGTTCTTCGTGCTTGCTGGCTGATCAGTTTCCCTATCATATTTACATATTATTAAGCATATTAGTCATTGAACTGGCAGTACATGGCAGAAGACTCCTGAAATCACATCTATTGCAGTGTAATATTTAGAAGAGAAGAAAAAGATTATATTGATCTCCAATTCCTCCCTTTGGCCTTCAATATAGTAATTAATTGTCAAAACAATCACATAAGATGTTAGTCTATTTTCCAAATTTAATTAGAGATTAAGCAAGTGTTTTTTGCAGTAAAGTGATGACAGTAGTATCACAGCTCTGATATGGGCACCTCCTTCCTAACAAGTAATGCTCTATGAAGTGTAAATATGGACGCCACACTAAATTCTCTCTCTCTCTTTCTCTCTCTCTCTCTCTCTCTACACACACACACACACACACACACACACACATCGGAGATCAGTTCCATTCCTCTGTAATTATAGTTGATTGATGTTTGTTCCCTTGCTTTTCTTTGATTCAAGATCTTACTTGGATCTGTATGTTTCCCCGAGATCAAGTCCCTTCTTTGTATACCGTGTATCTTTGTATGTTTCAGGTCAATTAACAGTACCTTGAATACAACATCTTCAAACTTGACATTCAAGTCAAACTCCATGAATTCATATTACTATTCCAAAATACTAAAATGTATTGAATCTAGGGACAAAATGCCCACCTTGTTATTTTAGAAGGAATTGACATCATGAAAAAGGAAGAATATTAATCAGGAACCGAGGTAAGAGAATCGGAGTATGTGGGAAAATGTAGAATACTGTATGTGTGTTAGAGATACAGAATAATAGGCTCATTTATTGAAAATTTGTCATCCTATATTGAAAGCTCAATTTAAGCATACAGTTTTCCAGTTACTTTGCATACCTATCACGTCTGATCACAAATCCTCTTATGAATGTTTATATTATCTTTGAATAAATCACACAATTTGCAGGTACTTATCATCTTAAGGAAAGACTCTCTGCTTCTAGGTTTTTCATTATATGTGACAAACCCTTATTTTTTGTTTCCCTGTTTGCTGAATAAATGTATTCCTGGAAACAGGTATTGACAACAAATCTGAGTGTAATTTTCATTTTATAAATTTCGAATATAATATAAACTTTGTATTGACTAGTTATTTTTTTAAATGACTGATATTGATGAACACAATATTTTGGTGCCTTTAAGTCAATTGAGAATTGCTGTGGTAGTTCTTATGTCTAATTGACTTAACCATTATGTTATTCATGTATAAACATTGCATTGCACTTTTTTATTTTTATATATAAAATAATCCCTAAGGGTTTTCTTTAAAGTGATAATGGGGGGAGGTTGTCTTCTTGTTCCAAACTTTATATTTACGTCAGTAAAACTACTAGAAACACATTCTGTTTACTGGAGCAATATAAAAGATGAGAACATATTTCTAAAGAGAATGGATTGATTGATTAAAACATAGAATAGAGTAAAATAGTCAGGTTTCTTGTTTGAGATTCCATAAATTTCATATGAATGTAGCTCAAGATAAGAATCAAAGATAAATTCATATTTATATTACTGAGATTTACGTCACAGTATAAGAAATATACGTATTTTAAGGAATTGGTTATTCAAAGCCCTAGATACCTAATGGATGAAGAATGGAATTGAAAAAAAAGCAGAGGAAAACAATTCAACATGCATCTATTATGATTTTATAATACTAATATGAAAGCAATGGAGCTTTTGCCTTTCTGAAGAAGAACGTTTAGGCAGTAATTTCAATGTAAGTTAGCAATTGCAATGAGTCTAAAGTCTTTTCTTCCAAGATATCCAAGAATACTATACTCATCCTTTGAAGAGTAAAAAAGTAATTATTTTCATTAGCTTTGCTTAATATGAATTTATTTGTAGTAAATAGGTTAAAATGTCTTCTTTCTCTCAATGTAATAAGATACATTCTGTCTCTTTCTGTTTCTTCATACAAGCCTGAAATCACTACTTCAACGTAATATAAGCAGAAAAACAAAAATAACCTGATACAACAATTACAAATCCTAAATTATGTGAAAACATACACAATATAAAAAATAAATCTGAGGAAGAGGAAAAACAATGACAGAATAACAACAGAAAATTACCCTAGCAATCTCTAATGAAACAGAGGTTTATAGTCCTAGCAGATACTCCACTTCTAGAGGGTCACATCAAATCAGCTATAATTATAGATATGCAGCTATAAAAATTGACATAACTATAAACATATAATTCATAAGAAGATTTTATACTGTCTTCACAAAAAAACAGAATTCTATGAAAAGGTGCCAGCCAGGTAGTTGACTGCTATGACTGTGTTGGCCAACACATTCAAAAGCACATCTGCAGTCTGGAAATAAATGGGCAACATGGAAAAAAGCAGGAACAGAAGCATACATCAGAGAAAGCCACATCCGTACACATAGACAATTCACCATACCACTGGACATTCCG
The DNA here is from genome assembly GCF_019054845.1 of Dipodomys spectabilis. NCBI lineage: Eukaryota > Metazoa > Chordata > Mammalia > Rodentia > Heteromyidae > Dipodomys > Dipodomys spectabilis. The sequence goes on along the minus strand of NW_024871261.1, from coordinate 278,981 downwards.
AACTGTCACTGGAACCACAAATATTAACATCACAACATCTCACCACAACTGATTTCTATTACTACACTTAATGGACCTGACAAAAATGCAATTCCAGAAAAACAAATCATAACAGGAGACCAAACAAAGACCTGGCAAATCAACCAAGAACATAGAGATCACCTATTAAGGTCATAGATCCTCCAAAGAAAACCTCCAAATGGACAAAACAAATCAGAAAAATACAAGAAAAGTGACCTCAAGGTAGTATAATTCACACAGTAAATAACCAGGCATTAAAACAGACAATCAAGGACCTAGAAGAGAGTTATCAAACGTATTACAGATACTGCTGAAAAATGTGATTAATGGAAAGATAGAAAACCTCTACAAGGAAATTTGTGAACAAATGAGACCAACCAAAGATTAGCAAAATAATTCATGAAGACTACAAACAGAAAGATAAATAAATTCTGAGAAGTCAAGGGAGTTCAAGAAAAAATGGATGCCTAGTTAAAGATATGAGAGAAGACACAGCTAAGAAAACAACGCTTGCAACTCCCCCACCCAAAGAAAAAATGTACAGAGGGCTGGGAAGGTGGCTCAGTGGTAGAGCACTTGTCTTGCATGCCTGAGGACCTGGGTCCAATTCATCAGCACCACATAAGCAAAAAAAAAAAAAAGAAAGAAAAAAAGAAAAAAGAAAAAGAAAAAACCCGGAAGTGGCACTGTGGCTCAAGTGGTCGAGCGCTAGCCTTGAGCTGAAGAGCTGAGAGACAGTGCCCAGGCCCAGAGTTAAGTCCCCATGACTGGATCCAAAAAAAAATGTACATAAAGTCCATAAAAGACCTAAAACAAAGGTTTAATAGAGAGACAGAACCCCTAAAATATTACCAACTAGAAGATGGGGAAATCAAAAACAAAGTAGAAAGTCTCCACAGCAAATAGATGACATAGAAGATAATCTCAGGGCCAAATACAAAATAGCTCTAATAGGGAAGAGGAAACAATCATTTAGAACAAATCCAAGAAATAAGAAATGATCTTGCCAGAACGTCAAGACTCAGTTAGAAGATCAAATTTTGAGGAGATAGGTATCAAGAAGGAGAAGAGCAGGAAACTAAATGGATGGGAAACATATTACAGAATTCTAGCAGAGAACATGCCAAACATCCAAAGAGATAGACTCATTCAGAGAAGAGAAGCCTTTAAACAAACACAGAATTCTAGAACTGAACAATCCACCATGACATCATAATCCATTAGAGGATCATTAACGATCAAGGAAAGGATTCTTAAAGCTGCCGTAGAGAAAAGATTGATTATTTATAAAGGATATACAGTCAGAATAGAAACAGATTTCTTAGCTGATATGGTAAAAAAAGGAGAGCCTGGAATGATGTATGACAAACACTAAAGGTAAACAACTACCAACCGTGAATACGGTCCCAAGCCAAACTTTCCTTTACATTTAAAGGATAAATAAACATATTTCATCACAAAGACAACTTGAAACAACGTATTTCCATCAAATCAGCATGATAGAATTTAATCAAATATATCCTACATAGAGAAGATCAAGAAGAACAGGAACTGGTTATATAAAATGTTCCCTACAAGAGTTCAAGGTAAATTTATTAAGAGTACATCAGGCACAGCTCCTAACAACAGGTGTATAACATAGCAGGACTTATCAGATATTTCTGCCTTAACTCTCAATAGCAATGGACTTAAATTTCCAAATAGAAGACATAGATTAGATAGCATTTAAAAACAAGATGCATCCATCTAGTATCTATGAGAGACACATTATCAAACACATTCTATGAAGCTAGAATTAGACTCTTCCCCAAATCACGTAGGGACTCACCAAAGAAAGAGAACTATGGACTCAACACTGATTAGCATTAAAGAAGAACTTCTTAATAAAATTCTCACTAACCAATTTCAGCAACTAAAAAAAATCATATGGTATGATCAAATAGGATTCAACTTGGATAAAAGTCGATTTAATATTCTTGTGAATAAACATAATACAAACTATCAGCAGAAGCAGGGTCAAGAAACACATGATCGTCTATAGGGATGTAGAAATAGCTTTTAACAAGCTCCAATACCGCTTTATGATTAAAAGGTCTGAGAAGCTAAGAATGCATGGAACATTCCTCAATATAACACTGAGTATGTATATGACACAGATAATTAGCATTTACCTCACGGTGGAAGCCTGAAGACATTAACATCAGGAATGAGACAAGATGTCCACTCTCTCTACTACTCTTCAATATGGTAGTGGAATTTCTTGTAAGAACAATAGACAAGAGAAAAACATCAAGCAGATCCAAATATGGAAGAAGTAAAACTATCCCTTTTTACAGATGAAATGTCGCTGTATTTAAAAGACCCTGTGGCTTCCTCCCTCAAGTTAGTACAGGTGATGCTAACCTTCAGCAATGTAGCTGGGTATAAAAACCACAAGAATCAGTAGTTTTTCTGTTACCAACAATGGGAAGATCCACGCTGAAATTCAAAATACAACCTATATGTATTAGCCTCAAAAACAAATTAAATCTACACAGAACAAAACAACAACAACAAAACTAGGAATTAATTAAATTAAAATTGTGAAGGACCTATATGTGAAAACTTTAAAAATATACAAAGGGAAATTGAAGGAGATTCAAGGAAATAGAAAGTCTTTCAATGTTCCTGGTTAGAAGAATTAACATTTTAAACATTGCAATATTTTCCCCAATTTTGCAATGCAATACTCATCAAAATCCTAACAATATTCTTCCATGCAGTAGAGAAAGCAATCCAACTTTAATATGGAATTACAAAATTTCAGATGATACAGAATGCTTAGAAGTGAATTCATGTGCCTATAGTCATCTTACACACACACACACACACACACACACACACACACACACACACACACACACACACAATGGGATTATATTCACCCATCAGAAAGATGACTTTTCACCAGTGGTAAGGAAAATAAAAAGTTTGGGAAAATTATATTAATAGAAAAGAGAAAGGAATGCAGACACAGAGCAATATAGGTTTCATGGATTCATTCATTTATTGAAACTAGAAGGTGCATACAAATCTATAAGTAAACAAGACAGATTCTACCTCGTCCCAGTTAATATGGCCATTACCAAGAAAACTAAGACTAGCAAATGCTGGACAATTGGGAACTCTATTACACTGTTGGTGGGAAATTAAACTCGTTCAACTATTGTGGAATGCAGTACGGAGTTTCCTGAAAAGACTAAACCTATATCTCCCTTAAGACCCAGTAATTTCCCTCAGGGGCAGTAATCCAATCAATAACAAACAGCCTCACATGAAAGCTACCAGTATATCCATGTTCAGGGCCCAGGCCCAGAGTTGAAGGACTGGAAAAAATTTACCACTGCTGGTGTTTGTTTCCGCAAATATGAACAGTTTGATATAAGATACCAAATCAATCTATTTCCAGTAGCTAGTTTAGGACTTAAAGGTAGTGGGGGATAAAATGGCTCCTTTGTTGAATGTTAGGAGAAGATGTAGGCAGTCCATGAAATGGGGATTTGTTGTTGTTGTTCGAGGTGCTTGAAGTCTGGGCTTGGGAACTGTCCCTGAACTCTTCAACTCAAGGTGAGTGCTCTACCTCTTGAGTGAAAGTGCCTCTTCTGGTTTTCTGGGGGTTAAATGGAAATAAGAGTTTCAGGGCTTTCTTGCCCAGGCTGTCTTTGAAATGAAGTCCTCAGATCTCAGCTTCCTGAGTAGCTAGGATTATAGCTGTGAGCCACTGGCACCAGGTAAAAATGGGGGATTATTAGAAAAGAAAATCGCCCTCTTCACCTGTGTCTAAACCACAGATACTATTATTAGAACACTTCACCTTTAACTCATTTCATCAGACATTTGTAAATTTTCTCTTTTCCTTCATGTGGGAATACTGCAGTCAATATCAACTCAGCTGAGGGACTGGATCAATTGTATGGTAATTGCTGGCACCTAATTTAAGAACTTTTACATCAAAAGAAATAAAACCCTCATTTGGAAGAATTGTGTTTTCTTTTTATTACAAATCTCTGCTAGATTACTTATTAATGTGATATTGGACCTCCTAAGAGAATGATGACATTTTCTTTCTCTTCAGCCTTCTCCCACATATGGTCAAATATTTAAGAATTCAAAGATTTGTATTGATAGTTGATTAAGCTGACTACTAAGAAAATGTGCATTTCTGGAATTTGATCTGCTGTCTTGTTATTACATGCAAAGGCTTTCTATGATTTATTTGTTCTACAAGGCATTCTACTTTCCAATCTTTGTGTGACCAATTTTAGTGTCTCTGATCAGTCTTTCTGACTCTCTCTCTGGAGTCACATTTGAGTTTGCCTCATAAAAAATATTTTAGTTATCAGCTAAATGACTCTCAGCTTCTGTTTTTTGCCTGATTTCATTTAGGCTGTGATAGCAACCCTGCCTGGCTGTGCTTACTGGAGTGCTTTTTGTGTATTTGTTAGTGTGTGTGTGTGTGTGTGTGTGTGTGTGTGTGTGTGTGTGTGTGTGTGCATGTGTGTGTGTGTGTGTTTTGTTTTAGAGGTCTAGGATTACTATTCAAGGTAGTAGTTTCTCTTGGCCCCTGTGATCCCCTGGCCTAGAGTCGATGGGTTTTTCTAAAGATACAAAGAGCAGCTTACTAAATTCCTGTTTTAATTGTCCCACAATGAGGCAATCAGGCATCCTTGCAAAGCCATCAATAATGCTTTGTAACCACTTACAGAAGTTGTCTATCAAGATGGCGTTCCAAGGTTGACTGTGAAAATTGTTCATTTCCAAGCAGGCACCATAAAGCATATCACATTCCTGGAATCAAACATTTGGAAGGAAGGTTCCCCTTCCTTCCTTCTCTTATAATAGATCAAACCATAATATTCTTCAGTTGTAGAGCCTGGAGCACATTTTCTCAAGAATATTCTGTAGTGATAAAAAGGACCAACTTTCAAAATAAAGGTGAAAATACTTGTCTACAACAGACTGGTTTATCTTGCTTATATCTGTTGTTTTTTTCATTAAATCAAACACATGGATAATTTATATTGGTATTAGACAAGTGGCAAAGGATTAATGGGATAAGCATTCAGTTTACTTTCATATATCCATTAGCCCATCATGAAAAATTAACTACAACTGTAGAAAAAATATCAGGAATATAAAATAAGCCTCAAGATAAGGTCAGGAAGATGGCGGAGAAGAAGCTGGAGGCTAAACAAGCTCTAGCATAAAAAAGCAGTTTTAGTGTTCCAGTGAACAGTACTAGGCCAGAGAATTACACCAAGTGTGCCATCACAGTACAGAGAGTTTTGCCAGAGAGGGAAAATCAAGGCAAAGAGACAGATCTGAGCACTTGCCGCTCCTGGCAAGTGCTCAGATGTGTCTCTTTGCCTTGTGGCAGCAGCAGCAGCAGCAGCGGCGGTGCCCGTAGCCGTCATACCTGCAACACAGAGGGTCTGGGACAAAGGCACCAGATGCAGCGGGCAAGCTGATTCTACTCAACACCAGCAAGAACTGACAAGGAGCAGATATCTTCACACTGCAGATAGCAGACCAGAGACGACCCAGGAACCAAGACTCCGGCAGCGTGGAGTAGAAGCCTGACATCCTCACTCCTTCTTAGGGATCAGAGGAGGGAAGGCATTCATGCCCCACCCCATTACTGGAGATCTCCATCTTTGATACTGACAAAGGCTTGGCTGAGTTGCCAGTTCCAATTCAGGCCTTGGGAGAAAACAAGACAGCTATTTGGCAGGTCACATGAACCTGGCCAGACCTGCCAGGTTCAACTCCACCCAGGAAAAAGTCACCCACCCCAGGCAGAGTAAATCTGCCCCCTGGGAGTGGCTTTCTTCACTGGGTAAACAGAGCCAGAGCCTGTGCCTCCCTAAAGCAGCTTAGACATTCTATTGAAATTCAGTAAACATAAACTCTGAGAAAGGCTGCAGGCTGTGCTCTGTGAGTGTCTCAGAAGCTAGCCCCTCAGGGAAAAGCTACTGTTTGCTGAAAGGCCTCAACTCTACCCAGAACCTAACCTCATCAAAGCATCTCCAAACAAGAGAAAACAGACATCTCCCTCTTTTGCAATACTCAGAACAGATCCCTCTCCCACTGAACTAGCCTGAGAGGACGATCACAAAGCAGAGCATTTTTCGGCTTGCCCAAACAAACTGCCTTAAGTAACAAATCAAGCCACAGGAAAACCAAACACCACAAGCCGACCAGGGACTCCACCAAGAGTCTGGTTACTGACACAAGGGAAATACAGAATCTTCCTATCCCCCAGCCCACAAAAAAAAAATGAAAGAACTTTCTTTTTGTTTTTGTACGTTATTTTTAATTTTTTGCTTTTTTAATTTTTGTTTTTATTGTTTATTGTTTTCTTCCTCATATAATTTTTATTTTAGGTGAATATGTGTGTGTGCTTATTTTTTAATCTCTACTGAACTTTTGTTCCCTTTCTTTCTTTCTTTCTTTCTTTCTTTCTTTCTTTCTTTCTTTCTTTCTTTCTTTCTTTCTTTCTTTCTTTCTTTCTTTCTTTCTTTCTTTCTTTCTTTCTTTCTTCCTTTCTGTTCTCATTCTTTTCACTTCTCTTTTATTCGTTTCTGCATGACTTAATTTCTGTTGTGGTCAACCTCAAATATACCCGTCATCGATTATTAGATCTTATCCTACATTGTGTACATACTTAATCCAGAAATTTATTACTCAATTCAAAACCTCTTAGAGATAAATTCTTTAATAGCAGTATTACCTATTTATACCCATATAATATTTTAAAACATCTTTATTTTTCGTTTTTCATGTCTCTTTTCTATGCCTCCCCTCCTTTCATCCCATCCCCATTCTTCTCTGAATACTACTTCTTCAAACTCACAGCTTTTAAGGGTTTCATTTTTTAATATTAAATTTGTGTTTTTCCATTTTTTCTTGTCTTTTTTCCTTTTTCTTTTTTTCTTACTATTTTTTCTGTAGCTGCTATCATTCTCTCCAATCACTTTCCCTCTTTGAGATGAGGAAACGGTTAATTCCACTCTCCCTCACTTTCCCACATCCCTCCAATCCTATTGTTCCCCAAATTTTACCTAAACCTAATAATTTCTGGTTGCCAAATTCTCCTTTGCTGTTCTTAGGCCATAAAGACATAGTTGTTTGATGTTCAATAGATTGTATCTCTTGAACCAGATTGTATCTGCAGACTTTTGACTGTGCAACTACGGACTTTGGTTTATGCTTATCTTAAAATAGTGTTCTAGCAAAAAACGTGTTATTCTCATCCCAAATGGGCAGAACAAGCCGGAAAAACACAAGAAAAATGTCAAGCCAGGGGTTCTCAACTCCCATTCATGACAATCAGGGGAGAAAAGAGATAATGAATAATCCAGAGGAGAGTTCTCAAAAAGCTCTACAAACACTACAGGTAAACATGGTAAATGAAAAGAGTTAAAACCTGCAAAAGTCTCAATGTGAGCATGATAGGGAGAAAGAGGAGGCAAACCAAAGATCAATACAGGAGAAGCATTAGCTTGAGGAAGCTACTCAAAGATTGATACAGGAATTTCATGAGCAGATTGAGAACACTCAAAGAGAAATAAAGGAATTGTGTGAGCAGGTTGAGATCAGTCAAAGAGATAGACAGCAATTACGTGAGCTGGCTGAGCACAGACAAAGAGAAAGTCAGGAATGGCGTGAACAGGCTGAGGACACTCAAAGAGAAATTCAGGAAATGTGTAAACGTGGGGATGCTAATCAAAGAGAAATACAGGAACTGAGAGATCGGGATGAGAACGGACAAAGATCAATGGAGGCATTAGTGGAATACAGAAACAGAGAGCTGAAAGAAATCAGTGAGACGGCAAAGGGAATGCTCATTCGAAAACAACAGAAGGAATGCGAGTCCTAGGAAACCATAACCAATCAACTAAGTGATTTGAGAATAAACACTGAGCACCAAAGTAAGGAAGTAAAGAAGTTCTTACAAGATCTAGAACAAAGTTCCAACAAAGAATTTGAAGTCATCAAAGTCAACCAATTAGAAGAAATAATAAAAAACGAAGTAGAAAGTCTTGACAGTAGGTTAGACCATGCAGAAGATCGAATCTCAGGGATTGAATACAGCCTAGATATTATAGAGAAAGAACATAAAACCATCCAAGACAAATCCTAGAAATATGATATATCTCCTCAAATCTATTTGGAAAACACCATCAGAAGGCCTAATCTGAGGATAATGGGTGTAGAGGAACACCTAGAGACAGAAGTTAATGGTCTAGGAAATTTGTTTAACAAGATCCTAGCAGAGAACTTCCCAAACATGTAAAAAGACAGGGCTATTCAAATACAAGAAGCTTTTAGAACTCCAAATAGACCAGACCAGAACAGGACATCCTACCGTCAAATTATTATCCGCACAGGATCAATTCAGACCAAGAAAAAAATCTTTAAAGCTGTCAAGGAGAAAAGATCAATAACCTATAAAGGGAAACCAATGAGAATCACCTCAGATTTCTCAGCAGAGAAAATTAAAGCAAGAAAAGCCTGGAATGATGTATACCATCCCCTAAAGACAAGCAACTATCAACCAAGAATACTGTACACAGTTAAACTCTCCTTCATATCTGAAGGTCAAATAAAAAACTTCCATAGTAAAGAAAAATTGAAACAATATATCTCCACCAAACCAGCTCTACAAAGACACCTAAAGATGTCCTACACATAGAAAACCTACAAGACCACAATAAACACCAAGAAACCGCACCCAAGGTGAGAATCCAAGAACCATAGGAAGTACTCAGTTGCGGCAGCCTTAAAGAAGATGAATAAAATGGCAGGAACTCCCAAATACCTCTAAGTCCTATCTCTTTACATTAATGGGCTTAACTCTCCAATTAAGCGACGTAGACTAGTTGGATTAAAAAGGAAGATCCTTCTACCTATTGCCTTCAGGAATCCCACCTTGTCCATAAAAACAACACATTTTGAATGTGAAAGGCTGGAACAAAATCTACCAAGCAAACAGCTCCCTATAAACAGGCAGGAGTTGCAATACGAATATCAGATAAAATAGACTTCAAATTAAAATTAGTTAGAGGAGATAAAGAAGGTCTCTCAATACTAATTAAGGGATCTCTACTTCAGGAGGTTATTACAACTCTAAATCTCTATTCGCCAAACAATGAATCATCCAAATTTATGCAAAAAACACTACTTTCTCTCAAATCTCATTTAGATCCAAATACATTAATTATCAGGGACTTTAATACACGACTATCCCCACTAGATAGATCAACTTGGCAAAAACTCAACAGAGAAACCGGAGATATAAACAACTGCATAGAGCAACTACATTTAACAGACACCTACCAAATATTTCACCCAGCATCATCAGAATACACGTTCTTCACAGCAGCACATGGAACATTTTCCAAAATAGACTACATTTTAGGTCCCAAAGCAAACTTTTCCAAATTCAGGAACACTGTAGTAAAACCTTGCATTCTCTCAGATCACAAGGGAAAAAAATTAGAACTCAACACCAAAAGCCACCAAAGAAAGTCCTGTAACATATGGAGGCTGAACAACACACTGTTGAACCACCAGTAGGTCATGGAAGAGATTAGAAACGAAATTCATGTGATCAAGGTATTCAACATAAATGAGCACACAAACTACTAGCTCCTCTGGGACACAGCAAAGGCAGTACTCACAGGCAAGTTATATCTTTGAGTTCTTACATCAATAAATTCGAAAGATCCGAAACTAACAATTTAATGAGACAGCTGAGCCTCCTTGAAAAAGAGCAAGATGAACCCCAATCTTGTAGAAGGAAAGAAATAATTAAAATTAAATCAGAATTAAATGAATTAGAATAAAAAATAGAAAGAATCAACAAAACAAAGAGATGATTCTTCTAAAAAATCAACAAAATAAATAGACCCCCAGCAAATCTTATCAGAAGAAGAAGAGAATACACCCTAATAAATAAACTCAGAGATGAGAATGGAAATATCACCACAGAAACAAACAAGATTCAGAACATTATAAGGGAATACTTCTCAAACATTTATGCTAATATGTCTGAGAACTTGGCAGAAATGGACCTTTTCCTAGCAAATATCAACATGCCAAAACTAAATCAAGATGAGTTAAACCATCTTAACTAGCCCATATCAAGCATTGAAATAGAAACAGCAATGAGACCTCCCATCTAAGAAAAGCCCAGGACCGCATGGTTTTACAGCAGAGTTCTACAAGGAATTCAAAGCAGAACACACACCAATACTCTTTCAAATTTTAAATGGAATTGAAAGAGAAAGTTCACTACCAAATTCATCCTATGAAGCTATAATAACCCTCATCCAAAAATCAGGCAGGGACTCATCAAAGAAAGAGAACTATAGACCCACTTCTTTGATGAACATTGATGCAAAACTTCTCAACAAAATTTTGGCCAATCAACTTCAACAATTCATCCAAAAAATCATATGCCACAATCAAACAGGATTCATTTCAGGGATGAAATGCTGGTTCGAAATCCGCAAATCAAATAACATAATTCATCACATCAACAAGAGCAAGAATAAGAACCACATCGTTATCTCAATAGATGCAGAGAAAACATTTGACAAGATCCAACACCCCTTTGTGATGAAGGTTCTGCAAAGACTAGGAATCCATGGAACCTTCCTCAATAAAATAAAGACTGTATATTAAAACCTCTAGCCAGTATTATGCTCAATGTTGAAAAATTAACGCCATGTCCTCTAAACTCAGGAACGAGACAAGGATGCCTACTCACTTCATTGCTCTTCAATCCAGTATTGGAATGCTTAAGGACAGCAATAATAAAAGATACAAACATCAAGGGGTTCCAAATAGGGAAAAAGAAAGTAAAACTTTCCCTCTTTGCAGATGACATGATCTTGCATTTAAAGAATCCCATGGATTCTGCTCTCAAATTCTTCAAGGTGATTCAAAACTTTCGTAAAGTATCAGGGTATAAAATTAGCCTTCAAAAATCAATGGCTTTTCTATATGCCAACAATGAGAAAAGTGTAGCTGAAATCAGGAAAGCAACTCCATTCGTAATAGCTCCACAAAAAATAAAATACCTAGGAATTAACCAAACAAGTGAAGGACATCTATGATGAAAACTTTAAAAACCTGAAAAACGAAATCAAAACAGAACTTAGAATGTGGCAAAAACTCTGATGCTCCTGGATTGGAAAAATCAACATCGTGAAAATGGCAATACTTCCCAAGGCTATCTACAAATTCAATGTGATACCTATCAATATTCCAATTTCATTCTTCAGGGAAATAGAAGACTCAATCCAAAAATTGATATAGAACAATAAAAGACCCCGAATAACAATAACAATCTTTAACAGAAAGAACAGTGGTACTGGCACAAGAGCAGACTGCAGGACCAATTGAATAGACTTGAAAACCCAGAAATGAACCTAAAGACCTGTAGCCATCTAATTTTCAATAAGAGAGCTAACAAAAATAGAATGGAAGAAAGAGAGTCTCTTCAGTAAATTGTGCTGGCAAAATTGGTTAACTACTTGTGGAAAACTAAAGCTAGATCCTTATATATCAACTTGCACCAGAATCAACTATAAATGGATCAAAGACCTCAGAGTCAAAGCAGATACTCTGAAAACATTATAGAATGGAGTAGGAGAAACCCTAAGCCTCCTTGGTGCAGGCCGAAATTTTTTTAATAGAGACCCACAAACACAACAAATGAAAGAAAGGGTGGAAAATTGACATTGCATGAAATTTCAGAGCTTCTGCATGGCAAAGGATAAAGCTAGCAAAATCAATAGAAAGCCCACGGATTGGGAGAAGATTTTTCACTAGCCATACAACAGACAAGGGTCTCATATCTAAAATATACCTGGAACTTAAAATTTTAAATCCCCACAAAACAAATCTTCAAACAAACAATTGCCCAATAAATAACTGTGCTAAAGACTTAAAGAGAAACTTCTCTGAAGAGAAAGAAGGATGGCCAATAGACACATGAAAATATGCTCAAGCTCTCTAGCCATAAAAGAAATGCAAATCAAAACAACAATGATATACCACCTCATTCCAGTTAAAATGGTTATAAACAAGAATTCTAATAACAAGAGCTGCTGGAGGGAATATGGACAGAAGGGAACCTTACTGCATTGTTGGTGGGAGTGTAAACTTGTTCAACCACTTTGGAAAGTAGTATGGAGGTTCCTCAAAAGACTCCACATAGAGTTCCCTTATGACCCGGCAATCCCACTTTTGGGCATTTACCCAAATGATCACAAACAAGACCAAACTAAAGTTTCCAACACGACTATTTTTATTGCAGCATTTTTTACCATAGCTAAGTTATGGAACCAACCCAGATGCCTCTCAGTAGATGAATGGATCAAGACAACGTGGTATATATACCCAATGGAATTCTATGCCTCCATCAGAAAGAATGACATTGCCACATTTGTTAGAAAATGGAAAGACTTGGAAAAAATTATATTATGTGAAGTAAGCCAGACCCAAATAAACATAGGTCCCATGGTTTCCCTTATTTGCAATATCTAGTATATGTCTGAGTCAAGCAGAAAAGTTCAGATAAGTTGATATTAGTGGAATGAACCCCAAGATAAGTATTCAAATTTTTTTGTTTTTTTTTCCTTTTATTCAATTGTTTCTATCATATTTATAAGATGATGTTTGTCTTGAGCATCCCTCCCTTTTTCGTGTTCTTTGTTTTGTTGAATGTTGCAGATCTGATGGGAGTATTCTTCTGCTGGTGTTCTTGTAGTTGTTCTTGTCCTCAGCTCTCTCACGGAATCTTGTTGTATCAGACATCTGAGAGCTGTGATGGGAAAGATGGGATGGCCACATTCCCAGGCTCTGGGAAATCCTTTCTTCTCTCACTCAGTGACTAGGCGTCAATATCCTAACCTACTCCAAAGTTTCCTCGAATCTCTTGCTCACCACTCAGCTACCTCTACTTTCCTCAATGGCCAGTAGTGGTGTCAACCAACAGAGGGAATTCTGGTGCTACAGGGCAGCATGGAATGTGGGCGTGGCCAGCATTCTTGAATCCCATTTGGTCAGAAAGAACCATGAAAGAATGGGGTTGTGGCTGGAATCCTGTGATGCAGGCAGCATGGGCGGAGTAAAGATGACAGCAGCTTCGCCAGACCCTTTCCCAGGGAACTCTGTCCAATTCAGTTGGGGACAAAAGGGTGACCTGCTTTATCTGGATGGCTGCACAAATTGTTGTGTATGTCTGTTTGTTGCCAGTCTTGGACCTTAAACTCAGGATCTGGGCACAGTCTGTGAGCTGCATTTGATCAAGGCTAGTGTGAGACACACGTCTCTTCTTTTTTTTTTTTTTTTTATTTATTTTTTATTGTGAAAATACTGTACAGAGGGGTTACAATTACATGGGCAAGATAATGAGTACATTTCTTATTAAGCATTGTAGCCTCCTCTTTTGTTTACCCTTCCCATCCCTTCCCATCCTCCCCCGCCCCCCCCACCCAATCCTCCCCGCCCACTCCCAACAAAGTTGTAAAGTTCGTTTTCGACATAAAGACTTGTACTTCTCATTGTTGCAACAGGTCCACCTGTATCCTTATTTAAACGACTTGTTTTTCCCCTTCCCCTCCACAAATTATACCAACATCAACACGTCTCTTCTTGTGGCTTTGTTGCCACTTAAGTTGGACAGTGGTCTCAAGGACTTTCCTGCCTACGGTGACTTTGAAAATGACCCTCCTTTCACAGCCTTGTAAGTATCAAGGAGGACTGCTGACAGCCAGTAGTGCCTGGCTAATCATTGGTCTTGCTGATGTTCTTAGACAGACCAGTGAGTTCCCAATCCTCAGGTTTAAGTGGTGGGAGCTGGTGCCCACAGTTTGAATCTTGGTCCTGCCACTTCCAGATGGCAGGAGATCCTAAGAAACTCATTTCATCCATATGAATACCAATGGAATATGATGTATGTCATGATTTAATGGGCAGTTCTTGAATAATTCCAGTATAAAATTATACACAATTATATTATACAAAACTGATCGATTTTAGTTAATACTTTATTAAGCATTTAAACAATCACATTCATTAAATGGAGGCAGAATGAAATACCTAAGAATTGGGTGTCATATTGCATAGAGATGCCATTTTTCTGCCAGGACTGGGATTTGAACTCATGTTCTTGGTAACTCTGTTTCACTGTGTGGGAAGGAGAGGCTTGCCTCCTTGAAGTCAAGAAATTCAAGTCTGTTCCTTAGGCCTGAAATCGAGCCTCTGCACTAGATACAATCCTATTCACGTACATTTTAAATATATGATTTATATTTACAGACATATGTATGCACATATTGAGTTCAGTATATTTATTCATTTTATTTTTTGTTTGTTCATGTATTGACTATTTATTTTATTGTCTATTATGGCACATAGAACATTGATTACGTTGATTACATAGGATATAGGTGTGCATATGTATCCTACTTCAAATGTGACACCCAGGACTTTCACAGAAAAGGAAAACATGTGTCACCATCAGCTTTTTACTCCACGATTCATTGTTTGGGAGTTCTGGCATCTGAACTCATGGCCTACAGAACCAAATTCATGAATGGGTCAGTGTCAACATGCCATCCTGGGGCAAATTGAGCTGACAGGAAGTTCCCAGGGCCTGAGATAGAGCCCCAGCGGTTGACAAAATAAGAACAGATTGACACTCAGATGGTAGTACGCTAATAAATATATATCTTTATAGAGTGCCAGAGATGTCTATCCATTATTCAGTTATATAGACTACATTCCTAACAATTCTTGGGTATTATTATACCTCCATGTAATTAATGTTATTGTTTTCATCCTCAATGAGATGTACAAGTAGTTATGTTGAAAACTAATTTTACAACTTTGTTGAGGGGGTGAGGTGGGGAAGGGGGGGTGGGGAGGATTGAGTGGGGAGACAGGAGAAGGATGGGAATGAAAGGGAAGGGGAAACAAAAGAAGAGGCTACAATGCTTGATAAGAAATGTACTCATTATCTTTCCCGTGTAATTGTAACCCCTCTGTACAGTATTTTCACAATAAAAAATAAATAAATAAACTCTTAAGAAAATCGGTGTCCTGAAATCATTGCATCCCTGTAAGAAAGAGTATTCTAGCCGGGCGCTGGTGGCTCACGCCTGTAATCCTAGCTACTCAGGAGGCTGAGATCTGATGATCACAGTTCAAAGCCAACCCCGGGCAGGAAAGACTGTGAGACTCCTATCTCCAATAAATCACCAGAAAACCAGAAGTAGCGCTGTAGCTCAAGTGGTAGAGCGCTCGCCTTGAGCTGAAGAGCTGAGGAACAGTGCCCAGGCCCAGAGTTCAAGCCCCACGACCGACCAAAAAAAAAAAAAAGAGTATTCTTTTAATGTTTCATATTATATAAAATCAACCAGACGACTGAAACATGATGTCTAATTTTATACGAGTATCATTCACGAGCAACTCATTTAACTATGACATTTAAAACATTCCATCGTTATTCTTATAAATTGGAACGAGTCTCTTAGGATCTCCCATCATCCAGAAGTGACATGACTTGGAATCGACTCTAGCCCTATATTGCCATGCAGGACTATGGCCCAATAGCTCAATAGCCCACCAGCCTTCAGCAATGTAAGTTGAAGTACCCTTTGGAGCTGTGTCATTCCGACCCAGATGGTCATGGTGCAAAATCTAAAAAGGCCATCCCACCACTTATTTTCTGTGCATCCCCCCCCCCCGCAAGGCCTGGAGGTCTAGGATCCCAGGATCGTCTGTTGTTCCAGTGGCTGCACCCCAGCCTAGGGTGATGGAAGCTGAGGCAGAGTTGCCATGATTTGAGTTCAAGACCTTGCTTGGCAAAAAACAAAAACAAAAAACAAAAAAACTCCCTGGCTTGCAGTTGTTGCCGTTTTATCTGTAAGGCTTTGGATTTGAATTTAGGGTCTGGGTAACTCTGCAGCACTGTGGATGAAAGGGAAGCTCACCATGCTTGAGGACAAGAAAGTCAGGCCTGCTCCCTATGCCTGAATTCATGACCCAGCCCTTGGAAACACACTATTTATATACATTGTAAAGATAGGATTTGTACCTACCTATAGATGTTCAGTCCATATCTTGTTTGTTGTGGTTATTTATTGTATTTCTGTTTTATTCATTTATTTACCACTTATTTTATTGACTGTGATAACAGACATTCCATTTATTATATTGATGACATTATATCACATATATCTAGATTTGTATACATTTTCTCCTTCATGTATTACACCCAGGACACTCAGAGAAAAAGAAAACAGGTGTTACACTCCACTTCTTACTCCACGATCCAGTTGTTGGCAGTGCTGGGACCTGAACTCAGGGCCTAGCAGACCCAATTCATGAATGGGTGTGTCAACATGGCAACCTCTAGCCCACAAAGCTGCCAGGCAGTTCCCAGACCATGTAATTGAGCCACAGCACTGGACAAAATAGCCATATATGGATAGGCAGCTGGTAGTATACCAATAAATATATATTTGTATAGAGTACCAGAGACAACTGCCTAGGATTCAAGTATATCAACTACTTTCCTACCAACTCTTAGGTAGTTATTATGCCACCACTGAAGGAATAGGATTCTTTTCATGCTTAATAGACTATTCATTAAGATCAATCAGCGTCCTAGGATCATTGCATCTAATTTTAGACTAGACTTATTGATGAACTCAGAAACTTCTCATTTAATCATGAGTTTGCTCACGTTCCATTGGTATTTCGATGCATAAGAACGAGTATCTTGGGAATTCCACATATTGGTAGGTGTCAGGACCAGGACTCGAACTCAGGGCCTACATTGCTGCATGGGCCTATGGCTTCCCCAATAGCCCACTATCCTTCACCAATGCAAGGTGAAGTACTCTTTGTAGGCATGTTATTAAGACCCAGGATGGTCACCTTGGAAAGGAACAAAATGTAAAAATTCATCCCGCGGCTTTCCTCTCTCTCTCTCTCTCTTTCTCTCTCCATATATATATATATATACATACATACATATATATATATATATATATATATATATATCATACTCTGTGTGTGTGTGTGTGTGTGTGTGTGTGTGTGTGTGTGTGTGTTTTCCTGCAAGACTTCAGGGCCTAGTATCCCAGGATCGGCAATGGGCCCATGGCAGCCCACCACCCTGAGGTGATTGAAGCTGAGGCAGAGTTACCACAAACTGAGTTCAAATCCTTTCATTGGCAATAATAATAATAATAATAAAACCTGGCTCAGAACTCGCACCATTTTTCTGCCACAGCTGGGATTCCAACTCAGTTCTGGGTAAATCTATAACACTCTGGGGGAAATGGAAGCTCACCATCCTTGAAGACTACAATATCAGGCCAGGTCACAGGTCCTGAATTGAAGCCCCAGCACTGGAAAAATTAATGTACCCACCTATTTTACACATAGGATCTCTATTTACATATATGTATGGAATGCATCATGAGTTCAGTGTAGTTACTCTTTTTATTGTGTGTCTTAGTCATGGATGCATTTGTGTTTTATTGAGTATGATGACAGACATAACTGGGCTGACACAGATAACAAATTTTTCCTATGGTTATAGAGTTGCCTATTTAGAATTCTCCATCCTCCCTGAGACCCAGGACTTTCACAGGACAGGAAAACAGGTGGATCGATGGGCTTCTCACATTAGGTTTCATCTTTTGGCTGTATTGGGATTTGAACTCAGAGCTTAGCAGGCCCAATTGGCGAAAGGGTCTAGGTGAGGATACCAGCCTGTGAGCAACTAAGGAGCTAGGGGGTTCCTGGGACTTGAGATTGAGCCCCGGAGTGGGGGTGGGGCACAATATTCATCCATTCATAAGCTGAATACCTATTTGGATAGAGTAGGAGTTGTGGCTAGCTGTGTTAGAATCCCACCTACCATGTTGTCGGGTCTTCATTCATCCCACAAAAGATGGACAGGGTCCTAGGAAAGGTAAGTGCAGCCACTCGCACGTTCCCCAGCCTCCCTCATCCTGGGAGACAATCAGATGCAGCAGGGAGTCAACTCAAGCAGGGAAACTCGTTTATTAACACAGAGCAAGCCGTTTTTAAAGCAACAAAGAGTGGGTGGCATGGGAGGGGAGGAAGAGGAACCAATCACTGTCAAGGTCACACCCTATCATGCACCTAAGCTTCCATGGTCTGGTTACTTACTGTAAAGCAAATCGGGCTCTGCCCACTCCACTCCCCTTCAGTGTCATCTTTGCTGCCCATGTGCTCTATAGATTCCCTCTTTTTTGTTTTAATGGCAGACCCACCTCCAAGTTAGTTATCTTTTCCCCTCCGCTGTAAAGGTTATTTTAAAAGGATTCCATTGGTAAGGATAGCATTGGCCATGCAGGGGGTTTGAGGCAAGTCTGGGTGTTGAGATTCGCCAGACAAGGATAAGGAGGGCCCTTGTGTATGAGCCAAGAGGCCGTCCCAGTTACCTCACATCCCCATCTAGGACAATAATAAACATCAATCCCACGACAGTTAGAAATGTCCAAAGCAGTTCAATTAATTCCTGGGCATATATAAAAGTCAGTATCTCGTAAGGTCATCCTCTTCAGAACCTGGGAGAACCCTGGGTATTGGGAGTTCCACACATGCGGCATGGTGCATCCTCGTGGGTACCCACACTGCCATTCTACTATAGTGCAGAAAAATAAGGAAAATTTAAAACCAATTGCAGACATAGCAGAGCAATACTGGGCACCTGGTGTCTTTTAAGTAAGCCAGTTCCTTGTACGTGCCTTTAAGTGAGCACAGGGGTCAAGATGACTTTGAGCTTTACTTTAAGCTCCAAATGGCTCCCAGCATCTCCCCTGTCTTTGTTTAAGGAAGCGAACCCGCCTATCTTAGGTTGGATGGATCGCCTTGTCTGCCTGATCTGTCATCGGGAACTTCTTCAGAGCGAAGCTGAAGGCCCTGTCTTAGGTTGGCCAGACTGACACCCCCTCTTATCCATCTCTGGCTGCGATCCCTCTCGGGGGAAATTTATTCACTTGGAGCTTGATCTTATGTAACTGGCTGGCTAAGCTCATAAGAGTTTTGCAGTGCACGTATAAAGCAAGTAAGGCATAGAAAACAATTAGCAAAAGCGTTCCCAGGCCAAGCAATGTCATTAGCAGTCCTTTAGCATTAGCCAGGGATGGGAGAGCAGTCTTTACCACTTCAGAGTCCAGAGGTGGGGGTTGTTCTGGAGCAGATTTTAGACATGTTTACAGGAAAGCATAACAAAAGGTGGTTGTACAAGCAAGTAGTAAAAGAACAATTAGAGCAAGTAATACAAAATAAGTTGCTCCTACAGAAATATTAAATGGTCCATACATAATGACATAGGGTGGTAATCAAAATGAAGGTCAGGCCTCCAGGTCAAAGGTACATCTTCTCTTGTGGTCTATTGATGATTTCTGCATTGTCAGCGCTGATCACTGTCCAGGTCACCTGTTGGGTTGATCATCAGAGAGAGGGACTTGCAAGAGAGACACTTTAAGAAGGACTGCTTACAACAATCCCCCCGCCAAACGGCTGGGGGGGGTGGGAAATTACCCCCTACACCCTGCAAGTCCCTCTCCCCGATGATCTTGGGGTTCCTCGGCCCTGGGCTGCCAGCCCCTGGGCATTAGCCTCAGTCATTGCAGATGTCTGAGCCTGTAAAGGTAAAGCTAGTGATTGGGACTGGTGCTGTTGCATCCCCACAACCTGTGAGGTCACCACCCATCTGCTCAGTGAATGCTCTCTCAATCCCGCACAGGCCATGTAGTGGTCTGAATTCATCCCTTCCCAGACCAGTAGCTTTACAAACTGATCTCAGAGGTTCCCTGCTGGCAGCTTGTGGTGAATGCTCTGTTGGACTCAGTCTACAAACTCAGCTGGAGGCTCACCAGGTTTTTGCCTCACTCCTGCTATGGAGGACTCAGTAGGGCCATCATCCAGTTTGTACCACGCAGCCAGTCCTGCTTGCCTCACCTGGTCATGGTATGGGCCAGGTATTTCCGCCTGTTTGACGCCAGTGGAGTACCCTTCCCCGTCCCTGTTAACATGGCATAAGTAATAAGTATCGTGGATTGAACCTGACAATTATTTTCTACTTGCCCTCTGCATTCCTCCTTAAAGAAAGCACACATTTAATAAACTGAGAACTGGTGAGGACGGCTTTAGCCACATCCAGCCAGGCTTTAGGGACACCTGGGTGGTAAGCAATGTCCTGTAATAAGCTCTGGGCCCAAGGAGAGTTTGGGCCATCTTCCACCACCTTGTTGCAGAGCTCTTTAAGATCCTTAGCTTCCCATGGATACCATTCCAAGGGCCTGTTTGCTCCTGGTGCCAGATTGACCGGATACGCTTGGGGAAGCAAATCCTGTGGCCTAGGGTCCAGGCTCTCAGGTGGCCCTTCCCTTCCAGGGTAGACCTCCTAGTAGGTTACTTCCCCAGCACTCCGCCCCTCTGTTGATGGTTTGTAGGTGTCCGCGTCTAGCAGGTATCTCTCACAGATCGCATAGGGTTCCATACATCCCCTCCAATTGGGGGAATAAAAAGGGGACCTATGACCATCAGGGGCATCTGAATCAGAGGAACTAACTTTGCCCCTCGGTTTGACTTCCATGGTGCATGTGTGTTCACTCATGCAACTTCGCTGTCAAAACACTAATCCTATCATCAATATTTCTATGAATTCGAGCATCCTACCCACGCTTCCGTTACGACCAACTAATACATTTATTATGAAAAAATTTCTTACCACTAACACAAGCCCTATGTATATGGTATATTGCTATCCCAATCTCCACAGCAAGCATCCCTCCAATATTATAGAAATATGTCTGACAAAAGAGCTACTTTGATAGAGTAAAACATAGAGGTTCAAGTCCTCTTATTTCTAGAACTTTAGGACTCGAACCTAACCTGAGAATTCAAATTTCTCCGTGCTACCAATTACACCAAATCCTAGTAAGGTAAGCTAATTAAGCTATCGGGCCCATACCCCGAAAACATTGGTTCCAACTCTTCCCATACTAATTAATACCATTGCATTTATTCTAATTATATTCACTATGATTCTAGGCACTGCCATTGCAATAACAAGCTCACTCTGAATACTCACATGAGTGGGTCTAGAGATCAACATATTATCTATAATTCCCCTCATAACAATTAATAAAAATCCACGATCAACCGAAGCTGCATCAAAATACTTTTTAACCCAAGCAACTGCATCCATAATCCTAATATTCGCTATCACAAACAACTTTCACCACTCGGGACAATGAGATATTCAACAACCACCCAATCCACTAACATCCCTAACGTTACTAATCGCCCTAGCAATAAACTTAGGTCTAGCCCCATTCCACCTGTGAGTCCCAGAAGTTACCCAAGGCATCCCCCTGCTATCCGGATTAATTCTGTTAACCTGACAGAAGCTAGCTCCAATCTCAATCTTCTACCAACTCTCCCCATTCATAGAAAAAAACCTAATCCTACCCATAGCTATTCTATCAATCTTGTTAGGAGGCTGAGGAGGCCTAAACCAAACCCAACTACGAAAAATCATATCATATTCATCAATCGCCCATATAGGCTGAATAATAGCAGTAATAATCTACAACCCCTCTACAATAATCCTCAACCTAATCATCTATATTATCCTCACTACAACCCTCTTCATCTCACTAAACTCCCTATCCATCACAACTACCTCATCACTTACTTCAACATGAAATTCACACCCCCTAATAACCCTAGCAACCCTCTTATGCTTAATATCCCTAGGAGGTCTACCTCCCCTCACCGGTTTCCTACCAAAATGATTGATCATCCAAGAGATAATCTTCAATGACATAATCACAACCAGTCTAGCCATAGCAATAATAGCCCTTCTAAACCTATTCTTTTACATACGATTAATTTATTCAACTTCCCTCACCCTATTTCCACTATCCAACAATACCAGATTCAAATGACACCATCCGAACCAAAAAGCCCCAACAACAATCCCTACAATATTAATTATTTCATCCTTCTATTTACCTTTAACACCAATAATCACAACTATTATATAGAAATTTAGGTTAATTTAGACCAAGAGCCTTCAAAGCTCTAAGTAAGTCCATAAACTTAATTTCTGACCATAAGGACTGCAGACCTTCCATCTACATCTGATGAACGCAAATCAATAGCTTTAATTAAGCTAAATCCTTTCTAGATTGATAGGATTTTAACCTACATATCTTTAGTTAACAGCTAAACACCTTAATCAACTGGCTTCAATCTACTTCTCCCGCCTAAAAAAAGAAAGGAGGCGGGAGAAGTCCCGGCAGGATTGAAGCTGCTCCTTTGAATTTGCAATTCAACATGCGATGCACCTCAGGACTTCACTGGTAAAAAGAGGAATTAACCTCTGTAGTTAGATTTACAGTCTAATGCCTTACTCAGCCATTCTACCTATGTTCATTAACCGTTGACTATTCTCAACTAATCACAAAGACATCGGAACCCTTTATATAATCTTCGGTGCTTGAGCCGGAATAGTAGGAACAGGACTAAGCATCCTAATTCGAGCAGAACTAGGTCAACCTGGTTCCCTATTAGGAGACGACCAAATTTACAATGTAATTGTTACTGCCCACGCATTTGTAATAATTTTCTTTATAGTAATACCCATTATAATCGGTGGGTTCGGAAACTGACTAGTCCCCCTAATAATCGGCGCACCCGACATGGCTTTTCCATGAATAAATAATATAAGCTTCTGACTCTTACCACCTTCATTCCTTCTCCTATTAGCATCTTCCATAATTGAATCTGGAGCCGGAACAGGATGAACTGTATACCCACCTTTAGCAGGAAATCTAGCACATGCTGGAGCTTCTGTCGACCTGACAATTTTCTCTCTTCACTTAGCAGGAGTATCATCTATCCTCAGAGCTATTAACTTCATCACTACTATTATTAATATAAAACCACCCGCAATATCACAATATCAGACACCCCTATTTGTCTGATCTGTCCTTATTACAGCTGTCCTTCTTCTACTATCCCTTCCAGTATTAGCTGCAGGAATTACTATGCTTCTAACAGATCGTAATCTTAACACAACTTTCTTCGACCCTGCAGGAGGCGGAGACCCAGTACTTTACCAACACCTATTTTGATTTTTCGGCCATCCAGAAGTCTACATTCTCATTCTTCCCGGATTCGGAATAATCTCACATATCGTTACATATTATTCAGGAAAAAAAGAACCCTTCGGATATATAGGCATAGTGTGAGCCATAATATCTATTGGATTCCTAGGATTCATTGTATGAGCACACCATATATTTACAGTAGGAATAGACGTAGATACTCGAGCCTACTTTACATCTGCTACAATAATTATTGCTATCCCAACAGGAGTGAAAGTATTCAGCTGACTAGCTACTCTCCACGGAGGAAATATTAAATGATCGCCAGCCATATTATGAGCACTAGGATTCATTTTCCTATTCACAGTAGGTGGACTAACCGGAATTGTTCTATCAAACTCATCCCTAGACATCGTACTTCACGATACATACTACGTAGTAGCCCATTTCCACTACGTTCTTTCTATAGGAGCTATATTTGCCATTATAGGAGGCTTCGTTCACTGATTCCCTCTATTTACCGGCTATACACTAAGTGACATATGAGCTAAAACACACTTCACCATTATATTTATTGGTGTAAATATGACCTTCTTCCCTCAACATTTCCTAGGACTAGCAGGTATACCACGACGATACTCCGACTATCCAGACGCCTACACTACATGAAACACAATTTCATCTATAGGTTCATTTATTTCCCTAACAGCCGTAATCCTAATAATTTTCATAATCTGAGAAGCATTCGCATCAAAACGTGAAGTAACAACAGTGCAAATAACATCAACAAACCTTGAATGAATACATGGATGTCCACCACCATTCCACACCTTCGAAGAACCAGCCTATGTAAAACCGGCCAACTAAGAAAGGAAGGATTTGAACCCCCTAAAACTGGTTTCAAGCCAGTCCCATATCCAATATGTCTTTCTCAAAATGAGATATTAGTAAAATTAATTACATAACTTTGTCAAAGTTAAATTATAAGCCTAATACTTATATATCTCTATGGCTTACCCCCTTCAAATAGGACTTCAAGATGCTTCATCTCCAATCATAGAAGAATTAACTGACTTCCATGACCATACTCTCATAATCATATTTCTTATTAGCACCCTAGTCCTATATATCATTTCATTGATATTAACCACTAAGCTCACCCACACTAGCACTATGGATGCTCAAGAAGTAGAAACTATCTGAACAATTCTTCCAGCCGTTATCCTAGTTATGATTGCTTTACCCTCCCTTTGCATTCTTTATATAATAGACGAAATCAACGACCCAGCACTAACAGTAAAGACCATAGGACATCAATGATACTGAAGCTACGAATATACCGACTTCAACGACCTTATATTTGACTCCTACATAATCGCCACATCTGACCTTAAACCTGGAGAACTACATCTCCTAGAAGTAGACAACCGAGTCGTCCTCCCAATAGATCTACCCATCCACATACTAGTTTCCTCAGAAGATGTACTACATTCGTGAGCAGTACCCTCACTAGGAATCAAAACAGATGCTATCCCAGGACGACTAAACCAAGCCACCCTATCATCTACACGACCAGGACTATTCTATGGCCAATGCTCTGAGATCTGCGGTTCCAACCATAGTTTCATACCAATTGTCGTCGAAATAGTCCCACTTAAATATTTTGAATCATGATCAACAACAATACTTTAGACCCCATTATGAGGCTATTAAAGCATTAACCTTTTAAGTTAAAGACAGGACACCAATTGTCCCATAATGATATGCCACAATTAGATACATCACCATGATTTGTTACCATTATAGGAACCACACTTACCCTATTCATTATTTTCCAATTAAAATTTAAAACCTTCACTTTCCACCCACAACCACAGACCAAAAATTTTCTATACACCAAAGCATCTAATCCTTGAGAACTAAAATGAACGAAAATTTATTCACCCCTTTCACTACCCCTACACTCTTAGGCCTACCCCTCGTTATTGCAATCATTATATTCCCATCCATCCTATTTCCACAACCAAAACGACTAATCAATAATCGTCTCACTACTTTCCAATCATGACTCATAAACGCAATCATTAAGCAAATAATAAGCATGCACAGCCTAAAAGGACGCGCCTGCACACTCCTACTTACATCCCTTATCATCTTTATTGGCTCCACAAACCTTCTAGGCCTCCTACCTCATTCATTTACTCCCACTACCCAACTCTCCATAAATCTAGGAATAGCTATCCCGCTATGAGCAGGAACTGTCCTACTAGGATTCCGATACAAAACTAAATCATCACTAGCCCACTTTCTACCACAAGGAACTCCATTACCATTAATCCCAATACTTATCATCATCGAATCCATCAGCCTATTAATCCAACCTATAGCCCTCGCCGTACGACTAACAGCCAACATTACAGCTGGCCACCTCCTAATTCACCTAATCGGAGGAGCTGCCTTAGCAATCTATTCTATTAGCCCAATTGGATCGCTGGCAGCATTCATTATCCTCACACTTCTAACAATCCTAGAATTTGCAGTAGCCCTTATTCAAGCCTACGTCTTTACCCTACTAGTAAGCCTATACCTACATGACAACACCTAATGACACACCAAACACATGCCTTCCATATAGTTAACCCCAGCCCCTGACCATTAACTGGAGCTATATCAGCTCTCCTCCTAACATCAGGAATAGTAATATGATTCCACTATCAATCCGTCACGCTCCTCCTCATGGGTATCCTATCTAGTGTCCTTACTATATTCCAATGATGAAGAGACGTAATTCGCGAAGGAACATTTCAAGGCCACCACACCCCTGTAGTTCAAAAAGGCCTTCGCTACGGTATAGTCCTATTTATTATTTCAGAAGTGTTTTTCTTTGCATGCTTCTTCTGAGCATTTTACCATTCCAGCCTAGCCCCCACTCCCGAACTAGGGGGATGCTGACCACCAACCGGAATCACTCCATTAAACCCCCTAGACGTACCATTACTCAATACCTCTGTCCTTCTAGCCTCCGGAGTATCAATTACATGAGCCCATCACAGCCTCATAGAAGGTAACCGAATCCCAATAATTCAAGCCCTTTTCATTACTATTATTTTAGGAATTTACTGTTTTACAAGCCTCCGAATACATAGAAACCTCATTTACCATTTCAGACAGCGTGTACGGCTCAACATTCTTCATAGCAACAGGCTTCCACGGCCTACACGCAATAATTGGAACAACATTTCTTATCGTATGCTTAATCCGCCAAATCCAATTTCACTTCACATCCACTCACCATTTCGGCTTTGAAGCAGCAGCATGATATTGACACTTCGTAGATGTTGTCATGCAACATGTGTGTTCTAGGTTGTCATGTGTGTTCTAGGTGAAATTTGACCCATTCCTTTTCCTTCTCACTTCCCAAGTCCTCCTTTACTCCTTCTAGGCCTAATGTTGCCTCCTCTTCCTTCTTCTGTGAGATAGCATTGCCCATACTAAGGGTTACACTTACCCTGACAGACTGCTTAGCCTCTGTCAGTATTTTTCCTTTCATGCCCCATGTTGGGAGCCAGATGTTGGGTCTTCCTCCATCACACGAAAGACGGACAGGGTCCGAGGAAAGCTAAGTGCGGCAGCTCGCCCGTTCCCCAGCCTCCCTCAGTCCAGGAGACAATCAGACGCAGCGGGGAGTCAACTCAAGCAGGAAAACTCATTTATTAACATAGAGCAAGCCATTTTTAAAGCAAAAAAGAGTGGGTGGCATGGGAGGGGAGGAAGAGAGGAAACAATCACTGTCAAGGTCACACCCTATCATGCACCTAAGATTCCATGGTCTAGTTATGCACTGAACATAAAGCAAATCAGGCTCTGCCCACTCAACTCCCTATCAGCGCAATCTTTGCTGCCCATGTGCTCTACATCATGTGAGTACTGATTCTTGGATCAGTACTCCAATTTCTGAATGTGATTCTTACTGTCACACTTCATGAACTCTTAATTAAAAATTATTGTTGTGCCATACGTCTTGCCTATCATTTCCTATGAGAATCATGAATGAACTAAACTCTTCCGTAGGACTCAATTCAAGCACCTCATAACATTTATAGACATGTCAAATATACGATTTATACTTACATCTATATATTAAGTCTATATTGTGTTTGTTGTAGTGATTCATTATGTTTTATTATTGATTTAGCATTTATTTTATGAACTGTGAGTGCACCCATAATATTTATTACATTTATTCCAATCTATTCCATAGCATGTAACTTTGCAGACATGTTATGAACTTGCACAGAAAAGGAAAAAAGGTGTCACACTTGAAATCTTACACCAGGAAAAAATTTTTGGCAATGATGGGACGTGATCTGAAAGCCTGAGAGGCCCAATTCTTGAATGTGTGAGTGTCAGCACCATAGCCTCTAGTCCATTCAGCTGCCAAGTCGATCCCAAGACCTGGAATCAAGCCCCTGTTTGGCTAAAATCGCAGTAACTTTCTGTGACGATGGTGGTACATAAATAAATATAAATACCTAAATTTGGCCAAAATCACAGTAACTTTCTATGACGATGGTGGTACATAAATATAAATTTAGATATTTAGGTACTGCCAGAGGTGTCTATCTAGTATTCAATGACATATACTACGTTCTTACCGATTCTCATGTATTTAGTGAGGATTCCATTTAATCAATAATATTCTTTAAATGCATAATAAACTATGAATTAAAATCAATCTGTGTCCTGTGATTATTGGGTCTAATTTTATGCTAGACTCATTTTGAGGGACTACTTATCCAACCATGACATTGATCACATTTCTCTGGTGTTCCTATGGACAGGCAATAGTTTCTTAGACTCTCCAGCCCCTTTTAAGTGGCATGATCAGGATTCAAACTCAGGGCCTAGCGTCCACTGACCTACAGCTTCACTGACAGCCCGCCAGCCTTCAGCAATGCCAGGTGAACTACAGGTTGCAGCCATGTCATTCAGACTCAAGATGGTCACCGTGCAAGGAAGAAAAATAGAAACTGCTGACCTTCTGTAGTTTGATGCTTTTTTTTTTGGTGGTGTTTTCATTTTGTTTTCCTGTTAGTCCCCGAGGCCTAGGATCCAGGATGGGCTGTGGGTCCATAGGCTGCACCATCCCAGCCTAGCGTGATGGAAACTGAGGCAGAATTGCCACGACCTGAGTTAAAGCCACGTGCATGGCAAAAAATAAATTAATTAATTAATAATATTACTAAAGCTCCTTGTCTTGAATTTTGTGCCATTTTGTTGTTTGCCAGGCAGGGATGCATCTTGGGATCTGGGTAACGCTGATGCACTGAGGGGGGTGGAGGAAAAGAAAGATCTCCTCCATTGAAGACAAGAATTCAGGCCTGTTCCCTAGGACTGAATTCAAGCCCCAGTCCTGGAGAACATAACATTTATAGACATGTTTATTATATGATTTATACTTACATCCATATATTCAGTTTATATCGTGTTTGTTGAAATGATTCATTATATTTTATTATTTATTTATTTACTTACCATTTATTTATGTACTGACTGTGAGTGCACCTATAACATTTATTACATTCATTGAAATCTATTCCATAGCATGGAGCTTTGCAGACATATTATATACATCATACCTGACACCCAGCACTTGCACAGAAAAGGAAAACAGGTATCACACTTGGAATCTTTCTCCAGGAAGACATTTTTAGCAATGCTGGGGCCTGAACTGAGGCCCTAGGAGGTCCAATTCGTGAATGGGTGAGTGTCATCATGGCAGCCTCTATCACATTCAGATGCCAGGTGGATCCCAAGACCTGGGATCGAGACTCAGGTTTGGCCAAAATAGCAATACTTTTCTATGCAGACGGTGGTATAAAAATAAATATATATTTAGAAATTTAGATACTTCCAGTGATGTCTATCTAGTAGTATTCAATGACATATACTAACTTCCTAGTGATTCACAGGTATGTAGTGAGAATTCTATTTAATCAATAGTATTCTTTTAGGGGCTGGGAAAGTGGCTCACTGTGAGAGTGCTTGTCTTGCATGCATGAGCCCTGGGTTTGATTCCTCAGCACCACATGATCAGAAAAAGCCAGGAATGGTGTTGTGTCTCAAATGGTACAGCATTAGCTCTGAGCTGAAAAGCTGAGGGAGAGTTCCCAGGACCAGAGTTCAGGCCCCACTACCGACAAAACACACACACACACACACACACACACACACACACACACACACACACGTATTCTTTTAATGCGTAATAAACTATAAATTAAAATCAATCGACATCTTGTAAATATTGGGTTTAATTTTATGTTAGACTGATTGACAAACTACTCAACCAACCATGACATGATCACATTCCTCTGGTATTCCTATGAACAGGCATTAGTTTATTAGGCTCTCCAGCCCTTTCTAAGTGCCATGACAGGGATTCAAACACCTAGGTGTCCAGATTGGGCTGTGGGTTCGCTGCCAGCCTGCCAGCCTTCAGCAATGCCAGGTGACCTACAGGTTGTAGCTGGTGTCATTTGGACCCGGGGTGGTCACCATGCAAGCAAGGAAAACCGAGAAACCTCCAACTGTCTGCAATTCGAGGCTATTTTTCAGTACTGTTTTCAATTTGTTTTCCTGTCAGCCCCTGAAGCCTTGATTCCTAGGATGGGCTGTGGTCCCAGAAGCTGCACCATCCCAGCTTAGGGTGATGGAGGCTGAGGCAGAGTTGCTACAACCTAAGTCCAAGCCCCGTGCCTGGCAAAATAAATGAATTAATAAATAAAATATAATAAAATTTAATAAAGTATATAAACATAAAATATTTTTTTATTATTTATTATTATTTTTCATTGTGAAAATACTGTACAGAGGGGTTACAATTACATGGGCAAGATAATGAGTACATTTCTTATCAAGCATTGCAGCCTCCTCCTTTGTTTACCCTTCACATCCCTTCCCATCCTCTCTGTCCTCCACCTAATCCTCCCCCCTCGAAGTTGTAAAGTTCATTTTTGACATGACAACTTACACTTCTCATTGTTGCAACAGGTCCACCTGTATCCTTATTTAAATGACTTGTTTTTCCCCTTCTCCTCCACAAATTACACCGACATCAAATACAGTGAAAGCAGTGGTTATACTGTGGGGGAGGGACATACAAAGCAACAAAGAAATAATCTTATAATTGCATTAGAAACAAATGCATGAAAGAAAAATACATTTAAAATACATATCTTAGGGTTCATTTTCCTAACATCACTTTATCTGACCTTTTCTGCTTGACTCATACATATACTAGATATTGCAAATAAGGGAAATCATGGGACCTAAGTTTCTTTGTGTTTGGCTTACTTTACTTAATATAATTTTTTCCAAGTCTTTCCATTTCCTAACAAATGGGGCAATGTCATTCTTTCTGATGGAGGCATAGAATTCCGTTGTGTATATATACCACATTTTCTTGATCCATTCATCTACTGAGGGGCATCTGGGTTGGTTCCATATCTTAGCTATGGTAAATAATGCTGCAAAAAACATAGTTATGCTGGTAGCTTTAGTGTGGTCTTGTTTGTAAACATTAGGGTAAATGCCCAAAAGTGGGACTGCTGGGTTATAAGGTAGCTCTATGTGGAGTCTTTTGAGGAATCTCCATACTACTTTTCAAAGTGGTTAAACAAGTTTACAAAATGGAGCTCCCTGCCTTGGAATTCGTGTCCGTTTTTTTCTGCCAGGCCTGGGATTTGAACTCAGAATCTGGACTCTCTAATGCACTGTGGAGAATGGGGAACTCACCCTCTTTGAATACAAGCAATTCAGGCCTGTTCCCTAGGCCTGAATTCAATCCCCAGCCCTGTTATGTAATATTCATCCACACTTGAAAAAAATGATTAATATCTACATACTTATGTTTACTGCATATTGCTTTGAGGGTATTTATTTTTTTGTATTATTCATTCATTATATTTATTGACTATTACTACACTTACAACACGTATTAAATTTATTACATATTATGAGAACTATACAGATTTTCATATGTATTATATATCTTACTTCAGACCCAGGACATTCACTGAAATTCTCCCATGCTTAGAAAAACAGAAAGAATACACCAACCAAAGTCTAATTTATCCCTAGGCACCCCAGTGGCTCACATCTGTAATCCTAGCTACTCAGGAGCCTGAGAACTGGATGATGAAATTTCAAAACCAATGAAGGCAGAAAAGCCTGACAGAAATCATCTCCAATTAACTTGCAAAAAGCCAGGCTACAGGTATGGCTGAAGTGGTAGAAAATCAGCTATGAACAACCAAGCCGAGAAAGAGCAAGCTGAGTTCAAGTTCATGGAGGGAGCGAGGGGGATAAAAGGAAGAGAAATCCTCCAAAAACAGAGAATAAAACAACAGTAGAAAATCCCACATAATTTATGGTACCAACCAAACTGGAAAAAAAATAATGAAGCTTGTGCAGTTGTGTAATTTTACATGAGCACATATGCTCTTAGGTACACTTCAAAGCTACGTTTTTAATAATATATGTATATATATATATAATGCATATATATATATATATATATTTATATATATATATATAATATATCTTTAAATAAACTAAGAAACCAGCCAATGAATAAATACTTCTGAATTAGTGCCTTAAACATAGCATTATAAATTATGTATACTAAAAGTATATTCCAGGTTTCTTTTCTCAAAATCAATCTTTAAGAAGTTTGTGCACGTGCCTGGCACCGGTGGCTCATACCGATAATCCTAGCTAATCAGGAGGCTGAGATTTGAGGATGCCAGTCAGGACAGGAATGTCCGTGAGACACTTAATTCCAATAAATCACTAGAAAACCGGAAGTAACATTGTGATTCAAGCAGTAGATTGCTCACATTGAGCTGAAGAGTGCAGGGATGACCCCTGAGTTCAGACCCACGACCAAAAAAAAAAAAAAGTTTGTTCATACAGATCATAAAATTCTAACACTTTGAGCTTTAGGAAACATTTATGCCAGAGTCTTATGATCTTTAGGCAAATGCTCCACTTCTGACTACATCCCACTCCCAATGTTTTTGTTTTTCATTTTACAATCCAGTTCATTCCCAAAATGCTTACAAGTACCTGCTGTCCTCACAAAAGTGAGTTTTTATTCAGAAACCCAACTTTTTGTGCTATCACTCCCCTAGTGTATTTCGTTGTAGGCACTGAGGAAAACTAACATGACACAAATGTAGAGAATTTATAATTATAGAAATAACTCTAAATATAAATAAAATCAACTGTCCCAACCTTCTAGGGAGAAATGGTGTCCTTATTTTCATGTTCACTCTTCATGGAAGATGGTCAAAATAGAAACACCAATGTGCTATGCTGAAATGTAAAAGTTTAAACCTCTTTTTTGAAAAAACTCTAGTGTTATAAAATCAAAATGTATCAAACAAAGGTGAAGTGAACTTAAAAAATACTAAAAATGCTAATGAAGCTCCCTTGTTTGGAATGTTTGGCATTTTTTTGTCTGTAAGGTAACTCTGTTGCACTGTGCGGGAAGGGGAAGCTCACCGTGCTTGAAGACCAGAAAGTCAGGCCTGTTCCCTAGGCCTGAATTCATGGCCTATCCCTGGAAAGCATACTCCTTATATACATTTTAAAGATAGGATTGAACTTCCATACAGATGTTCAGACTATATTATGTTTGGGGTGATTATTCATTGAATTTTTTGTTTTATTCATTTATTTACCATTTATTTTATTGACTGTGATGACACCTAACAATGTATTATATTGTTTGCATCCTATCACATAGCATCTAGATTTGTAGATGTCTTCTCAATCATGCCTGACACCCAGGACTCTCCCGGAAAAGGAAAACAGATTGGCTTCTTAATCCAAGATTAAATTTTTGGCAGCTCTAGGATCTGAAATCAGGGACATGCAGTCCCAATTCATGAATAGGTGAGTGTGAGCACAGCAGCCTCTAGCTAATGAAGCTGTCAGGTGGATCCCAGGTGCTGAGATCTTGCCCCAGGATTGTGCAAAACAGCAATACATGGATAGGCAGACAGTGGTATACAAATAAATATATATTGGTAAAAAGAGCCATAGCCGCCTATCTATGATTGAATGACATATACTATGTTCCTATCAAGTGGTAGGTATTTATTATATCACCATTAAAGGAATAGTATTCTTTTCATGATTAATAAAGTATTAATTGAGATCGATCAGTGTCCTAGGATTATTGCATCCAATTTTAGACTCGACCGATGCACAAACTTCTCCTTCAATCAGTATTCCTATGCATAGGAATGAGTCTCTTGTGATCTCCTGCCATTGGCAGGTGTCATGACATGGATTTGAAGCCAGGGTCTATGTTGACAGGTTGTCCTATAATTTCCTTGATAGTAGGTCAGCCTTCAGATATGGCAGGTCAGATCCACTTTGCAGCCATCTGATTCAGACCCAGGATGGGCACTGTGCAAAGAAAAAAAACATAAAACCCCCAGCCCTTTGCAGCTCCCCACTTTTCGTTCTATCCCACTGTTTTTTCATCTTGCAAGCCCTCTGGGCCTAGGATTCCAGATTGGGTATGGGTCCCAAGCAGCACCTAGCCTAGGATGATCCAAGCTGAGGCAGAGTTGCCACGACCTCAGTTCAAGCCCCATGGATGGCAAAAAAAAAGAAAGAAAGAAAAGAAAAGAAAAAAATTAATTAATTAACTAAATTAAAAAAAATAAAGCTCCCTGATTTGGAATTTCTGTCAGTTTTCTTTCCTAGCCTGGGATTGGACTTCAGGATCTTGGTAAATCTGTAGCAATGTGAGGGAAAGTGCAGATTTGCCACTACTGGAGTTCAAACCCCATGTAAAGCCAAAACTAAAAATAAGTCACTCAGCTTGGCAGGGAGAGTAGTTTTGGAGATGGGAGGGAAGGGATGGTAAGGGGTAAACAAAGGAGGAGGCAAAAATGCTCAATAGGAAATATACTCATGACCTTGCTCAAGTAACTGTGACCCCGCCGTACAACATTTTTACAATAAATAAAAAACATACAAAAAAAAAAAACAATGTAGTGTTCAGAGAAGCACTTTGGGAGTAAGGGAAGGACGTCTGAATAGCTGTACAAAATTCTACACTGCTTTTTTTAATGTTCAGTATGTAACTGAATAAACATAATTGCTTTCATTAAAAAATTAAGTCACTATCTTGGAACTGGGCCAATATTTTTACCATTGCTGGGATTTGATCTCACCATCCAAGTAACTCCTTTGAACCATGGGTGAAGGCGAAATTTACTGTCCTTGACGAAATGAAATTCAGGCTAGAGTTCCCATGGCCTGAATGGAGGCCCTGCAATGGAAAAGGTATTTCTACACATGTGTAATATAGGATATTACTTACATAATTATGTTTATTACATATTATGATTTTTATTATTGATTTTGTATTTATTTTATTTTTTATTTGATTCATTCATTTATTATGTATTGTAGTTAGTGTTATCATACACATATTTATTGCATTTTGCACATCTTTTATAAAATTATACACAATAATTTAGGACATTGATTCATTTTTCATTAAAACATTTTTTGTTGAAACATAATACATAATTAAATGGAGGCATTTGTAATAGTTTTCACATGTTTAGAGTCTGTGTCTCAAGTATGAACTTTGTCTTATTTATCTTTGAACACCTTCCTATAGGAATTTC
This sequence comes from Dipodomys spectabilis, assembly GCF_019054845.1. NCBI lineage: Eukaryota > Metazoa > Chordata > Mammalia > Rodentia > Heteromyidae > Dipodomys > Dipodomys spectabilis. The sequence goes on along the minus strand of NW_024871261.1, from coordinate 244,021 downwards.
TTTACTGATTTATACTCAGAAGCCTTTTTTTTTCAGGACAGGCAAGTTGTGGGATAAGATTGTAAGGGTGAGCCTAGAAATGTGGCTTAGTGTTAAACAGCTGGTTCAACATGCATGAATACCAGGGTTTGAATATTCAGTGCCACATACTCAGAAAAAGCCAGAAGCAATGGAGTGTCTCAAATGACAGAGTGCTAGCCTTGAAAAAAAATAAGCCCCAGGACTGTCAAAAACAATTGGCCAGATGCGGGTGGCTCATACCTGGAACCTCAGCTTCTCAGGATGCTGAGATTTGAAGATCACCGTTCAAAGACAGCCGAGGCAAGGAAAGCCTGTTAGACTTATGTCCCATGTACCACCAAAAAAAGAAACCCTAGTGGGGCTGTGGCTCAAGTGGTAGAGTGTTAGCCTTGAGCTGAATTGATCAGGGACAGGGCCCAGGCTTGATACAAGACACACAACAGGAAAAAAGTAAGGGTTAATCAAAGTACTTTTCCTATCTGCTAATTAGGAGAACATTCCCTGGAAAATAAACACTGATGTAAACCAGAATTGGAGTCAGAGCTTAAGGCTCAAGTGTAGCAGATCCACTTGCCCAGCCTCTCAGATTCTAGCATTATAACCTTGTGTGCTAAAGGGATCTGAATGGTCCAATATTGAAAGGCTTAATATGCTTCCCAAGCCATTTGTGATAAGCAGTTGACTTGTATTGTCAATGTCATTACAGTCCTGAACCTAGCAGAACACCAGTAGCTCACACTCATCAACCTAGCTAAGGAGGCTGAGGTCTCAGGATTACAGGGTGAAGCCAACCAGGACAGGAAAGTCTATGATACTCTGACTTCCACTTCTGTAAGGTCAGATGTTCAACAGCTTCTTGTGTTTCCCTTGGTGATGAGAAGTTACTTGAACTCTAAATGTTATTAGAATTCTTGTGCTATAGAAGAAGGAAAGAAACATCATTGACCCATGCAAGGTTCAAATGAAGTTCTCAGGATTCAAACCCTAGCCCTGTTAGCAGGAAGAACCCCATTGTAACACTGTATTTGAAGGACAGAAAACAGTATCAAAAGCCAGGCTAGGTGGAGAGAGCTAGGCTTGTAGGATAAAGAGGCAGAAGATACACACTCAACTGGGAAGTGAGCTGCAAACCACTTCATTCATTCATTCCAGGCACACCCAGCAATGAGGGGAAACCTGAAACATTTGTTAGAGTTATACCATTGTCAGGCTTTCTCAGACTCTTCAAACAATGAATAACCTTCCTCCTTTAGGTGAAGGGTGCCTCAGGCTATCTTTAGGTTACCAATCGAGAGTCAGTTTAGTGAGAGAGAGGGCAGGAACAGAGTAGAAAAACCCTGCTCTCTGTTTGTAGGGAGTGGATTTTTGACTCTACATCTGTCAGATTTCAAGGCCCTTCTTCTATCTCTGCCAGTCCATTCTCCTTCCTTCATTGTCCATATCATTAATGCAAATCCCCAGTCCAAGGACAGGGAGGGCCGTTTCTCTTCTGTTTCCAAGCACCTGAGTTAGAACCTGGCTGTGCCTTCTTGGCTCTGGGGCCTTCATCTGCCAGTGAAGTGGGAAAGAGACAGTGTTCCTGTTCTGTGGTTGTGTGAAGGCGATGCTGGTGTCCTGGCACACTGCAGAAGGCCTCATGACTAGGAATTGTTCCCTTATTTCCTCCTGACATCCAAGACCAGATTCATGTATCATTTTTCTATCTATCTATCTATCTATCTATCTATCTATCTATCTATCTATCTATCTATCTATCTATCTATCTATCTATCTATCTATCTATCCATCTATCTATCTATCTAATCTATCTATCTATCTATCTAATCTATCTCCCTCTCTCCCTCCCTCCCTCCCTACCTACCTATATATCTTTTTTGACATTTCTTGGGTTGAACTCAAAGCCAGGGCACTAATTCTAGCACTCTACTACTTGAGCCACAGCACCAATTCTGGATTTTCTCTGTATATACTAGTGAAGAATAGAACGCAGGGCTTCTTGCATGCTAGGCAAGCACTCTCTCACTAATCCACGTTCCCTGCCCCCTCATCTTTTATTCTTAATGGTAGTTTTTACTTAAGTATGCTACAGATTGTGTCCCCAAGTGTAATTTTCTGAATACAGGTTATTTCTATAAACCCTGATCTTCTCTTCCCCTGCCTTATTTGTGACTGTTCCTGGATTGGCCTCATAATAAAATGTAACTATAGGTTGCTGAGAGCTGCAATGTGCATCGTATAAGGACAGAAGCCTGGAACCCTGGAAGAGCAAGGCAATGGGGCTGAAATAAAGAGAATGATGCAGTATGCGTAACAAGCATATCTGTAAAATAAATCAGTATATGAAAGCAGAAGCTTTGCATACGGTCTGTTTGCACTCAAGGAAGTAACATACCCAAGTAAGTAAGTAGGGCACTGATACATAAAGTTGGACTTCTCTTTTTGAATTTTATTTTTTGGACATCTCAGGGCTTAAACTCAGGGTACAATGTGTTTCTCAGCTGTTTTGCTCAAGGCTGAGCTTCTACTACTTCCATAGCTCCACTTCCAGCCATCTGGTCATTAATTGGACATAAGCACCTCCCTTACTTTCCTGCCTGGTCTGGCCTGTATCTCCTGCTAGGCTTTCTCTCCCAAAACTGGAGCTCTACCCTCTCGGCCACTGCTCCACTTCTGGTTTTCTGGTAGTTTATTGGCAATAAGAGTCTCACAGACTTCCTGCTTGGGCTGGCTTTGGAAGGCGATCTCCAGAAGAGGCTTCAAGCAGCTTTCCTCAGGGATATGCCAAGGAGCTGCTCCACACAAACCTTTAATCTAAATCTCAGGAGGTACTAGCTAAAAATAGAAATGTGCAGATACTTCTAGTGTGTCCTAGATAGTTAAGGTTGGAGACGCACAACACTTATAATTATTAGATCATTTTATAGGCAAAAGGAGCAATGCAGACAGTATCAAGATCGCTCCAGCTTTTGGTCCTCTCATCCTGAGACAGTAAATTCACTGCAGCTCAATGCTAAGTGACAGAACTGGCATGTTCTGTGGACATTTGCTCCTCAATCCTATGACACTCATTTCTCACTATCGGCTTCAAACCTGTGACCAGAGTGGAAGATGAGGAGAGAAAATCATTCCCCAAGAAAGCAGCTATAAAGAACATTGGGTTGTCTCTTATAAGTTCAAACCATTGGAATGACCCGCTAAAAAGTCAGATTGTCCAGATGAAAAAATTAAGAAAAGAAAGATGGTGCAGTGGCTACTGACTGTAATCAAAGATCCTCAGGAGGCTGAGATGTAGAGAATCTGAATTTGAATCCAGCCAGTGTAAGAAAGTCCTTGACACTGTTATTTCTAAGAGATCACAGAAAAACCCAGAAGTGGGCTTTGATTCAAGCTTAATGCACTACCCTTGAGTAAAAAGAGCTCAGGGACAGCGCACAGGCTCATAGTTCAACCCCAGGACCTGCCCCCTCAAAAAGAGCCTGTATTTTCACGTCTTTGTCTATGTATGGATGTATTCCTACAGATGAAGCTCCAGAGCAGAGTAGCTATGATGAATGGCACCAAGCTAGGAAATTTGTATTCAATACTATGAGTTCATAACACAGAGAATGCTTTTATGACATTGCATGTTCCAGGGCTCCCCTTACTGCTCGCAGTATAGCCTGAAGGTTGCTCTGCACCCCAGTCCTGCTGGAAGAAGTCTCTCTCATTGTCTGGACAGGCAGACAAAAGGCCTCAATCCTGTACAGCTGTGTAACAAGCAACTCCATCTGGGCCACTTAATGAGGAGGAGTGTGGGCAGTCTCTGAAAGCCAAGCAATCTCTCTCCCCAGTGCTCTATTTTGACAGGAAGCCTTCATTTCTGTCACCTCCCGTGGAAGGCCAAGTTCTGTGCACTTCTCCTGCCTTTGTGAGACTATATTCTGATGTTCAGATACAGGGCTCAATATAATTCAGGAGTCCTTCTGGCAGACAATTAGGGCACTGAACCTAATTAAATGTTTAATTACCTACGATGATGGGCCTATGATGCCTCTGCTAGGTTTCCAGAACATTGGGAAATCCAAGAACATGTCAGATATCACAAAGTTTCCTGTCATGTGGGGCTGGTGAAGCTCATCAGGTTTTGAAACCTTTGACCTCTCCTAGTTGGGCCCTTAGAGGCTAAGTTTTGGGGTTAAACACAGGGCGTGGGTGCTGACCATGATGTCAGAGCAGAAGTCTACTGCTTTCCCACTTTGTGTCACACCTTCACTTCTTCTTTCTGTGTGTGTGTGTGTGTGTGTGTGTGTGTGTGTGTGTGTGAGTGAGCGAGCGTGCGTGTGAGTGTTTATGTGCATACACTAGTCCTGGAGCTTGAACACAGGACATGAGCACTGTATCTAGTTTCTCTTGTACAAGGATTGCCCTCTCCTACTTGAACCACAGAGCCACTTCAGGCTTTTTTCTAGTGATGTGGTCCAGAGTAATCAAGCCTAGGGTTTCATGTATGCAAAGCACTCTACCCCTAAGGCACATTCCTAGCCCTCTACTTCAGGTTTGTTAGTTTGCTTATGTCTTTTTTGTTGTTGTCAGTTGTATGAGTTGAAGTCTGGTTCTGGGTGCTATCCCTGAGCAATTCAGCTCTAATCTTGTGCTCTACCACTTGAGCCACCGGTTTTCTGGTGGTTCATTGGAGCTAAGTGTCTCATGGACTTTTCTGCCCAGGCTAACTTTGAATCATGATTCTCAGATCTCATCCTACTGAGTAGTTAGGTTGACCAGCATGAGCCACAAGCACCCAGCTTCCACTTCACGTTTCTTAGTGATGAATTGGAGATAATAGTGTCATGGGACCTTTTGTGTCTGGGATAGTTTGGAATCCAGATACTCTGATCTCAGCTTCCTGAGAAGCCAGGATGACAGTCGTTGGCTATACAACCCTCAGCTGTGGCACTCTGCTGCAAGGGGGTCCTTGGCTCCACATGGTGGAGTGCTGGTCATGAGTCCAAGAGGTAAGGATCAGCACCAAGACCCTGAGTTCAAGGTTCATGACTGAGAAAAAAACAAAACAAAGCAATTGTCTGCAGTAGACAACACACTACTCTTCAGTAATACATAATTTTGTCCCTGCCATGGGGACATATCTGAGCCTCAATATTCTTGTCTGCATAATCATCCAAGTTGTGGAGCTATTACAAGGGGAAGATGAAAGAATGTACCCTTTGAAGGACAAAACACATAACACTCTTTACAGGATTCAGCACACAGCATCCAGTGAAAGACTCAGCACCCAGCACCCAATGCAGGATTCAGAACACTGCACCCTGTGAATGACTCAGTACATGGCATCCTGAGCAGGACTCAGCACACAGCACCGCATGAATGAACCAGCACCTCAGGAAGGACTCATCACATAGCTGTTTCCCACAAGCTGTCATTAGTATTAGGGTGCTTTCATCAGTATCACCATTCTTTCAGAAACACATCACAAACTGCACAAAGTTTACACCTAATGATTGAGATTGGTGGGGTTTTTTCTGCGGGGGGGGGGTATTCAGCCATAGGGATTGCACTAAAATGTTGGGGGTACTGTCCTAAGAACTTTTGCTTGAACCACAGCACAGAGTTTCACAGACATCCTGCCAGGGCTGGGTTTTAAACCCATCAGTGTCAGATCTCAGCCCCCGAATATCTTGGATGACAGGGATGAGTGAGCCAGCAGCATGTGGTCCTGTGGAGCTGGGTTGCAGTGGCATACCTCTGTCTAAGTCAGGTTAGATGGCAGCTGTCAGCACCAGATTCATGGCTTGCTCTGTGATGAGGTATTTGAAGTCCTATACTTATAGAGTTGCAGTCACAACATTCAATCTTATTTTGGTGCCAGTACTTTGTCTTGAGTAAGAGGCTAAACACAGTCCCTATGCTTTTACGCTCAAAGCTAGTGCTCTACTGTTGAGTGACAGCACAACTTCCGGATTTTTATGTGCATGTGGTAGTGAGGAATCGAATCCAGGGCTTTGTATGTACAAGCCATCACTATACAACTGACCCCAGGAGTGACAAGTGTATAAACAGATAAATATGTAGATTGACATCTATATATACATATATATGTATACATATGTATAAAACAAGAGAGAGTTGTCTGTATATTATGAAATTACATATATTAGTAGTAATTATTGACAAATTATTCCTTCAAGTTTTAAGTATCATGGTTGAATATATAACAAAGTATTAATTGAAAATTAGTCAAAGTAGCATAATTATTGCGTATAATTTTATAGTATACTCACACACTATTAATTTAATTGTTACTTTTATAACATTCCATTTGTATGGATGTATATTGGCATGCATTTCTTAGAATCTCCCAACAATCATTAGTGGCAGTCCCAGGATTCGACCCCCAGTCCTAAGTTGAAGTTTCGGTTATGGCTTTCCTAATAGCCAGACAAACATCAGCACGCAAGGTCATGTACACTTTCTGGGCCTTTTCATTTAGGCCCAGGATGGTCAGAATGCAAAGGCGAAAAAATGCAAAACCACCTTCTTGAACTCTGTTTTATCCTTCTCTTTTTTATTTTTTATTTTTAGCCTACCCCGAGATTTGAACTTGGATCCAAGGATCCAAGGGTCAGCTGTGGCAGAGATTCCAAGACCTGAGTTCAAGCCCTGTGCTAGGCCAAAGGAAGAAAAAAGGCCTGGCTGGGAATTTGCACCACTTTTCTGGCAGGCCTACGATTTGAACTCAGGGTCTGGGTAACACTGTGGCACTGTGGTTGAAGGGGAAGCTCACCGTCCTTGAAGACAAGAAATTTTAGACCAGTTCCCAGGGCCTGAATAGAAGCCCCAGAACTGAAAAAAATAATATTCATATATGAGATTTATTTACATGCATGGGTTTAGTGAGTATGATGTTTATTACACTTATTTATTTAGTATTATTACATGCATAACATTTCATTTATTACATCCTATCACATAGGATATACTTGCATATGGATTATATATCATACTGAGACCCAGGATATTTTTCAGGAAAAAAAATGTGTCAAAAGTGGCTTCTTACTCCATGAATAAATTTTTGGCCATGCTGGGATTTCAACTCATTGCCTAGAATGCCCAAAACATAAATGGGGTCACAGTCTTAGCTCACCATTTTCTGGCAAACTGAGCTGTAAGGAAATTCTGAGGAACTGTGATCAAGCCACAATAGTGCCCAACCTATATATTGATAGATGTGTAGATTGCTGTATATATATATATATATATATATATATATATATATTATATATATATATATGTATGTATATATGTATGTATAGATATACACACTTAGAGAGAGAATGTGAGGATATCATTAAATTATATATATATATATATATATATATATATATATATATATACAGTTACCAATTATTACTTTAAGTTATGTCTCCATTTAATGAAGTATCATGGCTGAATACTTATAAAAGCATTAATTAAAAATTAGTCAAAATCCTTCCATTAGAGGAATCACACCATGATGCTAGAATGGAAGATAAAAGTTCAATAATTTTTCTGTGGCATTCTAAAATAGAATCATGAATTAACTGCAAATTTTTTATTACTTTGATTACTTGGATAACATTCCATTAGCATTCACATAAATAGTAATGAGTTTGTCAGGATCTCCCTCCATTTGTGGGTGGCAGTCCTGGCATTCTAACTCCAGGCCTAGATGATTTATTTCAAATGTAAACAATTGGAATGACACTGTGAAGATTTCAGATTATCATGATTATAAAATGGACAACAAGAAGAAAAGAAAGCCAGATGTCAGTGGCTCCTGTCTTTAATGCTAGCTCCTCAAGAGGCTGAGGTGTAGAGAATGTCAATTTGAATTCAGCCAGGGCAGGAAAGTCCTAGACACTCTTATTTCTAAGAGATCACAGGAAAATATGCCCATGGGTTGGGCTTGTGCCTCAAGGGCAGAGCTCTACCCTTGAGCAAAAGGAGATCAGGGATAGGGCCTAGTCTCATATTTCAACCTCGGACCTGCCAAAGAAATAAAAGAATTCAGTAACTCCATGTCTCTGTGTATAGATGGATGATGTATGGACAATGGGCTTTCAGCAGGTTGCCCATGCCCAGACCCCCAACCTGGGCAAGCTGGGAAAAGCCCTCAGAGAGTACTAAGTATGAGCCAGTAGCTTGAACAAAGCATCCTTCTTTGCCATTTAATAAGTGAAACACCGAAGGCTTGCCTGGGCTGGTGTATGCAAAGGGTGCATTACACTCTGGCTGAGGTGTCTCATTGGGATATCTAGCAGCCAGACACTGCCTCCAGGGAGACTACAGTTCCTAGTCTGTAGCAGTTGTGGAAGCTTCTGGCTCCATATTTCCTATCCCTCTGTAGGATGTGAGCCTAGATCTCTGGGGCCTGGTGGATATCATTCATTCATCATTCCTCATTGCCGAGTCTCAGGCTGGTCCCAAATCCTGGCAAACATATAAAATGGCCAGCGATTTCTGTGCTGAAATCCCACCCTCATAGATCCTGTTAGAAGTGAGCCTTGGGCTGCGAATGTGGCTTAGTGGTAGAGTGCTTACCTAGAGAGCATGAAGCCTGAAGTTCGATTCCTCAGTACTACATAAACAGAAAAAGCCAAAACTGGCACTGTGGCTTAAGTGATACAATGTAGCCTTGAGGAAAAGCAACTCAGGAACATGCCCATACCCTTAGTTCAAGCCCAAGACTAGCAAAAAAAAATGTGAGCTTGGTGAGACATACTCTTCTGGGACTCAGAGGAGGGCCAAGGATATAGGTAAGAGGGAGATGGCAGGTGCTGGTGGCTCACCCTTATACTCTGAGCTACTCTGGAGGCTGAAATCTGAGGATCATAATTGCAAGACAGTGCAGGCAAGAAAGTCTATATGATACTCTTTTCTCCAATTAAACACCCAAAAAGCCAGAAGTAGAGCTGTGTTCCAAGTAGTAGAGTGCTAGCCTTGAGCATAAAAACTCAGGCATAGCATCCAGGCCATGAATTTAAACCCCAGGACTGGCACACAAACACACACACACACACACACACACACACACACACAAACACAAACACACACACACACACACACACACACACACACACACACACCAATATAGAGCATTTGCCAGTCAGCCTACCAAGTTCCATCTCTAGGAACTCAATATTTTTTTAAAAAAGAGGGAAAATGGAAGGAAGGACTTGCTCCAGGAGGTGATTTAACCAGTGCCAAAATTCCACAGGATTTCTATGATGTGGAACAGGACAGATAGCCTCAGGCAGAACATACACAGTATGGGCAAAGGTCCAGAGGTGTGGTATAGAGCAGGTGGTGTGGGGGGAATGAAGGTTCTGTGTCTTCAGACAAGTCTGGCTGAACACTCAAGACTGGGTCAAGGTTTGTACTTGAGTCACAGGTAAGGCAGACGGTAGAGTCCAGAATGGGGCCCAGGGGAAGATTAGCTTGACTTTTCACCATGGACCCCAGCCATTTCCTCTGGCTGAAAGCCTATTTTTCACAGCTCCTGACCCTAAGGCCTCCTTTGCATGGAGGAGTCAGGGCAAATGCAGGGAAGAACCCTTGCTTAAGAAAAGCTTCTACCCAATGCCACCAGTGGCTCAACCCCTGTAAATCCTAGCTACTCACGAGACTGAAATCAGAGATCGTGGGTCAAAGCCAGCTCAGGGGAAGAAAGTTATTGAGACTCTTCTTCCCAATGAACTACCAAAAGCCAGAAATGGATCTGTGGCTCAAGTTGTAGAGTACCAGCCTTGAGGGAATATGTTGAGACCTGAGCGCAGACCCTGAGTTTAAGCCCCAATACAGGCACAGAAAAAATAAAGAAGATTTCAGAAGCTCCAAGTCCACCGTGGAGAAAGGCCATTATCAGCTGGGCGAAGGTGGCTCATGCCTGTCATCCTAGCTACTCAAGGCTGAGACCTGAGGATCAATCAAGATTCAAAGCTAGCCAATGAATCACCAAAAAGCTGGGAAGTTGAGCTACGATAGTTCAAGTGGTACAGCACGAACCTAGTGCAAACAAGCTAAAGCATAACATCTAGGCTCTGAGTTCTTGTCCGGTAAGCACACACACACACACACACACACACACACACACACACACACTAACATCATTAGCAGGTGCCAGCAATCCTAGCTACTCAAGAGGCTGAGCTCTTAGGATGGAAGCTTGAAGACAGCCCAGGCAGGAAAGACCATGAGACACTTATCTCCACTCAATTTCTAAAAAAGATGAAAGTTGAGCTGTGGATCAAGTGGTAGAATGTTAGCTTTGAGCAAAGGAAGCTCAGGGACAGTGCCTAGGCCTTGAGTTACAGCTCAAAGATTTTTTTAAGACACTCATTGCCAGCCCCGCAGGCCATAAATCCAGATTTTGGTCATCATAGGTCTCACCTCCACTTCTGCCAATTCCACAGTACTGCCACAAGTGGCCAGTGTGTGGCCAACACTGGGTTAAGAAGTGGACGTACACAAGGGGTGAGGGGCATGGCCAGGTCAAGACTAATACCCCAGAACATTGAGTTATTGGTCATACCAGTCTCTCATCCCCCAGCTCCCTGGTCCTGGAGTCTAAAGTCTGTGCCTCTGAATTCTGGGCATCCAGAATTGTCTAGAAGTCCCAGCTGGGGCCAGAAGATAGACTTTCCTGTGATAAAGTACATTTACATTTCCTAGACACCGACCAATATTTCCAAGCCACCTTGGTCTCACCTCCCATGTAGCCCTGGATCCTCCTTGCTCGGGTGGACTTCAGTCAGCTGTCAAGCTTGAGTTGGCCAGACCCACCAGCAACCCCCCATTCCCCACTCCACTGCCAGCCTGTTGAGAGGGATGTCAGAGGCCCAGCTGAGGAAAAGGACAGGACATCGTGTGACTGAGGCCCTCCCTCTGAGGCATGGGAGACCCTATGCCAGCTGGCACTGCTGTACCAGAATCCGCTGGAGGCGGCCAAATATTTGGACAGCCAGACTTGTGCCCCAGAGAAAATATGGAACACAGGCCACTGGCAATTTAGGACTCATTGTAGACCCTGATAAGGAGCTAAAGGCAAGGTCGATGTGGAGGAAGGGCACCATCTGAAGTCAGAAAGAGGAGGACAGTCACCTAAGAAGGGGACAGAGAAGGATGAGGGAAAATTACACACACATACACACACACACACACACACACACACACACACACACACACACACACACACACACACACTCACAGACATTCCAAGGCCTCAGCGGTTCCTGAGAACAGAACCACGAACTCCCTCCATTCGTATCATATCTGACCTGTGAGAAGATGGCACTATCGTACTCAGTCCAACTGTAGACACAACATTGAGCCTCAAACGTATCTGGAATGTTTCATAACCCAGCATGGAATTTCCTACCATACACAGTGCTATGTGGAAAACTCAGCCACCTCTTTGTTTATTGCTGGTCATGGAGTTTGAACTCAGGGTCAGGGCACTGACTTTCAGCTCTTTAGCTGAAGATGATCACTCTACCACTTGAGCCGCAGCGCCAGTTCCTGTTTTCAGGTGGCTCATTGGATATGAAGTATCACCAAGTTGGCCTTGAACCGTGGTCTTTACATCTCAGCTTTATGAGTAGCTAGGATGACAGTTGTGAGCCACCAGCAGCGCCCTGCTTTAGCCACATTCATATACCCAGAGGAAACCCAATTTGTCAGGCCACGAACTTCTTGCAACCCTTGACTTCAAACTTTGACACTCAGCATCCAAATCCATCCTTTAATGGAGAGAATACAGGCACAACAATCTGATCTCTGCACCCATTCACCTACTCACTGCCTGCCAAAGGCCTCGTCCTCTTGAGTTCTTGGTAAGGCACCGCCCATCCTACTGTGGCTTCAAACTGGGGAAAACTTGGGGAGTTCTTAGAAATGTCTATACAGTGAGGCCAGCACCTGGTCTCTCAACCACAGCACCCACACACACACCTCCACATTTTTGCAGGCAAAGATGTTTTACTTTCTTTTTTTGGTTGTGGGGCTTGAACTCTGGGCCTGGGTGCTATCCCTGAGCTCTTCAGCTCAAGGCTTGAGCCACAGCACCCCTTCTGGTTTTGTGGTGGTTTGTTGGAGATAAGAGTCTCAGGGTCTTTCCTACCCAGGCTGGCTTTGTTCTTTTTTTTTTTTTTTTTGGGGTCCGGTCGTGGGGCCTGAAGTCTGGGCCTGGGCCTGGGCGCTGTCCCTCAGCTCTTCAGCTCAAGGCTAGCGCTCTACCACTTGAGCCACAGCGCCACTTCCGGCTTTTTTTTTTTCTTTTTGCTTATATGGTGCTGAGGAATCGAACCTAGGACCTCGAGCATGCAAGGCAAGCACTCTACCACTGAGCCAACTGGCTTTGAACTGTGATCCTGAGATCTCACCTCCTGAGTACCGAGGATGACAGTCCTGAGCTACTGGCACCCAGCCAAAGATACTTTTCCATGCTTGTCATCTTATCCCCTTAGGAGACTAAGATCTGAGAACTGCAGTTGGATGCCACCCTTGGCAACAAGTCCATGAGAACTCTTTATCTCCAATTAAACCCAAAAGAGCTAGAAGTAAAGCTCTGCTTCAAATGTTAGAGTCCTATCTTGGAGCATAAAAGACAAGACACCCCCTAATTTTAAGCATTTCCTAGCAAAGATCCACCGAAGAAAGGGAAGCAGGTGGGCACACGGGTGCTCAAAGCTCACACATATTAATCAAGACTCTCAGAACAGATCCCACCCTGCTATGATTCTGTAGATAATTTGTCCTACACCTTGGCAGTCTTAGATGGGACTGACCATGCACCAAATTAGGACGTTCAAGTACGATCTCATACTGAGGATCCCCTGAAATTATCAAAGACTCAGGAACTCTCAGAGTCCTGCCTCAACACTGGATAGTAAGGTGAGATATAGTTATCCAAACACACGATACGGAACCAAAGGTTTCTTAGTCAAAGGACTGAGACTGAGGGGCTCTAGCTTCCTCTCTCTTGCGAAGGTGAAAAGGGCTGATCTATCCCAGGAATGTTCCTGTGTTTGAGTATTATCAAAAGAGCAACCCAGCTCAGAGCCCAGTGCCTCTGGTTTTCCCACCAGTCTCTACCCAGCCCTGCCCCACCTTCAGCCTGCCCTCTCTGAATCCCAAATCTGCCATCTAGATTAAAGACTGAGCCAGCAAAGAGACCCCCTTCTGCCACTGAGAATGGCAGTCACTGGGCCCTAGCACCCTCTAGATGAAGTCTTGGAGCAACATGGTTCCCAACTCCCGCCCTCATTCCCAAGCTGTCCTGTGCCAGTGACATGCTTACCTCTGTCTCTCGTGGAGGAATGAACACCAGGGGTGTCATCTTCAAATTGAGCCCGATTGAGCACTCGAAAGTCCCAGCCCCCAAGGATGTGCTGCACAGGCATCCTGCAGTGAATGACAGCCAAGTTGTCAACGGTGAAACCAAGGTGCTAGGACATTTAATAGCAGTGTGGCTGGATCAAAGGCTCTATCACTGGTACTCTAGGTTGTCAGGAGAGATCATGGCTAAAATGTCCTGACACACCTGACTTGGGATCATCCTCCCTCTTCATCTTCCTAATTATCACTTACCTCCCCCCTTCACACTCCCTCACCCCAATACATCCCTAGCCCTTGGACACTTTCTTCTTATCTGACCAGAAAATAAACTCATTGGGGCCAGGGATGATTGAAACCTGGTGACCCACCCTGATCCCTAGGGTCTACTGAGGCTGCTTTCCTCTGCAGTCGGTTGAGCACACAGCTCCTAGATGTCATGAACTTGCTGAGGGGTCAGTGGCTTTATCCTACATAATGACTTTAATCTCTGGAACTGTCCCCACAAAGATTGTGAATGGTTTGCTCCCTTGATCCAGGGACTCCAAACCAAGTGTTGCATGTTCTCCCTTCTTCCTTCCTTTCCTCTTTTTCTCCCTCTGTCTTTCCCTACTCTCTCTCTGTCTCTCTCTGTCTCTGTCTATGTCTCTCTCTTTCTCTCGCTGTCTCTGTCTTTCCTTTCTTTGTGTCAATCATGGGCCTTGAATTCAAAGTCTAGGTGCTATCCCTGAGCCTTTTTACTCAAGGCTAGCAGTCTATGGCTTGAGCCATATATCCACTTCTGGTATTTTGTTTTGGGTAGTTAATTGAAGACAAGAGTCTTACAGGATTTCCTGCGCCGGCCAAAAGCCTCCATCCTTGGATCTCAGCTTCCTAAGTAACTAGGATGACAGGCCTGAAGCACCACCATCCAGCTCAAACCAAGGTTTCTTCATGTTCTGTGGAAACAGTCCTGGAACCTTTCATTGTCTAAGACCTCCCAGAGCATGGTGCACACTGTATAGGTTTGTTGGATAAATAAATGAGCATCTGTCTATGACAATACTACCGAAAAGTCCCATCTGATCAGGTAAGTATCCCCTGTAATTATTCCTCTGCCGAAGCCTGATGTAGCTCTCCCACAGTTCTCTCTCCTCCTTCTTCACGCCCTCCTGGGGGCACCACACTTAACTGTTTTGACTCCTAGGATGTGAGCCATGATGTACTCACTGGATTCCAGGGCCTCTAGAATGCCTATCTTCTCAAAGATCTCTGTCCAGCGGCTGACCAGCTCTGTGGCACTCAATTCCCCACTCAGGTATGAACGAGGTTGCCATGAGCTGAACGAATGGTTCAAGAGGCCTCCTCTCCTCCCCTGGGGCCAGCTAGGATGGTCTACCACATCCAGCCCCCAAGTTTCATGTTGCAGACAAAGGATCTTTGAGGCAGCCTGGGGTCTCTGAATCTCCCAGAATCTAGTGCAGTTGCTGGGAATCATATCTGCACAGAGTTGTCAGGCTGAGGATGGCAAGGTCACAATCTCTGCTCCCCAGGACGTCCCCGACTGAGGTGGTCACCCTAGAGAGAACTGGAGGAGATTCAGCAGCTGCCAGAGAAAGGCAGTCAAGGCACAGCGTTCAAAGCAAGAAATAATCTGGCTTGGGAACTCTGCCTGTGCCGCTTTGAACGTCATTGTTTGGCAGCTGAAATCGTCCATCCAAGGCATTAGTGGAAATTGCCAGCTTAAATAAAAAAAAAAACTGGAAAATGTAGCATTTAAATTGTCCCAATCAAACTTAAAGGGTTCCAAAATCAGTGGTCCCCTTTTGCTTCCAGACAGCCTACAGCAGGTTACAGAAACTGGCATTCATCGATCCCTATCTAACTGCCATGTCCTGATAACCAAGCGGGCTCCAGCAGGGGGAATGGACTTGCCTACCACTGTCCAGCTTGAAACGTCCTAGACAGGACACAGACTGGAGTCTGCAGGACTCCAGGGAGGATTGAACACTGGTGCACTGCCCCGGGAGAGAATCCACGCCACCAGTGGGGCCCTGGAGCCCTGGGCCTGGATGCCCACAGAGACCATAAATGCCCTAGGTAAGGTTCCCCTCTCATCCTCGGTCATGGTGAAACATCTGCCATGTCACACTGTAAGCCAGCCCCCAAAACCTCATAGCTTCATAGCACCTGCCCTACCCTTTTCCCCATCTCCTTCCCTAATTATGTTTGTCAGACACATTCCCAACCCTTGAATTAGCTCCAACTATACACTGAGAGCAGAGTGTCTGTCTAGAAGAGTGTGGCTGTGGACACACTCGCCTCACCAAACTTCTGGCCTGGGATAGAAGGACAGGTGTCCACTCGAGTTCACACAGGTCTCCTAGGGGAGGGCCACGCAGACCCAGCAGCTACTGTGTGCTACAGGAAAGGGAGAAAAGAGAGGTGGAAAGGGGAGGAAAGGAATGTCTACTGAAATATTCCATAAAGGAGCCATGAAACTGTGAAGCAGAAATCAAATATTGTGGCTGGGCTCATACTTGGTACTGATGAAAAAAGAACAACAACAAGTACATACACAAAGAGAAATAAAGTGCTTTTGCTGTTTTTAGACATGGTCACACACACACACACACACAAACACACACACACACACACACACACACACACACACACACACACACACACACACACACACACAAATCCAGAACAGTGACAGAAGTGTCTTCCATGCAGCACTTGCAATTTGCCAAATGATCATTCACCTGAGCACAGTCAGGATGTACAAGGAGAAAGATGATCTCTCTCTCTCTCTCTCTCTCTCTCTCTCTCTCTCTCTCTCTCTCTCTCTCTCTCTCTCTCTCATACACACACACACATACACATACATACACACAGACTCAGAGTAGTGCCTCTCTTAAGTTTTTTGGTTACTCATCTGGGACAATGTTCAGCTGGAGCATGCAGGTGCCCATGTCCCATTCCCTTTTCAGAAACAAGGGTTCCCACCCAAGGGGAGCACCATTGTAATGACACAGCACCACCCTGCCTCTCACCTTCCCCAGGGCCAAACCCTTCCCCTTGGGAACAACCAGACTTAAATCCCCATTTACCAAAACCCTAAGCCAGGACGCTGGGTGAAGGAATCCCCGGACCAGTGGCTCCTCAGATCCAGGACTGAAAACAAGCAGGGGGTCATGGGGTGCCCAACGAGGTGTCTGACCTGGCATGGGCATGGTGTTGAGGAAATGGATGGGATTCTAAAGGCTACATACATGGACAGAATCCCTACTTCCAGCCTAGATGCTTCTGGGTGACTGGGTGGATTCTTGGAGGGACAAGGAGAACAGATGGACCAGGAGCCCCAGCAGATGCTGGCAGAGCTGGGAAATGTGATCAAGCTGTGAGTACTGTTGACAGCTGGGGTGGGGGGGACAGGCCAGGTGTATGTGTGTCAGAGGGAGTGTGTTCCTCCCAGATATTCACCTTTCATCTGACCCCCAGTGCTCTCACCTCCCTAGTGGGATTTTCCAATACCCTCCTCAGGTGAGAGGGTGACTGAGAACAGAGGACAAGGACTCACACAGCAAGGGGTCCCTATCTTCTGCATCCAACACCCCCCCACCCCCAGAAAAAAGGAAAAGACCCGAGAAGGCAGGTGTGGAGTTGCTGCTCCCCACCTCTTTATAAAGCCACCAAGTTCCCACCTAGGTGAGGAAGGGTGAAGATGTGGGGCTGTGTGGTTCCCACTGCTCCAGGCCAGGGGCTTGGTGATGCCCCCTTCTCACCCAACCCTGCATCTCCCCATTTCCTGGGACATTGACACTAGGGATAAGGTTGGGATCCTTGGGTCGACAACCACTCCCCCACCCCCTTCTCCTGGGGAGCATTTGTGGCAGAGCCAGGGCTGGCCCCTGGCACTTGTGAGGCAAGGTTGGGATGTGACAAAGGAAGCGGGAGTCGTGGGTCTGAGTTGGGGTGGGGAAGGGGGGTTGGGAGAGGTCACGAGGTGCGGGCCCATGGGACGGCCACTCATGTGTGCTGCTGGGAGATGCTATAGGCTGCCATTCTGGATGCAGTGGGCAGCAATGGCAGCATCATGGCAGATGTTCAGGCCCAGAGCAGAGGATGGGGGGGCCAGGACGTGGTCAGGGTCACAAGCTGGCCGGGGGCACATCACTGGATGACTCTGAGAGGCGCTGCAGGTCTGAGCCAGCAGCCCATGTTTGAAACGTGATGCCATGGGGAAGGCAGGAAAAGGGGCCAGGACAGGGGCAAGTGGGTGGCAGGGCTTAGCCCGCCCCAGGAAAAGTTGAGCTCCTGGCATTGGAATCTCAGACTCAGGGCCTACTTGGCCTCTGAGCCTCTCAGTGCCTGTGGGAGGGATGTGCCAGCTGTGCTGGCTTTGTGTGCTCTGCGCTCCTGGCCCAGACCCGTGATCCTCCAGCAGCAGAAACCAGCCATTGATGCCACCTCCCCTGATGCTTGTGACTGCTCTTTTCTCTGCTGTCTCTCTCTGCCCCCCACTTCTCTCCTGGGCTGCTCCACCCATGCTGCACAAGTGAGCCAGCCCCCATGTGCCTCTGACTGCAGCAGATATGTGCTCCCTCGGCCACGTCCTGTCCTCTCCTCAGTCACGCCCCCTCCCCACTCGACCATGCCCCCCATCCCTGACCTTGTGGTGCCCTGACTGCCCTAAGGTTAACAGGCCATGGAAGAAGCAGCCTCACCTCAGTTCAGGGCTTCCTCCCAACCCCAGCAGATGCCCATGGCATCGAACCCCTCCCTCAGCCCAACGGCAGGGAGAGACTCTTCTCCATCCACCCTACACACTAAACAGGTGCACGGTTACCCTCTCTTAGTGTGTGTTTGTGTGTGTGCGTGTGTGTGATTTTCAAGGATACCTACCTCTCAAGGACTCAGAACATAGCACCCTTTTGGATGACAGCACACAGCATAGTTTAAAAACTATAGCACAAAGAAACCTGTGTAATGGACTCAGCACAATGCACATTTTGAAGGACTCAGCACATAACAACCTTTGGGATCCTCATGGTAATCTAATGACCAATAAAATTAGACATGCCATTATGACATCACCAAGCTTAAATATCATAGAATTATGACAGCATATGTCATAGTGAAATTATAGACATATTGTGAATGCCTATTTTGTGATTTCATTCTATTTCAAGTAAGCAATATTGGTGGATATCAGAAATCCATTGTAACTTCAAAGCCATTGTGACATGAAAATCCTTTTGTGATATCACAGTGCCATTGTGATATCATTAAGCTGCTGTGACATCACAAACCTGTCCTGTCCATTGTGACCTCCTCACCAATGTGACATCACAAAGACATTGTGCTATCACATTTCTGTTGTGACATTACAATCACCCTGAGACTTCCCAAACCCATTATGACATCTTTAGCACCATTGAAAAAACACATGGCCTTTGTGACAACACAGTCCCTTTGTGTATCCATTGTGAAATGTCAATTGAGATCAGATATGCCATTGTGATATCACAAATCATTTACAATATAATCATAGGTGTGACATCACATTGTCATTATGACAATATCAGGTCATTATGATATCCCAAATCAATAATGACATCATACCATTATTACATCACATTGTCATTGTGACATCATATTAACATTAGGAATGCCTATTATGTGATTTCATTATATTTCAAATGTGGCATGTGGGTTCATATCAAAAACACATTTTGACTTCATAACCATTGTGACATCACAATCCCTTTGTGACAAAACGTTGCCATTGTGATATCTTTAAACAACTGTGACAATTCAAACATATCCTGTCCTCGTAAGTTTTGTGACATGTTGCCACTGTGTTATGTTAGGCCCATTGAGAGCTCATTCTATTTTTGACCTCATATTATTTCAGGTATGACATTAAATATTAATAATATACTGTGACATCATGAGTATTGTGACATCACACTGCTAGATGTAATGACCATTGTGTCACATTGTCACATCACAAATCTATTCGTCTTCATCACATTTGTGCCAACATATGCCTTTGAAATCCTCACAATCCCATTCTAAACTCATATACTCATTGTGAGTTATTGACAATTGAGTTGTCGAATGCCATTGTTACATCACCAATCTACTGCGACATCACAAAACTATTTTGAACTCATCACTATTATGGCATCACCAACTAATTGTGATTATAACAACACTCTTATGACATTATAATTTGACATCATATTGCAATTGTGATATCACTGTACCATCATGCTTTCACAAACCTATTATGACCTCATCACATCTTAGAAAATGCACGGCCTTTGGGACATCAAGCTCCTTTTCTGAACTTGTATCATTATGAACTTGTAGCAATTGAAATTTGAAATAAGGTGTGATATTACAAACTAGTTTGACATCACTTACGCATTTTTATATCATTAACACTTTGACAAATGAAACCAGTTAGGAACCTTAGCACTTTTGACAAAAAACATGGCCTTTGTGTCATCACAGTTCATTTGTGTATGTCATTGTGACTTCATTCTCATATCCCCATTATAAGCTAATGGCAGTTAAGATATGACATGCCATTGTGACTTCGCAAACCCTTTGTGACATCATCAGACTGTCGTTATGATATCATCAGCTCATTGTGACATCACCTAGCTACAGTGACATCATAGCATTATGACATCGCATTGCCATTTTGCTGTCATAGACACATTGTGAATGTATATCCTATGATTTCATTCTATTTCAAATGTGGCATATCAGTTGATATCAGAAATACATTGTGACCTCAAAACCACTGTAACATTATAAACCCTGTGGGACGTCATAACCATTGTGACACCATATTTTTGTTATCACATCCTTAGCTTATGGTGACAACACAAAATGAGAATGACATTATAGCATTTGCCATTATGTCATTGTGACATCATAGTCATATTATGAATGCCAAATCTGTGATTTCATTGTATTTGAAATGTGGCATGTGGGTTGATATCAGAAACTCTTTGTGATGTCATAAACATTGTCATATCAGAATCCCTTTGTGACATCTATTTTGCAATGTGACATCACAATACCAATATGATGCTACTAAGGCACCATGATATCACAATGGTCATGAACTCACAATGGGTTTCTGATATCAACCGACATGCCACATTAGAAATAGAATCAAATAACATAATAAGCAAACACAAAATGTCTATGATATCAGAATGACAATGAGATGATACAATGCTATGATGTCATTGTAGTTTTTTACATGTCAAAATGAGCTGATGGTGTCATAATGACATGATGTCACAATTATGATAATGTCAGAAAGAATTTTTTTATGTTTAAATGGTATGTCTGATGTCAGTTGTCATTAGTTCTCCATGAGCATATGGACACAAAAATCTTCTGTGACTTCACAGAGGCCATGTGTGTTTTCAAAGTGGTAAGAGGTCATAATAGGTTTCAAAGGGCACAATGTGATCCATAATGTCACAATGAAAATGAGATGTCCCATTGGGTTTTTGATGTCACAATCGTGATGAAGTCACAATGGTTTTGTGATGTCACAGTTTGTAATATCCGAATGATACATCCAATTTCAATTACTCATAATTCCATATGAGGACACTGGGTGATAGAAGAAGCTTCATAGTATGTGGTCATACTATGTGAAAACCCAATGGAACAGTGATTTCACAATGACAATGTGATGTCTCAACAACATGTTATAATAATGTTTTGATGTCACAATTGGTGATGCCATACTGATGAGGAGGTCTCAATAGATTTGAGATGTACCAAGGGGTTGGTGATGTCATAATGGCATGTGGGATCTCAATTGTCATTAACTCACCATGAGCATATGAATTTGGGAAGGGATTCTGATGTCACCAAAATATATGTAGTCAAGAAGGTGAAGAACTAACAGGTCTGAGATGTCACAAAGTGACACAATGGTTATGATGTCCAGCGGTGTGATATCATGATGTTACTTTGGATTTTAGATATCTCATGTCGTATTTGAAATATGAAGTCGAACACAGATTTTCAACTCACAAAGGGCCTAAGATATCACAATGGCATTTCACAAAAGTTATGAGGACAGGAGAGGTATTTGATGTCACAGTGGGTTAATGATATAACAAAGGAAAAGTGCTGTGACAAAGAGATTTAGATGTCACAAAGGTTGTGAGTTCACAATAGTTTCCTGATATCAACCCACATGGCATATTTGAAATAGAATGAAATCAAAGAATAGTCATTCACAATGGGTCTACGACATTAAAGTGACAACGTGATGTCAAGGCAGCAATGTTTGATAGGATATGTACCCATTACCTTACTCATGTAAGGTAACTGTAATCCCTCTGTACACTACACTTACAATAAAAAACGTACAGAAGAAAAAAGGAGAAAAAATGGTATGGTGTCATTGCGGTTTGGTGTTGTCACAATGAGATGATGGTGTCATGATGACAATGTGATTTCACAGTCATGATTATTGCACAAAGTATTTGTGACCCTACAATGCTATGTGTGATCACAATTTTCATTAGTTTACTATGAGGATATGGCTACACAAAGGGTCTGTGATGACACAGAGGTCATGTGTATTTTAAAGGTGCTAAGAGTTCACAATTGCTTTGCGATGTCACAATGTGATTGTGAAGGCACAACAGCAATGTGATATCACAATGGGTTTGTGATGTCACAGTGATGATGAGGTCACAATGAGTTTGTGATGTCACTATGAGTTTGTATTACTACAATGACATGTCCAATTTCAATTTCTACTAGTTCAAAATGAGGATACAATTTCAAAGAAAGAATCTGAAGCACCAAAGACCATGAACTTTTAGTCATAACGTGTGATATGCTGCCATTAGGATATTTTAGGCCTTTAGTAAGCTTATATTCTGTTTTCAAACTCATAATTCAGGCATGGCATCTGATATCAGAAATTGACTCTGACAATATGAACATTGTGACATCACATTGATAGACATCAAGAACATGGTGTCACATTGTGAACTCACAAAACTGTTAGGACTTCATCACATTTGTCTCAACACATGACTTTGGAGACAACACAATCCTTTTGTAAACTCATATCTTCATTGTGAATTAAAGACATTTGAGAATCGGCATGCCATTGTGACATTTCCAACCAATTGTGACAGCATAAACCTATTATAGTAGAAACACATTGTGATCTATTAGCCATTGTGTTAGCACAATCCCTTTGTGACTCCACACTTCCAAAGTGATATCACTAACCCACTGTGAAATTCCAATCCTCTCATACCCAATCCAGGTATGAAATGTAATACCCGAATCCAGTGTGATATCTAGATCATGGTGACATCACACTGATAGATGTTATGAGCATTTTGTAACATTCTGACAACACACACCTGTTAGGACTTCATCATTTTTGAGAAAACACATTCCTTTGGAGACATCACAGTCCCTTTGTGAGCCCATATACTCATTGTGAGTGGACAATTGAGATCATATGTGCATTTTGATGTCACTAACCCATTGTAACATCACACACCTCTTGTAAACTCATCACCAGTATGGCATCATCAATTGTGGTAACAAAACTTTATTAAGTCATCATATTCCAACATCCCATTGCCATAGTGATATCACTGTTCCAATGGTTTTTCAAAAACCTAGAATGTCCTCATAGCATTTTAGAAAATTCATGGCCTTTTATATTTCAGTCTTCTTCTGTGAACTCATATCCTCATGGTGAAATAGTAGTAATTGAAATTGGACATGTGAGTATGAGATGTTACTTCACAAAACGTTGATTTCATCACCAATGTGACATCACAAACCCTTGTAAGCTCTCATTGCCATTTGATATCACTATCACATTGTGATATCCCAAACCTATTTGGACCTCTCAGCACATTTGAAAAAACACATGGCCTTTGTGACATCACAGTCCCTTTGTGTAACTATACCCTGATTATGAACTCTTTGTGACATCACCATTGTGACATAACATTCTCATTATGACAGTATCAACTACTTTTGACATCACAAAACTACGACAAGATAGCATTATGAGATCACATTGTCATTGTGATGTTATAGACAGATTGTGAGTGCCTGGTTTTAATTTTTTTTTTGTCGGTCGTCGAGCTTGAACTCTGGGCTTGGGTTCTGTCCCTGCTCTTCAGCTCAAGGCAAGCACTCTATAGCTTCAGCCACAGCACCACTTCTGGTTTTCTAATGGTTTTATTGGAGATAGTCTCATGGATTTTCCTGCCTGAGGTGGCTTTGAAGTGCAATCCTTCTATCTCAGCCTCCTGAGTAGCTTGCATTACAGTCGTGAGCCACTGGCGCCCGGCTTTTTCATTCTTTTTCAAATTTGACATGTGTGTTGATATCAAAAACATAATGTGACCTCATAACCATTGTAACATCATAAATAAGCAGTGACATCAAATTGTCATTATGACACCTTCAGCTCATTGTGACATCACCAAACCACAATGGCATCATAGCATGATAAATCACAATGACATTGTTACATCATAGTCATAACAGTGTGAAGGCCTATTCTGTAAATTCATTCTATTTCAGAAATCCATTTTGACCATATAACCATTGTGATATCACAATCTTTTGTGACATCATTAATCTGCTGTGCCATAACAAACCAGTCCTTATAAGTTTTGTGACATGCTGCTATTGTCATATGTTAATCCCTTTGTGAGCTCATAATCTGTTTTTAATCTCATATTTCTGGTATGACATGTGATATCAGAAATCCCCTGTGACATCATACTACCAGATATCATGAGTATTGTGTCACATTGTGACATCACAAACCTGTTAGAACGGCATCACATTTGTGACAACACATGCCTTTGGAGACATTACAGTCCGTTTTTGAAATCATATATTCATTGCCAATTAATGACAGTTGAGATCTGCCATGCCACTCTGACATCATGAACCCTTTGTGACATCAAAAACTTATTGTGACCTCATCACGAGAATGGCATCAACAACTGATTGTGGTATCAAAGCATTATTTTGAAATGATATTGTGGTATTGCCATTGTGATATCATTGTCCCATTGTGCTTTTACAAACCTATATGGCCACATCACATCTTAGAAAATTCATGGCCTTTGAGGCTTCAAGCTCTTTCTGTGAACTCGTGTACTTATAACTTCTAAGGCCAAGAGACAAACCATCAAGTCACATTTAATATAATAAACCAATTTACACTAGAAGGGGTGATTACCTTATCCTGGACTGGATACCCAGGTCCAAGAGCAGCCTTGACCACCAAACCTCAGACCTTCAATGGGCAGCCCCACCCTTTCTTAATTGGTCTGCAAACCACCAGCCAAAAAATTATGATCTCCAAAGCTCCAAACCTCAATGAGCAAGGCTTTTTACTTTTCCATTCCTAGCTCCTTCGCTACAGACTTGTCCTTCCTTCCTGGTCTTTCCCTATTTCCCTTCCACCACTTCCTTCAGGACTCTCCAGTCTCCACAGGCCTGCCCTACTCTGCCCCAGTGACCACTTGCCAACCTTCGGCTCTCCATCAACTTCCTCTCTTCTCAAGTTTTTCCCTTTCTGCTGTCTCACCACTTTCTTCCATCTGGGTAGCTCTCATTTTTATATCTCCTTCCAATGCTCTGAAAATGCAACTTATATATAGGTTGTATCCCTCCTCACTCCAATGTGTCTTCTGCCTAAGAGTTTTCAACCGTCATTTCCCAAACTGCCCAATGTTCAATTACTTCTTGACAGCTCACCATGTGAGGCTTGACACCTCCACCTTTGGCGGTATTCCCCTCACTCTCCTCTGGGCCAGGCCAAGCATTTACAATGATTATTGGCTCCCATAGATAATTCTGACCTCACTGGCTATTACAGTATCCTCATAGTGAATTAGAAGAAATTGAAATTGTATATGACATTGTTATATTACTTGATGAGACATCACTAACCCATTTTGACCTCATCACCCTGGTGAAATCACAAACTCATTGTGATATCACATTGCCATTGTGTCACCATGCTCACATTGTGACATCCCAATCCTATTATGACCTCAGAAGGTTTGAAAGAAAGCATGGCCTTTGTGTCATCACAGGACCTTTGTGTACCCAAATCCTCATTTTGAGCTAATGAAAATTGAGATCAGACATGCCATTTTAACATCTCAAAACCTTTGTGACATCATCACCAGTGTAACATCACATTGTCATTATGACAACATCAGCCCATTGTAACATCATAAAACAACAATGACATCATAGAATTATGACATCACATGGTCATTGTGATGTCACAGATACAAGGGAATGTCTATTCTGTGATTTCATCCTATTTCAAATGTCGCAGGTGTGTTGATATCAGAAATAGATTGTGAACACATAACCATTATGGCATCACAATACCTTGATGACACCACATTGCCATTATATCACTAACCCACTGTCTCTCCTATCCTCATATATGTTTTGACATGCTGCCAGTGTGATCTCTGGCCTCTCTAAGCTCATAAATTGTTTAACTCATAATACTTCAGGTATGACATATGATATCAGAAATCCACTGTGACATCATGACCACTGTGACATCACACTGCCAGATGTCATGACCACTGAGTCACATTGTGACATCACAAACCTGTTAATACTCATTCCACTTGTGCCAACATATGCCTTTGGATACATTATCCCTTGTGAACTTATATATTGTTAATTAGAGACCTGGCATGAGATTGTGACATCAACATCCCATTGTGAAATCACAAATCTTTGTGATTTCATCAGCTGTATGGCATTACAGCTATTTGTGACTTCAAAACAATGCTATCTCATGTAATGGTAACATCACATTGCCAATGGGATATCTCTGTCCCATTGCATTTTCACCAATCTATTATGTCTGCATAACATTTTACAAAACCCATAGCCTTTCTGACTTCTAGCTCCTTATGTAAACTCGTACTCTTCTTGTGATCTAGTAGAATGAAATTAGATAAGTAATGGTGATATTACAAATTCATTGTGACATCACTATCCAAATGTGACTTTATCACAACTGTGACATCACAAACCCTTTGTGACATCACATTTCCACAGTGATATCACGATCACCTTGTGATATCCCAAATCTGTTGTGACCTCTTAGGACCTTTCAAAAAGGACAACTGACATCAGACATGCCATTATACCATTACATACACTTTGTGACATTATCTCCAGAGTGAGATCACATTGTTGTTAGGATACCATCAGCCCATTGTGATATCCCAAAATGACAATGACATCATAGCATTATGACATCACATATTCATTGTGAGGTCCTAGAGACAATGTGATTGCCTATTCTGTGATTTCATTCTATCTCAAATGTGGCATATAATTTGATTTCAGAAACCCATTGTGACCGCATCACCATTATGACATTACAATCCCTTTGTGACCTCATATTGACATTGTGATATCATTAATGCAATGTAACATCACAAATTTGTCTTGTCCTCATAAATTTTGTAACAAACGAATACCTTGACCTGGGCTGGATGCCCAGAGCTAAATACAGCCTCAACCATGAACCCTCAGAACTCCACAGAGCAGCCCAGCCATTCGTTAACTGGTCTTCAAACAACCAACTCCTAAAATAATGATCTCCAAAGCTCCACATTTCAAAGGACAAGGCTTTTTCTTATCTCTTCATCCTCCTTCACTACAGACCTGTCCTACATTTCAGGTCTTATTTTTTTCCTTCCACCATTCCCTTCTTCTCTTCAGGCTGTTCTACTCTTGACAGACCTGCCCTGTCCTATCCAGGTGGCCAAGTGCCATCCTTCAGCTCCTGCTCTCCCTCAATTTCCTCTCCTCCCAGCTCTTTACCCTCCTGCAGTCTCATCACTTCTTTCCTTCCAGGTCTTTCCCCTTTTTCTGTCCCCTTCTGTTGCTCTGAACATGCAGCCTATATATAGGCCGTACCCTTCCCCCACTGCAATATGATTCCTACATAACAGTTTTCAATCATCACTTCCCAAATGTCCATACCCAATCATTTCTTGGCATCTCACCATGTCGGGCTTGACATCCTATCTCCTTCAACAGCATGTCTTGCCCCTTTCAGCGGCACACACCCCTCTCTCTAGTGGTCCAGATCAAGAGGCCATGATGACTATCTGTTCCCGTGGATTATACGGGCACTGATGGTTATGACAGTGTCTTCATGGTGAACTAGGAGCAATTGAAATTGGACAAATAATTGTGATATTCCAAACTCGTGAAATAACTAACCAATTGTGACCTCATCACCACTGTGACATCTCAAACCCATTGTGACATCACATTGATATTTTTAACACCAGGATCACATTGTTACATCCCAAATCTATTACGATCTCTTATACATTTTCAAAAAATACGTAGCTTTGTGACATCACATTCTCTTTGAGTACTCAAATCCCGACTGTGAAATATTGACAATTGAGAATCACATATGACATTTTAACATCAAAAACAGTTTGTGAGTTTATCACAATTGTGACATCACATTGTCATTTTGACAGCATCTGCTCGTTGTAAAATCACAAAACTAAAATATGGTAGATTTATAACTTCACATTGTCATGTGACATCATAGACACATTATGAAGGCCTTTTCTGTGATTTCATTCTATTTATAATGTGCCCTGTAGGTTGATATCATGAGCAAATCAAGAACTCCTAACCATTGTGACATCAAAATCCCTTTGTACATCACTTTTCCATTGTGATATCTCTAACCCACTGTGACATAACAAACCCATCCTGTCATCATAACTTTTGTGACATGCTGCAATTCTAATACCTTTGGCTTTTTTGTCCTCATAATCTGTTGTCAACCTCATTAGATTTCACATATGACACTTGATATCACAAATTCCCAGTGACATCATGACCATGGTGATATCACACTGCCAGATTTCATAACCATTGTGTCAAATTTTAACATCACAAACATTTTAGGATTTCAATATATTTGTGACAACACATACTTTTGGAGAAACCATAGTCCCTTTGTGAACTCCTATACTTATTGTAAGTTAAAGACAATTGGGAACCATCATGTCATTGTGACATGCCCAACACATTGTGACATCACCAATCTTTTGTGGCCTCATCACCAAATATGACAACAACACAATATTTTGACATGATGTAGTGAGTTGACATTGCCATGATGATATATGTCCCATTGTGTATTCACAAACCTAATATGACCTCATAATTTAAAAAAAAATTCATGTCCATTAGGACATCAAGATCCTTCTGTGAACTTGTATGCATATTGTGAAATACTAGCAATTGAAAGTGGACCTGTGTTTGAGATATTACAAAATCATTATGACATCAAAAACCCTTGGTGACCTCATCACAACAGTGTATCATAAAGCTATCATGACCCTGAAGTACCTTTGAAAATACACGTGGCATTTGTGACATCACAGTCCCTTTGTATGCCCTCATTGTGAACACATGACAATGGAATTCATATATGCCATTATAACATCACCATTTGTGACCCCATCACAAGCGAGACAACAAATATTCATTATGACACCATTATGTCTTTGCTACATCACCAATTTATAATGACCTCATAGCATTATGACATTATATTGCCATTGCAATGTTATAGACACATTGTAAATGCCTATTCTCTTAGTTCATTCTATTTCAAATGTGGCATGTGGGTTTGTATGAGAAAACCATTATGATCTCATAAATATATGGCATCACAATCACTTTGTGAAATCACAGTGCCATGGTGATATCATTAACACACTGTGATATCACAAACCTTCCCTGTCCTCATAAGTCTTGTGATGTGCTGCAATTGTGATGTCTTAGGTGCTTTATGAGCTCATAATCTGTTTTCAACCTTGTAATATTTGTTATGATATGTGATATCAGAAATCCACTGTGACATCATGACAATTGTGACATCATACTGACAGATATGCACATTGTGTCACACTGTGATATCATATTCCTCCTAGGACTTCATCACATTTGTGACAACGCATGCCTTTGAAGATACCACAGTCCATTTGTGAACTCATATTCTCTGTGATTTCATGACAAATGAGATCCTTTTTGCCATTTAGATATCACCAACAAATTGTGACATCATAGAGCTACTGTGACCTCTTACCTGTATGGCATCACCAACTAATTTTGACATCAAAACCTTTTGTGATGTCACGTGACACGATGATCATGACATCTGTCAGTGTGATGTCACATGGTCATAATGTTAGTGGATTTCTGGTATCTCATGTCATACATGAAATATGAGGTTGAAAACAAATTATGAAGGCAAAAAGGTCAGAGATATCACAATGTTAGCATGTCAAAAAGTTATGAGGACAGGAGAGTTTTGTGATGTCACATTGTGTTAGTGATATCACAATGGCACTGCGATATCACAAAGTGATTATGATGTCAAAATGATTGTGTAAGCACAAACATGTGTTTCTGATATCAACTCTCATGCCATATTTGAAATACAATGAAATCACAGAATAGGCATTCACAATGTGTCTTTGATGTCACAATGAGAATTGTTGTCATAATGTGATTATGTCAATGAGTTTGGTGATGTCACAATGAGCTGATGCTCTCATAATGAAAATGTGATGTCACACTGTTGATTATGTCACAAATACTTTTTGATGTTATAATGGCTTGTCTAATCTCAATTATCATTGGTTAACAACAAGGATATGGGTACACAAAGGGACTATGATGTTGAAAAGGCATGTGATTTTTCAAAGGAGCTAAGAGGTCATAATAGATTTTAGATGTCACAATGGAATCATGATGTCACAATGAAAATATTGTCACAATGGGTTTGTGATGTCGTGCTATGATTATGTCAAAATGGGTTTGTGATGTCATAACGAGTTTGTAACATCACAATCAAATTTCCAATTTCAATTGCAACTAATTCACAAGGAGGATACTGTAATAATCATCAGGGCCACGATAATCTATAGGGTCCGATAATCAGCCAGGCACCATCTCCTGGCCAGCTGGAGAGGACAAAGTATGCCACCAAAGAAGGTGGGGTATTCTGTGGGAGGGGCTGGTGCATTAATCCCCACCTATTGAGCTGTTGTTTCTGATGTAACAGTTGAAAACTGTTAGGCAGTTGGAGTGGAGGAGGTGTACAGATTTTTTACAGGATAATTGTTCAGAGCAATCGAAGGAAAGAGAAAAGGGAAAAGTCCTGGAAGGAAGGAAGTGGTATGATAGCACAAGGGAAAAAACCTGGGAGGAGAGGAAGTTGAGAGGGGGCAGGAGGTGAAGGATGGCAACTGATGACCCAGGCAAAGCAGTTCAGGCCTTTGGAGAGTGGAGAGGACTAAAGAGAAGAAGGAACTGTTAGAAGGGAAAAATGGAAAGACCTCGAAGGAAGTATAGTTCTGTAGAGAAGGAGAGACCAAGGGAAGGGGAAAAAAAGGCTTGCCCTTTGATGTTTGGAGCTTTGGATATCATAATTTTGGGGGTTGGTGGTTTGGAGAACATTTATTATATGTGTCTCAATGGATTCTCTTCAACTTTAGAGTTTCTAATTTTCAGAGACCTCATTGAGATCATCCATTTGGATGGCATCAGGCCCAGGGAAAAATCCCCATAGGTGAGAGTGTCAACCCTCTGAGTTGAGAGTCTACCTCGAGTTTTTGTCTCCGGAGGACCAACAAGGACAAAAGTCATTTACACTCCACTAGAGGTGCGCCTGTGCAAGCTTGCCAGCCGGTTTTGGGGACCTTCTGGAGGTCATTTATGGCATCCATGGGAAGCCATCTTGGAACTCCTTGAGAGTTCATGTAGGGTTTCTTTGGGAAGCCATCTGGAACATTATCAAGAGTACATCTGCGAATTCCTTGAGAAGCCATCTGAGACCTACCCTGGAGGTCATTTGGGGCCTTCTCCAGGGGCCATATTGGACTTTATCCAGAGGTCATCTGGTGCTTCCTCAGGAGGCCTCCTGAGACCTCTTCAAAAATAGTCATTGGGGCTTCCTTAAGAGGCAATCTAGGACCACCTCCTGAGGTCATCTGGAACTTCTTTGGGAGGTCATCTCGGGTTACCTTGATGAGAAATGTATGACCATCTTCGGATATCATGTGGGACTTCCTTGAGAAGCCATATAGGATCATCTCTGGAGGTCATATGTGCCTTTCTCAAGAGAGTTATCTGGAACCTTCTCTGGAGTTTATATGTTGCCTCCTTGAGTGGCCAACTGGGAGCTATTTGAGAGGTAATCTCAGCCTCCTTGAGAGGACATCTGGGACTTCCTTTGGAAGTCATCGGATACTATCTTCGGGAGCAATTTTGAACCTCCATGAGAGGTTATCTCGAGCCTCCTACAGAGGACATATGTGACATCCACCAGAGGTCATCTGCAGCATCCTCAAGAGGCAATCTGGGACATTCTCTCTGTCATTTGGGACCTCCTGTAGAGGTCAACATTGAGAGGTGTGGGACATGTAAGTTAAGTTTCTGTGACTATTGGTCTGTGTGTGTATGCTGATAGTTCTAGCTGTGTCCTGTATGGACCTCAGTTTACTCTTTTTCTCAGGATGGGGGAACAAGGCCTAAACTTGCCATATCCAAAAAATATAATCCCCTAGGGTTATAGGGTCACTCAGAGGAAGATTCATTGATGTACTCTCTCTCCTGTTCTTTGCCATCAGCAACTCTAATGTTAAGTCCTCCCATATCAAAAGTGGTTACTTGTACCAGCCTAAGGTGGTAAAATGTGGTAAGTTACCCTTATTGCCCTTGAGATTGGGGCATGGAGGAGACGGTGGTCAGGCCCCCTTTTTAATATATGTTCCCTTTACAACTAGTGACCTTTATAACCGGAAACAGAAAACTGTATCATTTTCAGAAAAAAACAGGGGCTCATTGCTTCATTAGAGACAGTAATTTTCACACATAAGCACATCTGGGATGAGTGTCAGCAAATTTTACAGGTGCTCTTCACCTGGTAGAAAAGGGAGTGAATCCTGCTCAGTGACTTGAAAGTTGTCCTTGGACCAGACAATATCCCCACTATTGAACCAGACCATTTGGAGCAAGTCTTTCCACATACTTACCCAAGCAGAGACTAACAGTGATTGAGGTATGGAAATGCTTTCCTATTATTGACGGGTTCGATTGGCAGGGATACCACAGTGGCTAGAAAGCCAAGTCATCAATCTAAGGTGAGTGAGATGGTACAGTTCCCCAGTGAGTACCCAAATGCTCTTCTGAAATTTCTCCAAGAAGTCTATAGGACTTATAGGCCTATAGATCTTGAAGCCCTGGAGAATCAAAGAGCCCTAAATATGGCCATGGTTACCCAGTCAGCCCCAGATATTAGAAGAAAGCTTCACAAGTTAGAAGGTTTTGAAAGAAACGTGTATTCTAAGTTGGAAGTGGTTGCCCAGTAGGTGTTTGATAACAGAGATACCCTGGGAAAAAAAGCCTCTAAGAAGGGGGGTTGAGTTTTGATAGGAGCAACAGAATAGGGATCAAGAAACCCTTGGCAAAGACAGTACAATTCATTTGCAAATGACAGTAGGGAACCTCTAGGACTAGATCAGTGTCATTATTGCAAGCAAAATGTCCAAGGAGGAGAAAGATAGAAAATGACAGGTTATGTAATCACATTAACCACCTGGAAAATGTGTTAATATCTCGGGAGTAACATGCAAAGGAACTTGGGGCTCTGAACTCCAATTGTGTTCAATTTGAAATCAGCCCTCTGAAATTAAGAAGAAATGAGGCAAAGAAAAATCCACACACTTCTATCTCAAAACACAGGCTTATAAAAGACAGAATCTCCAATATGTGCCAGTCCAAACCCACCAAGAGTTTAAAAGCACTGGACATTAGAGAAAACAGGTAGAATAATTTGACGTGAAGAAAAGATTTGAAGATATAAACTTGTGAGGGTCAAAAATGAGAAGAAAATCCTCAAAAGGAACCTAGAAAACACACAAAATCAAATGAAATTCAAGTACATTAGCCTGGGTGAGCATGAGGCAAATTAGGGGACCACAGGTCAGAGGCCGACAAAAGCACAAGACAGCAATGTTGCCATCCTTGCTAAAAACAAGTGAGGACAAGAAGAGATCCTGATGCTGCATTAACAAATTGTTGCCATGAAAATGGAGCCAGACCTAATGTATTAGGGTGAAGTACATGTATATTATAAGCTTTGAAGGGTGTCACCAGAAATTCAAAGCAACAGAAAAAGAAGGAAAAAGTAGCTAGAAGAAAAGAGGGGGAAGTGAACAGGAAAAGTGAACAGGAAAATATCAGGCTCAAGAAAGAGATTGTTACTCTTCAGAAAGAGTTATAGGACCACATGCTCTGATAGAGAATGCCAGGCAAAAGGAAAGAGCATTAGGAAGAAAAACAGAAGAGATAAACAGTTGAAAGATCTGTCGCAAAAACACACTGAAGTCGAAAACTAGAAAGGGAAACTAATAGAGTAAGAGGCTAAAAAGACTGCTGAGGTCTTCACCATAAATGTAATGCAGAAACATCTTGGAACAGGAAGAGGTGGAAAAAATACCTCCCTCTAGCACCTTTGTGAACTTAAGGGAGGAGCTGTAGAGCAAGCAAAGGTGTTTTGAGAAGGAGCAGCAGTTAGCCAGTCAAAGGAACTCTCATGTGACCCTGCGAAACACTTACAGGTTAAGGAGCTCATTGAGAAGGAGAGTGGGATCATGAAAGCAAGTTTGAGAGAAAAGGAGAATAATATGGAAGAAGTCTCCAAGGTTCAGAGTACTATACAGGAGTTAAAGAACCTAGAGACCGTAAGATACAGGGAAATATCTGAGCTGATCAGGTAGCTTGGGAGACCACTCTAAAACCAGTGTGGTCTTTAGAGTTACTAGTCATTAATATTAAGGAAAGA
Source organism: Dipodomys spectabilis (assembly GCF_019054845.1). Taxonomy (NCBI): domain Eukaryota; kingdom Metazoa; phylum Chordata; class Mammalia; order Rodentia; family Heteromyidae; genus Dipodomys; species Dipodomys spectabilis. The sequence continues at coordinate 209,661 of NW_024871261.1, read as the reverse complement.
AACAAAAACAGTGGTAATATGTGGGCAAATGTTGACACTGGACATGTGAAAAATGTAAACAGGCTCAAGCTTTCTTTCAGTTTACGTGTAGATATTTGCACCCTGGTAAATTGTTCCAGGCAACTGCCTAAAACTGTTCAAAAACCAGTGGGGCCTCAGGCTGACAATCCTTTGTAATGTGTGTATGTAATTTCCAAACAGGTAAATGCTGAAAAGCTGGAACATATGGAAAGAATTCCTATGTGAGGAACCTCAGATGGTGAATTTGGGAAAGTGGAATTCACAGAGGCAGAGCCTGGAAAGTATGGGTATTCATATCTGTTAGTAATAGTGGACAGATTTTCAGGCTGAGCTGAGGCATGTAATAATTTCTTGATTTGGCTTTCCCTTATTTGTGGGGTCCAAATACGGCCCTGCATTCATGGCCCAAGTTCTCAATTATTAGCTAACGCTCTAGGAATAAATTGGAAGTTACAATCCATTTATAGAACTCAGAGTTCAAGGCATTTGAAAGAATTTAATTTAGTTAAATTAAATTAAATTAAATACAGAGACTAAATTAAATACGGAGACTGTCCTTGGCTATGTGAGCCTCCTCCACTTTGCTCTCCTTGGAGCAAGATATAGACTTTATGTTATAGGATTTAATCCCTTTGAAATACTTTAGGGTAGACCAACTTCTTTGGATCCTAAATTTGACAAGGCTATAGCCTTGTCTAACTACAATCTGCAGGCTTTACAACATATTCTTTTATGTACCTATCCTTTGGTAACTAAGGCCCGCCATCCACCTAAGAAAAACTCCACCTGAAGGGGAGAGGCCAAGATGGTGGTGGAACAGCAGGTAAACACCAAAGCTCTCCCCAACCAAATACAGTTTGAATTTCAATTATCAGTTTCTCCAAGTAACCCACAAAAAAGGAGATTACTCAGAGAGGTACAGTAAGTGAAAAACATAAAAGGGAAAAACCTACACAGACAGTAAAGTGGAAATAACCTTCAGCCACCCCTTGTTGGTGATCGGGCTCCAGGCTGAGCAGCGTAAGTGGTGGAGCTTCTTGCCAGGCTGCTTAAGTTGCCTAGCTCTGGACTCTCGGAGGACCACATACCCACAAGCATTCCAAGACTCCCAGAAGACTCCCATGAGCTGGTGCCAACCTAGAGAATACAAACAAATCTCAGAAGGCAGAGCTGGCATGAAGACTCCCCTCAACCTCCCTGGCATGGCGCCTCTGCCTGGCTGGTGCAAGTAGCACCACCCAGTCTGGAGCAGCAGCAGATGTCAGCAGTGGCAAACGACCCTATACTCACAGCGTGGCACCTCTGTCCTGCTGGTATAAACATCCTAACCTAACCTGGAGCAGCAGCAGCAGCAGCTGGCAGTAGTGGCAAAGCACTCAGAGTCTGGGCACAATGCTTCTTGACTCTAGCTCACAGGAACAGCCCAGACTAGCCCGGGGAGGCAGTGGTAGCTGGGGCAGGGATAGTTGCAGTGAACAACTCCAGACCCATAGCGCTTTGTGCCTCTCCATGCTTGCCCACATAAGCAGCCCAGCCCAGCCTGAGGCAACATAACTGGTTAATACCTGACTCCTGGTGGGGTAGAGGGCCTTTCCATACCGGCTTGCATAAGCAGCCAAGCCCAGCCCATGGTGGCAAAGGTGGTGAACAAACCCAGACATGAGGCAGGGTTTGGTGCTGAACAACCCCAGAAAAAGCCTCATGAACTTTCCTGCCTGGGCTAGCTTTGAACCTGAATACACAGATCTGAGCCTCCTGAGTAGCTAGAATTACAGACATTGACACCAGCAGGGTCTTACTCTTGCCAAACCCCTAACTTTTTCTACAATAGATAATTTCCTAGTTAATACAAGGAATTTAAGCAAATACAAGAGGATCAACAAAATACCCTGTATTCAATCTGACCATAGTGGAATCAAACTAGTTCTCAATAACAAGGCATAAAATAGGAAAAAACTTAAACACATGGAAATTAAACAGCACTCAGTTGAACAATACATGGGTTACAGAATAAATTAAAGAAGAAATTAAAAAGTTCCTACAATTCAGTCAAAATGAAGAAACATCACAAAGAAACCTATGGGACCCAGCGAAAGCAGTCCTGAGGGGCAAATTTATTGTTCTCAGTGCACATATCAAGAAAACAGAGATCAAGTAAACAATCTTATGAAGCAACCAAAACTGCTAGAGAAACAAGAAAAAAATTGAACCTAAAGTTGCTCGGCAGAAAGAGATAATTGAAATAAGAGCTGAAATGAATGAGATAGAGACTGAGAAAAGTATAAATAAAATTAATTTTAAAAAGCTGTTTTAAAGAAAAAAATCAATATACCTGACGTACCACTGGCAAGAGTAACTAACAAAATAAGAGAGGAAACCCATATCAATAATATCAGAGATACGACAGGGAAAATTACAACAAACATCCAAGACATTCAAACAATCATAACGAAATAATTCCAGACTCTACTCACAAAGGAAGGAAAACCTAGCAGAGATGGATGAATTTCTACAGAAATAGAAATTGCTATCCCCCCTTTCCTTTTCAGCCATGCTTCTCCACCATGTATGGTGGGGGCAGCAGTTTGGTAAATAAACGTCTTTTCCTACCTTAATAGTGTGTGGCATTCTGTTCATAGGCTACCGAATGAAACCTACCTTTTTAATATATCTTACATATGGGGCCATGACTTAGATAGGGTTTTTGATTTGGAAATGTTAGAATTTCCTAACCACCCCTTTTCTGAGAACCAAACTGCCTTGAGACACCACACGAGACTTTTCACCAATACCATTGCTGGCCTTCACATCCATGTCCACACCACTTCTCTACTCTGCTGAGTGAAACTACTCTCTATGGCTCTGTGTTGCTCAATCTCTGTTCAGATGTGGCACCATACCAGAATGCGCCTATGACCTTTGGCCAAAAGGCTGGTCACCTCTGAAGCCGAGGATACTTGGTTTTGGGGGCATGGCCATTGATCTCTAGTGGGCTATGGGAGAAGTCGGGACACTGCTTCTGCCTCGTCTTCTCTCCTTCCCTCACCAGACTGACTATCCTACATATTTAATGGGGTGTTGCGAGTCATGCCTGTGCTGTGAAACCCCTCTGAAATGCCTCTTGTGCTCCCTGGGTAGTAGAGCACGTAATATTTTTATATTATTGTCAGATTTAGACAGTTATTGCCTCTGCAATGGTACATGGTCAGAAGTCTGCTTACTATCAGGCTCTCTTTGCTCTCTGCTATTCATGTCCAACTTGCTATATCTCTCCCTTTCTTTTCTACAATTATTTGTATTGTGCCCTGAAGAGTGTGACATGGGCTAGGTTCAAGGAATCCCCTCTAGATTCCCTCTAAAAGGCTAGCCAAACTAGGCTTGATTTTTTGTTCAGGCTTTCTTTGCATTTTTTTGGAAATTTGCCATTTTGAGTTTGGCATCTTGTCCAAATGGTGGGTTAAGCGTTTGGCCCCCTCCAATCATGATTCTTCCACCAAGCTTACTTCTCCTCCATCCATCTATTCAAATGTGTCCTGCTAACAAGTTGCTCTTTTCTCAGACCCTGGCAACTGAGGCCCAATCGTCTGGTGTGCTTTGTTAGCAAAGATGTCTAAACATTGTTGTCAAAAATTTTAGGTTTTGAGTTTTGCCGTTTTGGTTTTGTGTTGTGTAATCTAGAACTGACTACATGACTCTTTTTGGCGGGGGGAGGGGTCCGGTTGTGGAGCCTGAACTCTGGGCCTAAGCACTGTCCCTCAACTCTTCAGCTCAAGGTTAGTGCTCTATCACTTGAGCCACAGGGCCATTTCTGGCTTTTTTCTTTTTGCTTATGTGGTGCTGAGGAATCGAACCCAGGGCATCATGCATGCAAAGCAAGCATATTAGTATATGTGTGCTAAGATTCTCCCATCTAACAATTTTGTCATTGCAGAATATTTTTTGGTCAGTTCTTGATAATGACCAGGTAAGCTCTACTTATTCTATTTAATCTCCTTGTTGCTATAATGGGAAATAACAAAGGGCTTTTGTGGCAAAAATTGCAATTCAAAGCCAGCCTGGGCTGAAAAATCCCTAAGAATCCATCTCACAACTAACTTGCAAAGAGCCAGTCTGGAAGCATGGCTCAAGCCTCTTATCTCTAACCAGAAAACACTGCAAGTGTTTCTATAACTCAAAATGGTACAGTGCTAGCCTTCAGCAGAAGTGCTCAGGGACAGTGCCCAGGCCTTGAGTTCAAACCTCCTTGAATACCAACTGGGACAAACAATCCCAGCAATGAGCAACTAGACTCAGGGAACATGAAGAGGAGTAAGAGGAGATGATATCACATCAGCCATTTTGTGCCTCCCCTTTCAAGACAAACCAGAGGCAGGAGGTCAAGCGAAGAAGGAAGAATGCCCATCTAATGTCCATATCTCTCTACCTTTCAACTGGACAGGAATTTATCTTCTTGCCTTTGTCACTTGGCTTCTTCTCTACCTAGTCGCCGGATGTAAGAAGTAGCTAGGGAAATTTCTACCAACATTTCCAAACCCAAGTCCTTCCTCTTGCCATTTATTTTCTCTCTAGTATTTTTTTCAGTCCCTCAATGCCTCATGAGACTTCGCCATACTTTGTCCAAGAGACTTGCCTCCTCTAGACTTCATCTAAGGACTCATTGCCCAAGTGACAGCTGTTGCCTGCTGCCTTCTCCCTACACCTACTGTTGACACCCCTTGCAAAGAGGAAGTAGCTAGAGAGAATCTTCGACCTTTTTCATAATTATCAAAAGGCTGGAATGTAAGGTTTGAACAGGGACAGCTCCACACTTCTTGGCTAAGTTTCCACCCAATATCTGTTACATAGGTAACTGGCAGACCTAAAAGCAGTTACCTTCCCCTCCTGCTAGGTCACATCCTGGGCCACCTCTGGTCACCAGAATCCCATCTGAACTTAGGAAGGTCCCAGACCCTGAAGTCACATTCAGATCCAGTGTGCACACCTTTTCCCCACCTGGCGACATCTCTTCCTGTCTCTGGCCTGGATAAGTCTTGGCCCAGAGGTGGGTCGCCCCCTTCCTTTTCAGCCATGTGTCTCCACCATGCATGGTGTGGGCAGCAGTTCAGTAAATTAATTTATTGTCCTGCCTGAGAAACAAAGAGATACAAATTGCCTAAACAGAACTAAGAAGATAAATCAATTAAACATTTCTATAACATACGATGAGATAGTAGAAATAATCAGAAATCTTCCAACAAGAAAAGCCCAGGATCTGATAGATTCACTACAGAATTCTCAAAGGCCTTTAAAGAGGAACTAATACCCACAACCCTCAAACTCTTCATAGAAATAGAAACAGAGGGAGTAATCCGAAACTCATTCTAAAAAGCCAATATCACATTCATCCCCTCCTCTTCAATATAGTTCTGAAATTCTTAGCCAGAGCAATACGGCAAGAAAAGGACATTAAATGGATCCACATAGGACAGGAAGAAGATCAACTATCTCTTTTTGTAGATGGCAATATTTTATAAAATAACGATCCCTAAAGCTCCATCCCCAAACTCTTAGAGCTTATAAACAAATTTGGCAAAGTAGCTGGATACAAAATTAGCCCACAAAAATCAGTCACCTTTCTGTAGGTCAACAATGTACAAGTAGAAAGGGAAACCAAGGAAACAACTCCATTCGCAATAACCTAAAAAAAAAAATTATCTAGGAATTAACCTAAACAAAGATGTAAAGGGTCTATTTCATGAAAACTATAAAAGCCTAAAAAAAGGAATCATAGAGATTACCAGGAAATGGGAAAAAATATTTACCAGCAATATATCACACAAGGGTCTAATATCCATTACATATGGTGAACTCAAGAAACTAATCCTTCACAAACCTAACAAACCAATCTTGAAATGGTCAAGGGAGCTAAAGAGAGACTTCTCAGAAGAAGAGATAAAAATGGCAAAGAAGCCATGAGGAAATGTTCATTATCTCTGGCTGTAAAGGAAATGCAAATTAAAAACAACTCTGAGATAGCACCTTACCCTAGTCAGAATGGCCCACATCCTAAATTCAGCCAATGACAAATGCTGGAAGGGATACAAAGAAAGAAATATTACTGCATTGCTAGTGGGAATGTATACTAATACAACCACTTTGGAAAGCAGTCTGAAGGTACCTACGAAAGCTAAATATCGACTTCTCCAATGAACTGGCCATACTACTCCTAGGCATCTACTCTGAACAACAGGAACCAGTATACAAAGACACACACACATCTATGATTATTGCAGCACTCTTCACAACAGCCCATATTTGGAAACAACCCAGATGAGCCATAAGTGATTAGCTGATCCAAAAATTTTGGGAACTCTATACAACGGAATACAATGAAGTCATTAAAAAGGACAAAATGATGGTATTTGCAGGGAAATGGATAGAACTAGACCAAATTATTTGAGTGAGGAAAGCCAAGAACAACAAGACAAACGGCACAGGGTCTACCTGATACGTGGATGCTAAAGCCAAAATGCAAGAAGGCATGACAAAGTAAACAGGACTCGAGAAACAAAGGACAGCCACTCATTTTGTTGTATCACCATTAATGACTCCATGTTCTTGACCATGTAGATGGTAGAAATATGCAGGCAATGGAGGGAAGCCAGGAGGAGGAACACAATAAGTGGGAAATGGAACAACATACAACAAAGGGGCCCATCAGCTGCGCTGGACATAGAAGAAAAATAACTAAGCAACCCAAACACAGTGATGGGAAGAGATGAATGAGAGGGAAAGAGGGCAAGAGGGAATAGCCTACATTAAGCAAAAGGAAAAAAGTGTAAACCTCACCTGAGATGGGAAAAATAATTTGGATTGTCAAAACTCATAGAATTAACAAACTTTAGACCATGATAACGATAATGTGACTTGTCACATTAAGGTTAAAATGTGTTTGTGACTTTAAGTATCACAATTCCAAAATACTGTGAAATATGTGAAATATATGTAATCACCTATCTCAATTTTTACAAAAAACGGTGCGAGAAGGGAAAGGTTACGAGGGATGGGTGACAATGTTGTCAGACACTTTGTATTCGTGTACTGTTTTGTAGAATGGGAACTTCTTTGTACAACTACTTAAAGATAATAATAATAAAAAGTGTTTAAAAATACACAGGATGAAAATAAAAATTTCAAATATCAATTAAGAAATTAAATCCAGTTGGAAGGAAAATTTCTTTGGGGAGAGTAATTTAGTTTATTCTATAGCAAGTCTCACTTCAGAAACAAATTCAAAAGCTAGACCCCAGGTAAGTGAAGTAAACTAAGAAATGGAGTTGAAAAAAGGAAAAAAAAGAAACTCCATTCACTCTTTCTTGCCTGGACCGCTGGTGTGGGTAAAAATGCATCATGGTCCTAAATTGGAACCGAAGTGGCAAGGACCTTACTTGGTGGTGCTATCTTCACTGTCAGCTATTAAATTAGCAGGAAAACAGCATTGGATCCATCAGTCTCAAGTGGAATAGGTAGTGGACCACTATACAGAGAAGGCTGCAAGATGGACTGTTCAGAGACAGAGGATCCCTTAAGAATAAGACTTACTAAGTGTTAATTAGTGCTAACTAGTGTGTTTCTACAATTTACTTTTTTTCTATTAAATTTACCTTTTAAGCCTGTTCATTTGTTGGAGAGAAGGGAATTTTTAGGATTTGGTAAGAAAGAATCAAGGAATTGATTGGACATGAAAACCTAATAATGTGCAGGGCCCACTAATCAATGTGGCCCCATGACCTAGTCCACTGGAGTGCAGGGGGCATGCCACCCAAGTGGTCAGGGCATGTTGTTTGAGGGGGTAGGATGTCATCCTCACATGATGAGCTGTGAAGAAGTGATTGGGGAACGGGCAGTTTGTCAAGTGATGGTTCAAAACTGTTAGGCAGGAGACCCACTTGAGTGATGGAGGGGTTCAACCTATAGATAGGCTGTATGGCCAGAGCAATGGAATTGAAGAAAGTCAAGGGAAGACCTGGAAGGAAGTGGTGAGACAGCAAGAGGGGAAAGACATGGGAGAAGAGGAATTTGAGGGAGAGCAGGAAAGGAAGGATGCCTATTGGCCAGCAGGCCAGAGAAGTGGAGGCCTGTGGATAGTGGAAAGGCCTAAAGAGAAGAAGGGAGTGATGGAAGGAAAAAGGGAAATGAAGGAAAGGTCTATAAAGGAGGAGGGGGAAAGGGAAAAGAAAAAAGGCTTACCTATTGAAGTTTGGAGCGTGGAGATGATAATTTGGGGGGTTGGTGTTTTGCAAACCAATTAATTATGCCTATTGTACTTCTGAGATTTGGTGGTTGGGCTGGCCTCTCACAGAGTGTACAGCCCAGGACAAGGTAAATGCCGGCCCATTTCTAGTGTAAATAAAGTTATCTTCAATGTGCCTCATTGGATTGTCTTGTGTTTTATGCATCATAAGTATACAAGTTCACAAGTTAATAGTCTCAAAGGCCACGAGTTTTGTAAAATGTTATAAAGTCATAATAGGTTTGAAAAACCCAATGGGACAGTGATATTACAATGGCAATATGGCATCACAATATCAAGTTATAATAATATTTTGATGGTATAATTAGTTGGTGATGCCATAATGGTGATGAGGTCACAATAGGTTTATGATGACACAATAGGTCACAATAGGTTTATGGTGTCAGCCAGAGGCTGCCAATCCCTACAGCGGCCTAGACAAACAATTGAAATTCAGCAAACATAAACCCCAAGAAAGGATCCAAGCTGGGCTCTGTGAGTGTCTCAGGAGCTAGCACCTCAGGGAAAAGCTAATGTTTGCTGAAAGGCCTCAACCCTATCCAGAACCTAGCCTCATCACAGTATCTCCATACTAGAGGAAAGAGCCTTCTCCCTCTTTTGTGATAGTCAGGACAGTTCTCCCTCCCAATGAACTAGCCTGGGAGGAGGATCACAAAATCATGCCTAACACAGAGCGGTTTCTGCCTGCCCAAACAGACTTAAGAAACCAATCAAGTCATAGGAAAACCAAACATCACAAGTAGACCAGAGACTCCACCAAGAAACTGGTTATGGACACAGGGGAGATACAGGTCTTCCCATTCATCACCCCCCCCCCCCCACACACACACACAAAACAAAAAATCAAGGAACTCTTTTTTGAAACTTTTCTTTTTTAAAGTGTTTTCTGTTGATTTTTTTCTCATAATTTTTATTTTTCTGTTGATCTTTTATTTCATAATTTCTATTTTTGGTGTATGTGTGTGTGTGTATGTGTGTGTGTGTGTTTAATCTCTTTTGACCTTTCGGTCCTTTTCATTTTTTTATTTTTTTCTCTTTCTTTTTTTTGCATGACTTAATTGCTGTTTTACTCATCCTCAGACATATACCTGTCGTCAATTATTAGACCATATCACCCATTGTGTACATACTTAATCCAGATATTTATTATTAAACTCACAACTTCTTAGGCTTAACTTCTTTAAGAGCGGTATTATCTCTTTATACCTACATAATTATCAAATAACTAATTTAATTTTTTTTAATTTTCATGTTTCCTTTCTATCACGTCTCTCCTCTCATCCTATCCTGTTCTTCTCTCGATATCATTTCTTTAAACTTGCATAATTTTTAAGTGTTTCACTTATTAAATTTAATTTTTGTTTTTCCAATTTACTTGTTTATTTTTTAATGTCTCTCTTATCGTTCTGTCCAATCCAGTTCCCTCTCTGAGATTAGGACTTGGTTAAATTTACTCTCCTTTTACCTCTCCACATCCCTCTAGTCCTATTTGTCCCACATTTCTTCCTAAAGCTAATAATTTCTGGTTTGCCAAATCCTTTTTTGCTGTTTGTAGCCCATTAACCCATAGTTGTTTGATGTTGAATAGATTGTATCTGTTGAACTAGATTGTATCTGCAGCCATTTTGATTATGCAACTACAAGACTCTGGTTGATGCTTGCCTTAAAATAGTGTTCTGGTAAAAAATTGGTGTTTCTTTCATACCAAATGGGCAGAACAAGCCAAAAAGCACAAGAAAAAGGCAAGACCAGGTATCTGACGTCCCACTCATGGTAATCAGGTGACAAAATAGTTAATGAATAATCCAGAGGAGTTCGCAAAAAGCTGTACAAACACTATTGGTGAAAAATTAAAAATTGTCCATTACCATTACTAACTTGCTAACTGCTGATTCTGCTTCTGTAAACTTGCTTATGCTAGCATTGGCCCTTCCCTTCCCAGAAATGAGTTAAGAAGTTTCAGGGACCAGATGCCGGCCCCAGGACAAGGTCAGTGGTCGTAGATAAAAAACAGACAGTACGTGTTCCTCCGTTCCAATTTAGAAATTCCCCAGACAGGACCTTGAGATAACGACCACCTGGCAAGACCACAAGCTAAGCCAAATGTCAACCAATCATAGGCCTGTAACCATGTAAACCAACCTTAAACCAACCATGGTCCAGTCATTTTACAAAGAGTGTTACAAAATTTCCCGCGTGGCAAAGTGATTGTTGGTGTATATGGTGACCTTTAAATGGACCAATCATGGGATGCTTTGTGTTATGCGTTAATCTTGTGGTTTTTGCCTTTAAAAAAAGGCTTATAACCGCTGCTCCGGGCTCCCTGTCTGCTCGGGACAGAGAGTCCGTTTGCGCAAACGTCAAATAAACTCCTCTTGCTTATTGCATCTCCCGGCCTGGAGTCTGAGTTTTCTGGGGCGCCCTCCCGTTGACAAAAGTATCCTAGGGGACTAGGGTCTTTCACTGGTAAACATGGTGAATGAAATGATTGAAAACTTTCAAAGGACTCAGTATGAGCATGCTAGGGAGCGGGAGGAGTCAAACCAAAGATTAATACAGGAATCTTGTGAGCATTAGGAAGCTACTTAAAGATTTTTTTTTCTTTTTTTTTAGGCTTTTAATTTTTTGTGTGTGAAAATACTGTACAGTGGGATTACAATTACATGGGCAAGATAGTGAGTACATTTCTTATCAAGCATTGCAGCCTCCTTCTTTGTTTACCCTTCCCATCCCTTCCCATCCTCCTTCCCCCCCACCCAACCCTCCCCTCCAAGTTGTAAAGTTCGTTTTCGACATGACAACTTGTACTTCTCATTGTTGCAACAGGTCCTCCTGTATCCTTATTTAAACGATTTGTTTTTCCCCTTCCCTTCCACAAATTATACTGACATCAAATACAGTGAAAGCAGGGGTTATTCTGTGGGGGAGGGACATACAAAACAACAAAGAAATAATCTTATAATTGTGTTGGAAACAAATGCCTGAAAGAAACAAAAAACCTTTAAATACATATCTTAGGGTTCATTTTCCTAACATCACCTTATCTGACCTTTTCTGCTTGACTCATACATATACTAGATATTGCAAAAAAGGGAAACCATGGGACCTATGTTTCTTTGGGCTTGGCTTACTTAATATAATTTTTTCCAAGTCTTTCCATTTCCTAACAAATGGGGCAATGTAATTCTTTCTGATGGAGGCATAGAATTCCATTGTGTAAATATACCACATTTTCTTGATCCATTCATCTACTGAGGGGCATCTGGGTTGGTTCCAGATCTTAGCTATGGTAAATAATGCTGCAATAAACATAGTTGTGCTGGTAGCTTTAGTGTTGTCTTGTTTGTAAACTTTTGGGTAAATGCTCAAAAGTGGAATTGCTGGGTAATAAGGGAGCTCTATGTGGAGTCTTTTGAGTAACCTCCATACTGCTTTCCAAAGTGCTTGAACAAGTTTACACTCCCACCAACAATGAACTAAGGTTCCCTTCTGTCCACATCCCCTCCAGCATTTCTTGTTATTAGAGTTCTTGATTTTTGCCATTCTAACTAGGGTGAGGTGGTATCTCAATGTTGTTTTGATTTGCATTTCTTTTATGGCTAGGGAGGTTGAGCATTTCTTCATGTGTCTATTGGCCATCTTTCTTTCTTCCTCAGAGAAGTTTCTCTTTAAGTCATTATCCCACTTATTTATTGGGCAGTTGTTTCTTTCAGGATTTTTTGTTGGGGGATTTAATTTAGGAAGCTACTTAAAGATTAATGCAGGAATTGCATAAGCATGTTGAGAAGAGTAAAAGAGAAATACAGGAAATGTGTGAGCAGGCTGAGCACAGTCTAGAGATTTACAGGAATTGCGTGAACGTGACGAAGCTAATCAAAGAGTAATACAGGGATTGAGAGAGTGGGATGAGAATAAAAAAAGATCAATAGAGGCATTCATGGAATCCATAAATAGCTGAAACAATTCAGGTAGACCACAAATGGAATGCTGAATGGAGCCAGACAGAAAGAATGGGTGTCCAGGGAAACCATAACAGTTGAGAATAAACACTGTACATCAAATTAAGGAAGTAAAGGTCATACAAAATCTAAAACAAAGCTCCACCAAAGAATTTGAAGCCATCCAAGCCGACCAATTAGAAGGAAAAGAAATAAAAAACAAAGCAGAAAATCTTGACAGTAGGTTAAGCCATGCAGAAGATTGAATCTTGGGGATTGCAGAGAGCCTAGATATTATAGAGAAGAACATACAAATATCCAAGACAAATCCAAGAAATATGATAGATCTATTCAACACTTGGAAGACACCATCAGAAATCATAATCTGAGGATAATGGGTGTAGAGGAGCACCTAGAGAAAGAAGTTAATGGTCTAGGAAATTTATTTAACAGAATCCTAGCAGATAACTTCCCAAACATGCAAAAAGATAGGCCTATTCAGATATAAGAAGCTTATAGAACCCCACATCCACCAGACCAGAGCAGGATATCCCACCAGTCACATTATAATCTGCACAGGATCAATTCAGACCAAGGAAAGGATCCTTAAATTTCTCAAGGAGAAAAGAACTATCACCTATAAACACAAACCAATTAGAATCACCCCAGATTTCTCAGCAGAGAAGATTAAAGCAAGAAGAGCCTGGAATGGGAAATGCCATGCAGTAAAGACAATCAATTATCACTCAAGAATACCGAACCCAGCTAAACTCTCCTTCATAACCGAAGGTCAAATAAAAACTGTCCACAGCAAAGAAAAATTAAAAGAGTATATCTCCACCAATCAAGCCCTACAAAAGACATTAAAGTTATCCTACACATAGAAAACCATCAAGAACACAAAAGAGCCAAGAAAGCATCCAAGGGAATAAAATTAGAACTCAACATCAAAAGCCAACAAAGAAAGTCCTGTACAACATGGAGGCAGAACAACTGTTGAATCACCAGTGGGTCATGGAAGAGATTAGAAAGGAAATGCAAATGTTCGTGATATTCAAAAATAATGAACACACAAATTACTAGCTTTTCTGGGACACAGCAAAGGCAGTACTCAGAGGCAAGTTTATAGCTCTGAGGTCCTACAACAACAAATTAGAGAGATCTGAAACCAAGAATTTAATAAGACATCTGAACCTCCTTGAAAAAGAGCAGCAAGATAAACTCCAATCAAGTAGATGGAAAGAAATAATTAAAATTACATCAGAATTAAATGAATTAGAACCCAAAAACACCATAAAAAATCAACAAAACAAAAGTTGGTTCTTCGAAAAAAATAACAAAATTGTCATTCTCTTAGCAAATCTTTTCAAAAAGAAGAGGACATATCAAATAAACAAACTCAGAGATGAGAATGGGAATGAGAAGCAACCAAGATTCAGAACATGATAATTGAATACTTCTCAAACATTTATGCTAATAAGGTTAAGAACCTGGCAGAAATGGACCTTTTCCTAGCCGTTTCCATGCCTTGAGTTTCCATGCCTAAACTCAACCAAGATGAGTTAAATCAACTTAACATGCCCGTATCAAGCATAGCAATAGAAACAGCAAGAAGAGACCTCCCATCTAAGAAAAGCCCAGGATCAGATGGATTTACAGCAGAAATTTACAAGGCCCTCAAAGCTGAACTCACACCAATACTCCTCCAACTCTGCAATGAAATTGAAAGGGAAAGTTTACTACCAAATTCATTCTATGAAGCCATCATAACCCTCCTCCCAAAAGCAAGCGGGGACTCATCAAAGAAAGAATTATAGAACCATTTCTTTGATGAACATTGATGAAAAACTTCTCAACAAAATTTTGGCCAATCTCCTTTGACAATTCCTCCAAAAAATCATACAGGATTTATTTCCGGGATGCAAATCTGGTTCAATATTTACAAATCAATTAATATAATTCGTCACATCAAAAAGGGCAAGAATAAGAACATGGTTATCTCAATAGATGCAGAAAAAGCCTTTGACAAGATCCAACACCCCTTTATGATGAAGGCTCTGGAAAACCTATGAATCCAGGGAACATCCCTCAATACAATAAAGCCTGTATATGACAAACCTACAGACATCATTATACTTAATGGTGGAAAAATAATGCCATTTCCTCTTAACTCAGGAACAAGACAAGGATGTCCAATCTCTTCACTTCTCTTCAATTTAGTATTAGAATGCATAGCTACAGCAATAAGACAGGATGCAAACATAAAAGGGATCCAAATACTCTCCAGATTATTTTAAAAATGCATATAGACAACTTGCCTGATTTTTAAATGAACTTAAAAGGCCCTTTAACCTATGCAGGTTACCCCATACGCATATAGAAAATGCTAGTGTGTTTTGCTCACTTCATATATAACAGGTGCCCTTATGTTGTGCTGTATCCTGTGCTTTTTCTGTGGGACCATTCCATTCAGGAACAAAGAGCACCATGATTCCACTCTTGTGTGTATTTACTAACCCTTCCCTGAGGTTTGTGTATGTTGGATATTGTGGTGTTTTAGAGTGTACAGAAGAGAGAATTCAAACAAAATATTGCTGTTCTTCAGTTTTGTGGAATTTGAAATTCTCCAATTTAAAATAAATTACTGGACTGTGGAAAAAAAAAAAGGGGATCCAAATAGGGAAAGATGATATAAAACTCTCCCTATTTGCAGATGACATGATGTTGTATTTAAATAATCCACCCATTCAACTCTCAAATTATTCATGCTGATTTAAAACGTTGGCAAAGTAGCAGGGGAAAAATTAACTCTCAAAAATCAATGGCTTTTCTGTATGCCAACAATGAGAAAAGCATGGCTGAAATCAGGAAATCAACACCATTTTCATTATAGCCCCACCAAAAATAAAATACCTAGGAATTAATCAAAGAAGTGAAGGATATTTATGATGAAAACTTTAAAAGCCTGAAAAAGGAAATCAAAACGGAACTTACAAAGTGGAAAAACTTCCCATGCTCGTGGATTGGAAGAATCATCGTGAAAATGACAATAATTCCCTAGGCTATCTAAAAATTCAATGCAATACTTATCAATATTACAAACTCATTCCTCAAGAAAATAGAAGAGTCAATCTAAAAATTCATATGGAAAAATAAAAGACCCCGGATAGCAAAAATGATCCTTAACAGAAAGAACAGTGCTGCAGGAATATCAATTCCAAATTTCAAGCTCTACTACAAAGCCATAGTAATCAAAACAGCTAGGTATTGGAACAAGAACAGATCTCAGGTCTAATGGAATAGAATTGAAAAGCCAGCAATGAACCAACAGACTTATAGCCACCTAATCTTCCATAAGGTAGCTAAAATAAATAGAATGGAAGAAAGACAGCCTCTTCAGTATATGGGGCTGACAAAATTGGTAAATCACTTGTAGAAAACTAAAGCTAAACCCATATATATCACACTGCACAAAAATCAACTCCAAATGGATGAAAGACCTCATAGTCAAAGACACCCTGAAAACATTGCAGGACAAACTAGGAGATAACATATGTCTCCTTGGCACAGGCCAAAATTTTCTTAATAGATACCAGGAACACAACAAATCAAAGAAAGGTTGGACAAATGTAATTGCATAAAATTGCAGAGCTTCTGCATGGCAAAGGACAAAACTAGCAAGATCAATAGAAAGCCCATGGATTGGAAGAAGATCTTCACTAGCCATACAACAGACATGGGTCTCATATCTAAAATATACCTAGAACTCAAAAAATTAAATCCCTCAACAACAAATCCTCAAAGAAACAACTGCCCAATAAATAAGTGGGCTAAAGACTGAAAAGAAACCTCTCTGAAGAGCAAAGAAGGATGGCCAATAGACAAATGAAGAAATGCTCAACCTCCCTAGCAATAAAAGAAATGCAAATCTAAACTACACTGAAATACCACCTTACCCCAGTTAGAATGGCTATAATTTCGAACAGTAATATAACAGAAACTGGACGGGATGTTGGTGGGACTGTAATCTTGTATAACCACGTTGGAAAGTAGTGTGGAGCTTCCTCAAAAGACTCCACATAGAGTTCCCCTATGACACAGCAATCCCACTTTTGAGCTTTTATCCAAATGATCACAAAAAGAACCATACTAAATCTACCAGCATAACTAAGTTTATTGCAGCATTATTTACCATAGCTCAGATATGGAACCAACCCAGATGCCCCTCAGTAGATGAATGGATCAAGAAAATATGGTATATATACACAAAGGAATTCTATGCCTTCATCAGAAAAAATGGCATTGCACCGTTTGTTAGGAAATGGAAAACCATGGAAAAAATTGTATTAAGTGAAGTAATCCATGCCCAAAGTAACATAGGTTCCATGGTTTCCTTTATTTGCAATAACTGGTATATGTCGGAGATAAACACAATCTGTCTGACAAGTTGATGTTAGGTGAAATGAACACCAACATAAGGACTCAAATGGTTTTTCTTTCTTGCTATTGTTTCTAGCATATTTACAAGATGATTTCTTTGTTGCTTTGTCTGCCCCTCCCCCAAGGTTTAACCTCTATTTTCACTGTATTTGATGTTGGCATAATTTGGGAGGGGAATAGAAAAACAAATTGGGATACAGGTGGACCCACTGCAACAATGACAAGTACAATACTATATGTCGGAAATCGAAATTTACAACTTTGGCGGGGGGGGGCGATTTGCGGGGGGCATAAAGGGAGATTGGATGGGATGGAAAGAGGAAACATGGGAGGAGGCAATAAGGCTTGATAAGAAATGTGCTCATTACTTTCTTCATGTAATTTTAAACCCTCTGTTTATTCACATTAAAAAATCATGAAATAATAAAGTAAAAATCCATGCCAATTATTTTGTCTGTCGTGGTGCTTGAATGCTGGGCCTGGGCACTGTCCCCCAGCTCTTCAGCTCAGAGATAGCACTGTACCACTTGAGCCACAGTGCGGTTTCTAGTTTTCAAGAGATATATTGGAGATAAAAGTCTCACAGATTTTTCTGCCCAGTCTGGCTTTGAACCACTATCCTCAGATCTCAGAGTTTTGGGTAGCTAGGATTACAGGCATGAGCCACCAAAGCCCAGATTCAAGACAATTTTTAAAAAGAAAACTTATGGAAACTTCTGGCTTTTTCTAATAAACAATATTATATTTTCAGCATTAGTTTACAACTATAAGTTATTTTTAGATGTAACTTGGGATTTTTAATAGAATCAAATATAAGTTTAATTATTACTCAGTAACTCACAAAAATCCACTGTAATTTACTTTCCCCAAAGTCAATTGTTACATACTCTATTACTCATTATTATTATTACACTCTATATTACATATAATGTGAAGTGAAAATAATTTATACCATTTCGTATAAATTAGTAGTTGCTACTTTAGCATTATAAATTCACATCTGTGATTTTAAATGAAGCAAAGAAGATTTTCGAGTTAAAATGAAATATGAATGTGTAATGTGTCCCAATTAAACCAAAAATTCTGAGTTTATACAGACAAAAATACTTTCTTTCCACTAAAGACTTTGAAGTAATACCATTGGAAATAGTGATGCTAGAAGAGGAAGAATTAAAATCACGACAAACAATGTCTGTTATTCTGCTATCCCCTCCACTATGAAGACCTGCCCATTCCCAGATGTCACAAAATTTCAAGTGTCTCTCTTAAAATTCTATTTGGAAAAGTTCTAAATCACTGATTGTTTTTGCAATTTCTGTTATATGAAACAAATCATTGACAGAAAACAATTGAAATAAAATGCACACATATGTTGAAGTCACTACAACTGGAAAAACAACCAACAACGTAGAACCCCCCAGGAACAAAAACATGTTTTGCCCATTTTTTAAGCACAAAGACCTCAAATACATATTAACTTGGAGTAGAGCCATAAAGATAACTGTGTCTCATAATACAGTTGTGTTAATTTGTAATTAAATTCTTCTAGATGAACCTAATATTGCAAATCACTTGAATGGATCAAATTGTTTAAAATGAATGTGACTGTATGCGTAGTGAGATCTGCACATATTTAAAAGAATAAAATAACAGAATCATAACGTTCGTAAAAAATTCGGAAATGTAATGGATATGTCCAATAGCATCCATACTGAGAACTAATGCCTACTGGTATAACAAGAAAAAATATGCAAATAATAGAATCTGAGCAGTGTACATGAGTGTCCATAATTTTAAACTAATCCAAATTACACTTTGTAGAAGACTGAATGTGGCTTATCTAAGGGAAAACATCAACACATGATATAAATGAAATTAAAAATCTCATGAAAAGAGAGAAGGAGTTTCTGGAAAATAATAATTTAACAAATGATGGTCAAAATATTTCTAGTACTGTCAAAATTGCATACCTATTTATATAGATCCAAAAAGGAACCAAGTTTTTCGAGCTGATTTGAAACTTTGGCAAAGTAGCAGGATACATCTGTAACATTATTATGGATGTTTACTCTGGCATGGAATTCATTTCCTCTTTGATCTGACAAATGAATATATGAAAGAACATAAATTCTCTAACTAAATATCAAGACCTAACTAAACATATCACCAGAAAAGTCACCATGTAAGCCGTATTGCAACTGGGGTAAAAGAAAAATCCATCATAGTGATTCTGTATTTATTGTATATGTTGATGTTTTTCATAAATTATTTCCTTTAGTTTGCATTTTCAAAACATTGTGTTACATGATGTATATCTTGGTAACTAATTTTGGATGCCTCCTTAAATTTTGTTCTGAGTAAAATGTCTCACTTCAGTTCCTAACCCATGAAATTATGTTGATTCCAAAAACATTCTAATAACCACTGTATATAATACACAAAATCTCATAAGCATGACACCAGTAAGCACTGGTTATCATTTTGATATCAGGGTCCCATGACTTATAAGGCCTATCTGCATGAGTATCGTTGTACCAAGACTCCTCAGCCTAAATTTAGCCACTGTTAAAAATGTTTATATCTTTATTTGTCACCCATCAGAGATTAAATGTGAGTATAAAGCCTAAGGAAAATGATAAAGTAAGAATTTAGCTTTTCTGGATACAAAGTAAACAAAATGCAGCATAGAGTAACTCACTGGTTTAAAGTCAACCTATTTCACCAAAACATTCTAAGCATTACCTTACAATGTGTATTATTCTCATGAAGGGAATGCGGAATTTGAGGACAAACCAAGCATTGTCTTCAAATATATATAATTTGGGTTTATCTCTATATTTCGCTATAAACATTTCTGATAAAAACTGAATAATTGATTTTTTGGTCAGATATAATATATCCTACTTTCATATACCAAACTACATTCAGAAAATGCAATACAACAATTAACTTAAAAAAGTTCTGGCAGAAAAAATGGCATCTCTTTATTATGTGATGCTCAATTCTTAGGTATTATGTCTCCAGTTAATGAATGTGATTGTTTAAATGCTTCATAAAGTTTTAATTAAAATCCATCAGTGTACTATAATATAATTGTGGATAATTTTATCCTAGAATCATTCATGAACTGCCCATTCAATCAAGACATACATCAAATTCATTTGGTATTCATGTGGACAGGAATGAGGCCCTGGGTACTGTTTCTGAGCTCCTTTTTCTCAAGCCTAGGGCTGTGCTACTTGAGCCACTCTGATTATGTGGCACTGAGGATTCAAACCCTAGCATTCATGCATCCTGAGCCAGCTCTCTACCAATAAGCCACATTTCTAGCCCCACCCTTACAATTTTATCCCTCAACTTACCTATTCCCAAGAAAAGGCTTCTGAGTAAAAATCATCTAAAGAAATTCCTATAGGAAGATTCCAAAGATAAAGAACACAAATCTCATATTAAAGAACACAAATCTCATATTTGGGAGAGACTCTAAACATTGAAGACTGTGACAAATCCTTCCATTTAATTATGTATCATGTTTCAACACTTAATAAAATATTAATGAAAAGCGAGTCAATGTCCTAAATTATTGTGTATAAATTTATAATAGATGTACAACATGTGCTAATAATTATGTGTATAATAATACTAAATACAATATGTACAATAAATAAATGAATCAAGTAAAAAATAAAATAAATACAAAAATCAATAATAAAAATCATAATATGCAATACACATACATATGTAAATATATATCATATATTACCCATATATAAAAATATTTTTTTCCATTGCAGGGCCTTCATTCAGACCCTTGTAACTCTAGCCTGAATTTCTTTTCCTCAAGGACAGTAAGCTTCGTCTTCACCCATGGTGCAAAAGAGTTACCTGGATGGTGGGATCAAATCCCAGCAATGATGGAAATACTGGCCCAAGTTCCAAGATAGCGACAATTTTTTTTAATGGAAGCAATTATGTTTATTCAGTGACATACTGAACATTTTTTAAAAACCAGTGTAGAATTTTGTACATCTATTCAGACATCTTTCTCTTACCCCCAAAATGCTTCTTTTGAGCACTACTTTTCTTCATTTTTTGTTGTAAAAATGTTGTACAGACAGGTTACAGTTCAATGAGCATGGTAATGAGTACATTTCCTATTGTGCATTGTTGCCTCCTCCTTTGTTTTCCCCCTACCATCCCTTCCCTCCCATCTCCACAACTACTCCCCCTGCTGAACTCAGTGACTTAATTTTTATTTTTGGATTTGTATGGGGTTTGAACTCAAGTAGTGGATACTCTGCACTTTCCCTCACATTGCTACATATTTACCAAGACCCTGAGTTCAAATCCCAGGCTAGGAAAGAAAACTGGTAGAAATTCAAAACCAGGGAGCTTTGTTTCTTTTTTAATTTAAATGAGTGTTTTTTTTAATTTATTCTTTATTTTGCCGACATGGGGCTTGAGCTCAGGTAGTGGAAACTCTGCCTCAGCTTCAATTGCCCTAGGGTGGGGTGCACCCTCGGACCCATAGACAATCCAGGGATCCTAGGTCCAGAGGGCTTGCAGAAGAAAAATAAGTAACATAGCATAAAAAGTGGCGAGCTGCAGAGGGCTGGGAGTTTTACGTTTTTTTATTTGCAGGGTGACTATCCTGGTTCTGAATGATATGGCTGCAAAGTGAACCTGACCTGCCATATCTGAATGCTGGCATGCTATCAGGGAATCCATAGGCCAACCTTTCAACATAGGCCCTGGGTTCAAATCCCGGTCCTGACACCTACCAATGGCAGGAGACCACAAAAGACTCATTCCTATGCATAGGAATACCAATTGAGAGTAGTTCATGCTTTGGTCTAGTCTAAAATTGGATGCAATAATCCTAGGATGTTGATTGATCTTAATTAATAGATTATTATGCATGAAAAGAATAATATTCCTTCAATGGTGGTATAATAAATGCCTAAGAGTTGGTAGGAACATAGTAAGTGTCCTTCAATCATAGATAGATGGCTCTGGTGCTCTTAACCAATACATATTTATTTGTATACCACCCTCTGCTTATCCATGTATCACTGTTTTGGCCAAACCTGGGACTGGTTCTCAGCACCTGGGAACCACCTGACAGCTTCATTGATTAGAGGCTGCCGTGCTCACACTCACCCATTCATAAATTGGGCTTGCTAATCCCTGAGATCATATCCCAGCACTGCCAAAAATTTAATCTTGGAGTAAGAAGCCAAGTATGACACGTTTTCCTTTTCTGTGAGAATCCTCGGTGTCAGTCATGATGGAGAACGTATAGACAAATCTGGATGCTGTGATATAAGATGTAAACAATGTAATAAATGGTAGAGGGGTCATCAGAGTCAATAAAATAAATGGTAAATAAATGAATAAAACAAGAAATAAAATGAATAACCACACCCAACAAAATATGGAATATCTGTATGGAAGTATAAATCTTATCTTTAAAATGGATATAAGGAGTATGTTTTCTAGGCCTGAAGCTTGAATTCAGGCCTAGGGAACAGGTCTGCCTTTCTTGTCTTCAAGCATGTTCAGATTCCCTTCTGTCACAGTGCTGCATATTTACCCAGACCTTGAGTTCAAATCCCAGGCCTGGCAGAAAAAATGGCATGAATTGCAAACTAGGGAGCTAAATATGTTTTTTTAATTGCAGGCCATTGGAGAAGCCATAGTCCCGCCAGGCAACATAGGCCTACATTTCGAATACCAGTCATGCCACTTCTGGATGGTGGGAGATCCTAAGAGGTTCGTTCCTATCCACAGGAATAATGATGGAATGTTATCAATGTCACAGCTGAATGAGATGCTCATGAATGATACTTGTATACATTTAGACATCATGATTTCAGTCGGTTGATTGATTTTATTTAATATCTTATGAAGCATTAAAAGAATATTATTTCTCACAAGGACACAATAATTTCTGGACACTGATTTACTTAATAGTTTATTAAAGATGAAAATAATAACATAAATTACATGGACGCAAAATAAATACCCAAGAATTTGTAGGAATGTAGTCTATATAAATGAACAATGGATAGACATCTCTGGCACTCTATAAAGATATATATTTATTAGCATACTACAATCTGCATGTCAATCTGTACTTGTTTGTCAACCCCATGTTCTCGGTCTCAGATCTTGGGAACTGCCTATCAACTCAATTTGCCCCAGGATGGCATGCTGACACACACCCTTTCATGAATTTGTCCCTGTAGGCCGTGAGTTCAGATGCCTGCATGCCCAATGAATCATTGAGTAAGAAACTGATGGTGACACGTTTTCCTTTTCTGTGAAAGTCCGGGGTGTCAGGTATAAGTCGAATACATATGCAGACCAATATCCTATTTAATCAATGTAATCAATGTTCCATGTGCCATATTAGCCAATTAAATAGTCAATAACTGTAGGATCTTGGTCTGCCCTAAGAAAGATGGATGAGGTCCAAGGAAATATAAGTGCACTTGCTCGTCGGTTCCCCCCCCCCCCCCTTAGCCCGGGAGACATTGAGACAAAGCGGGGAGTCAAGTCAAATAAGAACTCGTTTATTACCACACAGAAAGCATATTTTAAAGGGAAAAACTGTGTGGCATGGAAAGGGAGGGAAAGGAACCAACCAATCACTGTAAAGGTCACACCCTACCATGCACCTAAGCTTTATCCAATCAGATTTTAAGGTAAACAACTCGGGCTCTGCCCACTCAACTTCCTCTCACCGCCATCTTTTCTGCCCACGTGCCCCACAAATATATGAATCAAACAAAAAATAAAATGAATAACTACATTGAACGCAATATAGAGTCAACCTATGAATGTAAATATAAATTATATATTTAAAATGTACACAAATAGGATGTATTCTAGTGCTGGGGATCGATTTCACACCTAAGGAACAGCCATGAATTTCTTGACTTCAAGAAGGCTAGCTTCCCCTTTCCACACAGTGCAACAGAGTTACCCAGACCATGAGTTCCGATCCCTGTCCTGGCAGAAAAAATGGCACCTTTATACTATGTGACACCCAATTCTTAGGTATTTCATTATGCCTCCAGTTAATGAATGTGATTGTTTAAATGCTTTATAAAGTATTGAATGTGTTCTCTAATATAATTGTGTATAAATTTATCCTAGAATTATTTAAGAACTATCCATTCAATCATAACATACATCACATTCCACTGGTATTCATATAGATAGGAATGAGTTTCTAAGGATGTCTTTCCATTTGCAGGTGGCAGGACCAGGATTCCAACTGTGGGCTCCAGCTCCCACCACTTAATCCCAAGGTCTTTCTGTCCAAGAACAGAAAGACCAATGATTAGGCAGGCACCAGTGGCTCTCAGCAGTCCTCATTGATGTTTACAAGGCTGTGATAGGAGGATCATGGTCAATGTCACTTTAGGCAGGAAAGTCCTTGAGACCCCTGTCCTACTTCAGTGCCAACAAAGCCAGAAGTAGAGCCATGTGGCTCCAGTGGTAGAGGGCTAGCCTTGATCAAAAGCAGTTCACAGACTGCGCAGATCCTGAGTTCAAGATCTGAGACTGGCAACAAACAGATATACACAACAATCTGTGCAGCCACCATCTTGTCCCCAGGTCACCCTCTTGTCCTCAACTGAATTGGACAGAGTTCCCTGGGAAAAGGGCTGGGGAGCCGCTGTCATCTTGACTCCACCCATTTTGCCTGCATCACAAGATTCCGACCACACCCCCATGCTTTCATGGTTCTTTCTGAGCAAGGGGATACAACAATTGTGGTCACGCCCACATTCCATGCTGTCCAGCACCAGGATTCCCTCTGTTGGTTGATACCACCACCAACAGTAGAGGAAGGTAGAGGTGACTGAGTGGTGAGCAAGAGCTCGATTCCACTTTGGAGTAGAGTCGAAATTGACATCCTAGTCAGTGAGTGGGAGAATAGAGGATTTCCCAGAACCTGGGAACGTGGCCAGCCCATCTTTCTCATCCCAGAGCTCAGATGTCTGAAACAACAAGACTCCATGAGAGCTGTGGGCAAGAAACTACTGCCAGAACACCGGCAGAAGAATTCTCCCATCAGACCTGCAACATTCAAGAAAACAAAGAACACGAAAAAAGGAGGGGTCTTCAAGACAAACACCAGTGAGAAAGGTGATTCACCAGAGGGTCCAGCCAAAGGTGATGTTGACCGTGGGCCTCCCTTGCCTTTGGACACAGTCACAGTCACCACGGTCCAGAGTGTCAAGAGTCCCTATACCACCAAGGATCTTTAGAGTTGCTACCGACACATGGTGCCTGCCCTGGACCACAGCAAAAGAAGAAACCAGGTACACTGTGCCAAAATCCAACCACTGAAGCTGGAAAAGACAGACCTGCAGGATCGACTGGAGAAAGAGAGGGAGAAGGTAGCCCAGGTGCACAAAGCACCAAAAACAGAGCTAGACATCCACAAGCCACCCATACAGAGGTTGGTTTCGGCAGAAAGCAATTTACAATTTGCACTGGGCTAGTGAAGCAGGAGGCCAATGACAGAGAAATGATGCAAGAAGCTCTCACCAGCCACCTGCAGGCCACAGGGTGTAATGTGTTGGAGCTGGAGATGGCAGTCACTGCTGCACAGAAGGAGACCAAAATGTTCTTCCAACAGCTGAATGATGTGACACTTCAGCTCAAGGAAAAGACCAGAAGCTTCAATGACCTGGAGTTAGTGAACACAGAGTTACAGGAGAAGCTGGAAGCGATCTGGACAAAGAAGAGCAACAGGAAAAACAGAATCTGCAAGTTTCAATAAGTGCTGGTAGGGCGTGAGGTAAACAGACTACTGGAAAACCTGAGCTGGATGGTGACCTCAGCAATTCTGGAAAGAGACACCTTGATGGAGAGCCTGAGCATTGAAAGGTCCACATGGAAGGAGGAGGCTCAGTGGCTGACCAAGCAGGTGAACCAACTGACAGAGGAGAAGGAACAAAGGACAAGGCAGGTGCTGGCCCTAGAGAATGAGCTGGAGGAACTGAGAAGGACGCTGGCAGAGCCTCGGCCCTCCGCAGGACCATCTCAGGCCAATCCCCATTGCAAGCAGGAAAGTCTATATGAGACACTATTCTCCAATTAAAAACCCAAGAAGCCAGAAGTAGAGCTGTGGTTCAAGTAGTAGAGGGCTAGACTTGAGCACTAGAGCTCAGGGATAGGATAGCATCCAGGCCATGAATTCAAACCCAGGACTGGCACACACACACACACACACACACACACACACACACACACACACACATACACACCATGATAGAGCATTTGCCAGTCAGCCTGCACAAGTTCCATTTCTAGCAACTCAATATTTAAAAAGAGGGAGAAGGGAAGGAAAGACTTGCTCCAGGAGGTGATATAACCAGGGCCAAAATTCCACAGGACTTCTAAGATGCAGATACAGAACAGAGAGCCTTAGGCAGAAGTTACAGCATGGGCAAAGGTCCTGAGGTATGCTGTAGAGCAGGTGGTATGGGTGGAATGAAGGTTCTGTGGCTACAGAAAAGTCTGGCAGTACGTTCAATGCTGGGTCAATGTTTGTACTTGAGTCACAGGGCAGAGGGTGGGGTCCCAGAATTAGGCCCAGGGGGAAGATCAACTTGACTTTTCACCATGGACCCCAGCCATTTCCGGTGGCTGAAAGCCTATTTTTTTTTTTTACAGCTCCTGACCCTCAGACGTCCTTTGCATGGAGGAGTCAGGGCAAACGCAGGGAAGGACCCTTGCTTAAGAAAAGGTTCTAGCCCAATGCCAGCAGTGGCTCAACCCCTGTAAACCCTAGCTACTCAGGAAACTGAAATCAGAGATCATGGGTCAAGCCAGCTCAGGGGAGGAAAGTTAGTGAAACTCTCCTTGCTGATTAACTAGCAAAAGCCAGAAGTGGAGCTGTGGGTCAAGTGGTAGAGTGCTAACTTTAAGGAAAAATTTAAGAGCCCAGAGCCTAGACTCTGAGTTCAAGCCCCAGTACTGGCATGAAAAAATAAAGAAAAGCTTTCAGGAGCACCTAGTACACTGTGGTGAAAGACCAGATCAGCAGGGCACTGGTGACTTATGCCTGTCTTCCTAGCTCCTCAGGAGGCTGAGATGTGAGGATTGAGGTTCCAAGCCAGCCCGGGGAGGAATGTCTTGGAGACTCTGACCTCCAAGGAACCTCCAGAAAACCAGAAGGGCTCTGTAGCTCAAGTGGTAATCTGAAGAGCTGGGGGACAGCGACCAGGCCCAGAGTTCAAACCCCCTGACCAACCCTTGGCCTGCTTGGACCTCACTCTGTGGCTCTAGGCAGAGTACTTTCCAGTGGGCCCCTGAGGGTCTCCCAATCTCTAGGTGTCATACAAGTTTTGAGAGCAGTCTGTTTGGAGGCCATTGCCTACAGAGCGGGCCACAGTACCAGAGAAGGGTCAAGTTTTAGGGCATGGAGAACATCAAAATGGCATGTCATGGGTGCAATTTGGATCTGAGCAGTAGTAAATTGACATCTCAGACCATGGTTCTGGGGCAGGAGTGGCAAGAGCTGCAATACGTCACACCAGGTAATGCCCGCTCTTGGCCTAGGGTGGAATAGATCTGCTCTGGCATCAGCACTCAGGGTGAGCAAAAGTCAGCTTAGCCATGGTCACTTCCCCCAATTGAACTCTAGAGGATTATGGCAATGGGCCGCATGTCCCCCATCTGGCCACCAGGGAGCAGGAGTCTCCCTCCATAGGGATTGTCCCTGCGAGTTGTGTTTACTCTTTCTTCCCTGGGGCCACCATCATGCTTCAAAGCCACCCTGGACAGGAAAGTCCTTGAGACTCTTACCTACAATTAACCATCAAAAAGCAAGTGGGTCTGTGGCTCAAGTGGCAGAGCACCAGCCTTGAGCAAGAAAACTCAGGGATAGAGCCTAGGCCCTGAGTTCACACACACACACACACACACACACACACACACACACACACACACTCATGCACGCACCACATGCATGCAAAATCAGAGATTTCGACACTGCTGTCTTTGGATATTCTCTACCTTTTCCCCACTAAGCCTGATGGCTGTTGGCCTAGGTGTTTGATGCATCCAACACCACCTGGCATCTTTAATTTTGGGGAACAGGATGGCTAGAAGGTCAGTGTTCCCCCATCCCAGCTCCTTGATTTGGTCATGGTCTATCCAGGTCCTTTTTGGCTCCTTTTATAGATAGGCCAAGATGCCTTCAAAAGGCATCACATGCTGGGCACTGGAGGCTCTTACCTGTCATCTGAGATACTCAGGAAGCTGAGATCTGGAGGATCATGATGCCAAGACAGCCTGGGCAGGAAAGTGTGTGAGACTCTTTTCTTCGATGAGTCATCAGAAAACAAGAAGAGTCCCTGTGGCTCAAGTGATATAGTACCAGCCTTGAGAAAAAGAGCTCAGGGACAGCGCTCAGGGACAACAACAACAAGGAGAGGCATTGCATGTTGGCTTTAGGATTGGCATGGGCCAAATATAATTGGAATTTTCAAGTGCTCCAAGACAAAGCAGTACCTCCTTTAGTACCATGCTCCTCCATCTTGTCTCACACTCTGGCCTTGGCCCTGCTTT
This sequence comes from Dipodomys spectabilis, assembly GCF_019054845.1. Taxonomy (NCBI): domain Eukaryota; kingdom Metazoa; phylum Chordata; class Mammalia; order Rodentia; family Heteromyidae; genus Dipodomys; species Dipodomys spectabilis. Next base: position 181,374 of record NW_024871261.1, on the reverse strand, counting down.
GGGTCAGCATGGCTTTGCCTTGATGGAAGGGCTCCAAGGAGGAAGATCCTAGAGCAATTGCCCCAGCTCCTTCAACCTGCTCACCCTGCTGCTTTTGCCCTTTGCCATAGACCTTCTTCCTGGAATCTATGCATGAGGTCATCACTGCCACCATTGTGGTGAGTGGTGGGTCCAGCCTAACTCGAGGCAGTCAGAGGTGGAAGTTGGTCTGGGAATAGGAGCTTCTACCCTGTATGTGGGCTAAGGAAAAGGCTGACCTTTATTTCATCCTGAGCATTGAAGTGATAGGGAGACAGTGTAGACTCCACATTGAATCAGGTAATATTGGACTCTAGAGGACCACTTGTGTGGGGTAGGCTGTGGGGCTCAGGGGACTATTCTTCTTGGTACTCCTCTCTCAGGACTCCCTCTCCCTCTCTCATCCCTAAATGGTAGAAGAGAAACTTCAACTAAGGGTGTCAAAGAGGGGGCAAGGGAGTATTTCTCTGTGAACCATACTTGTGCTTCATATTCATCCTAGCCTCTACTTACTATTTATCTGAGGAATGGCCATATGGGATTGGGAGGGGGGAGAAACATCCTAGCTGAGAATGTGGCTCAGTGGTAGAGTGGTCGCCTAGCATGCCTTACACCCTGGGTTCAATTCCACACAGAAAAAGCTGGAAGGGGAGGTGGGGCTCAACGGGCAGAGTGCCAGCTTTGATCAAAAAGAGCTCAGGGTGAGTAGCCAGGCCCTGAGTTCAAGCCCCAGGACTGGAAGAACAAATCTTTGTTGTAGGCTTTTCTTCCCCTTGAAAATAATTTATTGTTTGGGATAAGCATAACATGGGTCTCTTCCGTGGCCACCAACGGGCCATTAGATTTCCCTTGAAATTGGGACACTTCCCGGCAGCCTCTGCCCTACCTGACCTGAAGTTTACCCTTCCCATCTCACAGCAGATGGAGGCCTGAGAGAACGCCACCTGGCCACCCACTTCTGGTGGCTGCTTTGGCTTTTGAGAGTCAGTATTTCACATAGAGAGTCATTAACCACATCAGTCTACAGAAGAATGGGAGGGAGCACTCCTTGCCCAAGTCCACGAGCTCTAGGCTGCTCTGGGTGTGAGTCAGCTGCTGTAGAACATGCTCCGTGGGGGAGTCATCTACGAGGTCGTGAACCCGGACCACGATTCTGGCAGTGTCCAAGTTGTCTTAAAGTTGCAACTCTTCAAAACCTTTGTGTTCCTCACTCATTTCGCCCACACTGGAGCCTGAGGCATCTGGAGCAGTGGGGGCGGGGCAGGCTCAGCCTGGAGCCCACTGTCCACTCTTTCCCCTGCGAGGAGTAACAGCAGCTCCTGCAGCTCTCTCTTCTTCTCCATCTTCTCCTGGGTGAGCCGGCACACACGCTTGGCTTTCTCTTGACACAGCTCATCCAGGACGAACATTTACTCCTTACATGCCACAAGGGACTCCTTGACATTTGTGGATGTGTGCCAACAGCTGGCTGCATCGATTGTGGAGCTCATCTACTGGACTATGGATGTCTATTTCATCATACAAGTCGTGGATGAAGCAGATTTTCTTCTCGGACACCCACGTGTCCCAATTCCCATCCCCAAGCCTGCTGTGGTGGCAGCTCACTGGGCGAGGGTGCCTGTGCATCCAGCTCTGTCTGACACTGAGCTGCCGGGTTGGCCATGCAACTGCACTGGGGTCACTGCTACTGCAGCAGGAGTTTCCCACTGTGGATCTCAGCCTGGGAGAGCGCTTGCAGAGCCACATCCTTGTAGGTCAGGGGCATGTCTCCATTCTCGGCGATGCTCACTTTGTGGAGGAGTCACCTCCTCCACTTTTGCTTCTCCAGGGCTCACAACTTCCCCTCCCCAGTGAAAGCCAGGCTCAGCTGGGCCTGCAGGCGCTCCTCCTGTGGTCTGGTCACATCTAGGCACTTGGGGGTATCCTGCCACTTTGGGGGCACCATCTGCTCCCCCCAGTTGGTCGGCCCTGCACTTGCTTCAGCTGCTCTAGCAGCTGGGTCTACCTCTGCAAGTGTTGCTGCAGGGCCTCCTTCTTGGAGTTCAGCTGCTCATTGGAGGCAATGTGTTGCTCACAGGTGGCTCTGAGCTCCAGAATGCTGGTGAGCTCCTCCTTCTCATAGCTAACCTTGTGGAGAGCATCCCACAGCAGGGCCAGCTCTATCTATGGGTCACACACATGCACATCATGGGGTCTCAGGGATCTACTGCCAATCCTTGGCCTTCTCATCCAGTCTCCATAGTTGCTCCCGCTGCTCCACATTCTGGAGACCGAGCCTCTGGTTTTCCTGGACCTGGATGTGAAGTTGTTCCTCCAGGTTTTTCAACTCAATCTGCATGCAGTAGACCTGGGCCTCCTGAGTAGCTTACAGGGGTGAGCATCCAGCACCTGCCCTCTACCCTACTGCTTACCTATATCCTTGGCCCTCCTCTGAGTCCCAGAAAAATATGTCTCACCAGGCTCATTTTTTTGACAGTCTTGGGGCTTGAACTCAGGTTCTGTGCATGTTCCTAGGCTTATTTGCTCAAGGCTAGCACTCTATCAATTAAGCCACAGTGCCACTTTTGGCTTTTTCTCTTTCTGTGGTACTGAGGAATCGAACCCAGGACTTAGTGCATACTAGGTAAGCACTCTACCACTAAGCCATATTCGCAGCTCAAATCCCACTTCTATGAAAGTGGGATTTATTGACATACCTCTTTTGGCATAGAAATAGCTTACTATTTCATATCTTTGCCAAGATTTGGGACCAGCCTATGACTTAGCAATGAGGAATGATTAATTAGTGATAGCCAACAGGCCCCAGAGGTCTAGGCTCACATCCTACAGAGGGATAGAGAATATGGAGCCAGAACCTTTGACAACTCCTACAATCTAGGAATTGTGGTCTCCTTGGAGGCAGTGACTGTCTGCTATGTGTCCCAATGGGACACCTCAGCCAGAACATAAGACTTCGGTTATTAAATGGCAGAGAAGGGTGCTTTGTTCAAGCTGCTGGCTCAGACTTAGTACCTCTGAGGGCTTTTCCCTGCTTGCCCAGGTTGGGGGGCTGGGCATGGGCAACCTGCTGAATATCCATCATCCATACATCATCATCCATACACAGAAACATGGAGTTATTGCATCCTTTTTGGGGGGAGGGAGCAGTTCTGGGTTTGTACTATGAGCTTAGGCCTTGTCCCTGAGCTCCTTTTGCTCAAGTGTAGTGCTCTGCCCTTGAGCCACAGCCCCATTCATGTTTTCCCTTCCTGTGATCTCTTAGAAATAAGAGTGTCACGGACTTTTCTGCCCTGGCTGAATTCAAATTGGCATTCTCTACATCTCAGCATCCTGAGGAGATAGGATTACAGGCAAGAGCCCCTGGCTCCTGGGTTTCATTTCTTCTTGTTGTTCTTTTTTGTAATAGTAACAATCTGAAATCTTCACGGTGTCATTCCAATTGTTTGCATCCGAAGCAAACTACCCAGGCCTGGAGTTAGAATGCCAGGGCTGCCACCCACAAATGGAAGGAGATTCTGACAAACTCATTCCTATTCATGTGAATGCTAATGGAATGTTATACAAGTAATAAATAAATTTTCAGTTAATTCATGATTCTATTTTAGAATGCCACACAAAAATTATTGGATTTATATCTTCCATTCTAGCTCCATGGTATGATTTCCCTAATGGAAGGATATTGACTAATTTTTAATTAATGCTTTTCTAAGTATTACATAGAGGCATAATTTAATAACTAATAATTGGTATTTTATATATATATACAATTTAATATCCTCACATTCCCTGTTTTTCTATGCATGTATATACTATTGGGAACACCTGTGGATTGATCACACGTACTCAGAATTTCCTGGCATCTCAGTTTGCTGGAGGCTGGTGTGCTAAGACTGTTACCCCATTTTTGGATTGGCAATTGTAGGCTGCGAGTTGAAATCCCAACATGGCCAAAAATTTATTCCTGGAGTCAGAAGCCAATCTTGACACATTTTTGTTTTCCTTCTCTGTGAAAGTCCTGGGTCTCAGTATGATGTATAATCCATATGCAAATATATCCTATGTGATATGATGTAATAAAAGAAACATATATATGTAATAATACTAAATATATAAGAGTAATAAACAACATATGCAGTATACCTATGTATGTAAATAGATCTTATATATTAATATTACTTTTTCCAGAGCTGGGGCTTCAATTCAAGCCCTGGGAACCAATCTGAATTTCTTGTATTCAAGGACGGTGATCCTTTCCCCTTCACCCACAGTGCCACAGAGTTATCCAGACCCTGAATTCAAATACAAGGCTTCCTGAAAAATGGTGCAAATTCCAAACCAGGGCCATATTATTATTATTATTATTATTAGCCAAGCACAGGGCTTGCACTCCAGTCTTGGCATCATTGCCACAGCCTTCCCTTATATCCCAGGACCTGAGTTCAAATCTTGGGCCTGAGAAAAAAATAAAAAGTAGAAACATAAAACTGAGAAGTTCAAGAAGGTGGTTTTCCTTTATTTTCCTTTGTATTGTGACCTTCCTGAGAGCAAATGACAAGGCCCAGAAAGTGAATATAACCTAGCATTGCTGATGTTTGGCGGGCTATTAAGGAAGCCATAGCCAAAACTGGCAACTTTGCTATGGAGGTCGAATCCTGGGTTTGCTTCTAATGAATGGCGAGATTCTAAGAAACCCATTCCCATATAAATCCATACAAATGAAATGTTATAAATGTAACAATTAAATTATTAGTGGATGATTATATTATAAAATTATACACAACAATTATACTACATTAACTAATTTTCAATTAGTTCTTTATTATGTATTCAATCATAATACTTTGAAAACGAAGGAATAATTTAATTACCAATAATGGTGAGTAATATGGTATATGCAATTTCATAGTATACAGACATCTCTCTCTTGTTTTATGCATCTACATCTATCTATGTATCTATGTATCTACGTATCTATGTATCTATCTATCTAGCTGTCTGTCTGTCTGTCTGTCTGTCTGTCTGTCTGTCTGTCTGTTTATCTACGAATCTATCTGTTTATACAATTGTCACTCCTGGGGCTCAGTTGTAGAGTGCTCGCCTAGTATGTACAAAGCCCTGGATTCCTCACTACCATGTGCACACAGAAATCCAGAAGTTGTGTTGTCGCTCAAGCAGCCGAGTACTAGCTTAGAGCATGAAAGCTTAGGGACTGTGTCTAGTCTCTTACTCAAGACCCAGGAATGTTACCAAAAAAAGATGGAATGTCCTGAGTGCAACTATATAAGGATAGCACTGCAAATACCTCATCACAGAGCAAGCCTTGAGTCTGGTGCTGACAGCTGCCATCTAACCTGACTTAACCAGAGGTAAACTGCTGCAAACCAGCTCCACAGAACCAGATGCTGCTGGCTTGCTCAGCCCGGTCATCCAATATACTTGGAGGCTAAGATCTGACACTGGTGGGTTTAAAACCCGCCCTGGCAGGAAGTCTGTGAAACTCGAGCTGTGGCTCAACGTGGTAGAGCTCTAACCTTAAGTAAACTATCTTAGGACAGTACCCCCCAACCTTTCAGTGCAATCCCCGTGTCTGACTCCACCTCCCCCCCAAAAAGCCACCTCTCTAAATCATTAGATGTGAACTTTGTGTGGCTTGGGATGTGTTTCTGAAAGAATGATAATACTGATGAAAACACCCTAATTCTAATGACAGTGTGTGGGATACATCTATGTGATGAGTCCTTCAGGAGGTGTTGTGTCCTGAGTCCTTCACAGGATGCATTTTTTCATTTGTTTCTTATAAGAGCTCCACAAGTAAGATGATTGTGTAGATGAGAAATTGAGGCTCAGATATGTCCCCATGTCAGGGCAAAAATTATGTATGTACCTAACTCTAGTGAGTTGTCTCCTGCAGATAAATGTTTTGGTTTATTTTTCTCAGTCATTAACCTAGAACTCAGGGCCTAGTCACTGACAATTCCCTGTTGGGCTCATGGCTAGCACCTTACCTCGTGGAGCCAAGAACTGCCTTGCAAGAGAGTGTTACAGTCTAGGTATCTGTAGTTGAGTTCTGTCATCCTTCCTACTCAGGAAGCTTAGATATGATGATCCCCGTTCCAAACTATCCCAAACACAAAAGGTCAAATAAGTCTATTGTCTCCTATTCACCACTTAGAAATTTGAAGTGGAAGCTGGGCCCTGGTGACTTGCTCCTGTCATCCTAGCCACTCAGGAGCCTGACAGCTGAGGATCACAGTCCAAAGCCAGGCTGGGAGGAAATTCCTTGAGAGGCTTCTCTCCAGTGAACTACCAAAATCCTGCAGGGGTGCTGTAGCTCAAGTGGTAGGGTGCTTGTCTTTAACTGAAGAGCTCAAGACAGCTCCAAGGCCTAGTCTTCAATTCCCCCAACTTTCAAGAAAAGAAAGAAAGAAAATTGAAGTGCAGTGCTGGGACTGGGTCTTATGGGTAGAGTGCTTTGCAGGTATGAATCCCTGGGTTTGATTCCTTAGTACAACATCACTAGAAAAAAGCCTGAAGTAGCTGTGTGGCTCAAGTGGTAGAGTGCTATCCTTGCACAGGAGAAACTCAGGTACAGTGTTCAGGTCCTGAGTTCAAGATCCAGGACAAGTGTATGCACACACACACATGCACACACACGCACACACACACACACACACACACACACACACACACACACACACACACACAGATACCAGAATTGAAGCTGTGATAACAAATGGTAAAGTTCTGAGCTCATGGTCAGCACCCAGGCCCCGTGTTCAACCCCGAAACCTAGCCACCCAGGGCCCATTTAGGAGAGGTCAAAGGTTTCAAAACCTGATGAGCTTCAACAGCCCTAAATAACAGGAAGCATTGTGATATTAGACATATGCTTGGATTTAGCAAGCTTCCAGAAATCTAGGAAGGCACTGTTGCCAATAATGAATCATTGTATTAGGTTCAGCTCCCTTATTGTCTGCCAGAAGGACCCTTGAATTAATTGTAGTAGGTTATTTCAACACTGGAACATAGTATAACAAAGACAGGATAAGTACAGAGAAGTTGGCCTGCCACGGGAGGTGGCACAAATGAAGGCTTCCTGTCAAAACAAAGCACTGGGGAGAGTGATAGCTTGGGGTACAAAGAGAACTTTTTCACCTAGCCTTCAGAGCCTGCCCACACTCCTCCTCACTAATTGTCCTGGATGGAGTTGTTTGTTACACAGCTGTACAGGAGTGAAGCCTTTTGTCTGCCTGTTCCAACAAAATGAAGCAGACTTTCTCCACCAGCCTGGGGTGTGGAGAAAACCTCTGGCTACTCTGGGAACAGTGAGGAGAGCCCCGGAGCATGCGCTGTCTTGAAAACACTCTCTGTGCTATGAAATCATTCTATTTAAAGCAAATTTCCTAGCTGGGTGCCTTTCATCATAGGGACTCTGGACATTCACAGATAGAAATGCATGCGTACATACAAGGGGAGACATGGAGTTACTTGTGTGTGTTTTTTTTTTTTGGCAGGTCCGGGGGTTGTATTATGAGCCTAAGCACTGTCTCTGAGCTCATTTTGATCAAGGGTAGCCCTCTGCCCTTTAGCCACAACCCCATTCATTGCAATCTTTTATTCCTGTGATCCCTCAAAAGTAAGAGTGCTGTAGACATTCCTGTCCCGGCTGAATTCAAACTGGCATTCTCTACCTCTCAGACTCCTGAAGAACTAGGATTACAGGCAGGAACCTCTGACACCTGGCTTTCTTTTCTTTTTGTTCTTTTTTTTCATTGTGACAAAATGAAATCTTCAGTGTCATTATAATGGTTTGCATTTCGAAGTAAACTACCCAGGCCCGGAGTTCAAATGCCAGGACTCCCACCTACACATAGAAGGAGATCTTGAGAAAAGCTTTCCTATTCATGTGAATGTTTAATGGAATGTTATAAAAATAACAAATAAATTTGCAGTTAGTTCATGTATATTATTTAATTATATATACGATATTACTACCAATTATTGATAAATTATCCCTTACTTTTTTTAAGTATTATGGTTGAATACATAACAAAGTATTAATTGCAAATTAGTCAATGTACTATAATTACTGTGTATGATTTTATAATGTAATCATACACTACTAATGTAATTGTTACTTTACAACATTCCATTCATATGGATATATAAATAAGTAATGGATTATGTCTTCCATTCTAGCATCATGGTATGATTATCCCAATTAAAGAATACTGACTACTTTTACGTTAATGTTTTAATAAATATTCAACCATGATACTTCATTAAATGGAGTCATAATTTAATAATAATTCACAATATATATAATTTAATATCCTCACATTGTCTCTCTCTTATATATATTGCAAACTACACATCTATTTATCTATTTATATCTATATAAATCTATATCTATACCTACATCTACATCTATATCTATATATATCAGTCACAATTATGGCTTGTTCCCAGGTTCTCAGAACTAGCTGGTAGCTCAGTTTGCCAAAGGCTTTTGTTCTACAAGTGACCCCTTCATAAGTTCGGAATTGTGGGCTGTGAGTTCAAATCCCAGCATGGCCAAAATTTTATATGTGGAGTCAGAAGTCAATTTGACAAATACTTTTTCCTTCTCTGTGAAAGTCCTGGGTCTTAGTATGATGTATAATCCACATGCAAATATAACCATGTGATAATATGGGATAAATATAATAAATGGTATATATGTAATAACTAAATTAAAACATAAGGGTAATAAATGTCACATGGCGTAACCCCATGTATGTAAATAGATCTCATATATGAATATTATTTTTATCAGTGCTGGAGCTTGAATTTGGGCCCTGGAAACTGGGCTGAAATTCTTGTCTTCAATGATGATGAGCTTCCTCTGCCCCACAGTGCCACTGAGTTACCTAGACCCTGAATTCAAATCCCAGGCCTGCCAGAAAAATGATGAAAATTCCAAGCAAGGGCCTTAATTTCTTTTGGCCAGGATTAGGGCTTGAACTCAGCTCGTGGCAACTCTGCCTCAGCTTCGATCAAACTAGGCTGGGGTACAGCCTCTGGACCCACAGCCCATCCTGAGGTACCCCAGGACCCGAGTTCAAATCTTGGGACTGGCAAAATAAAAAAAACGAAGTGCTGGGAAGGTGGCTCAGGTATGGATTGCTTGCCTTGCATGCATAAGACACTGGGTTCAATTCCTCAGCATCACATAAGCAGAAAAAAGCAGGAAGCAATGTTATGGCTCAAGTGATAGAGCGATAGCCTTGAGCTGAAGAGTTGGAGGACAGCACCCAGACCCAGAGTTCTGGTCCCAAACCGACAAAAATGAAAGAAAAAAATAGTGCCGGGGAAAAAAAGGAGAAGAATAAAACCGGGAAGTTCCAGAAGGTGGTTTTACATTGTTTTTTCCTTTACAACCATCCTGGGTCTAAATATCAGGGACCGTAAAGTGTACATGACCTTGCACTGTTGAACTTTGGTGGGCTATCAGGGAAGCCATAGCCAAAACCAGCAACCTAGGCCGGGCGTGCGAATCCCAGGACTGCCACCTATCACGGCGGGAGATCCTAAGAAACACATTCCGATATACATCCATATGAATGGAATGTTGTAAAGTAACAATTACATTAGTACTGTATGATTACAGTATAAAATTATACACAATGATTATAGTACATTGACTAATTTACCATTAATACTTTCTTATGTATTCAACCATAATACTTAAATAAAGTAAGGGATAATTTATCAATAATTGGTAGTAATATCGTATATATAATTAAATAATATACAGACATCTCTGTCTTGTTTTATACATACATACATATATACATACATACATATATACACATATTGTTACATACATATATATATATATGTGTGTGTGTGTGTGTGTGTGCGCGCGTGTGTGTGTGTATGTAACAATCTACATATATATTTCTACACTTGTCATTCCTGAGGCTCAGTAGTAGAGTGCTCGCCTAGTAAGTATGAAGCCCTGGGTTCAATTCCACACTATCACATGCACAGGAAAAGCCAGAAGTAGTGCTGTTACTCAACCAGTTGGGCACTGGCTTTGAGCATGAAACTTTAGGGACTGTGTCTAGGCCCTTACTCAAGACCCAGGACTGGCACCAGAAACAAGTTAGAATGTTCTAATTGCAAGAATAGAAGGCCAGGATTTCAAATACCTCCTCACAGATCAAGCTGGTAGTCTGAAGCTGATGGCTGACATCTAAATTGACTTAGCCAGAGGTCAACAGCTGCAACCCAGCATCATGGAACCAGACACTGCTGGCTCACCCCTAGCTGCTCAGAGGGTGAGATCAGATGCTGGTAGGTTGAAAACTCAGCCCTACCAGGAAATCTGCTAGACTCTGAGCTGTGCCTCAAAGTGGTAGAGCTCTAGCCTTGAGGAAAAGTTCTTAGGACAGTACCTCCAACCTATGAGTGAAATCTCCTAGGCTGATGGCCCTCCCCACAAAAAAAATCACCCCTCTAAACTGTTAGATGTGAACTTGTGCAGTTTGTGACCTGTATCTGAAAGAATGGTGATAAGCACCCTAATTCTAATGACAGTTTGTGGGATACAGCTATATGATGAATCCTTTCTGGGGTGTTGGGTGTTGAGTCCTTCACAGGGTACTGGGTTGTTCATGGGGTATTGTGTGCTGAGTCATTCACCGGGTACTAGGTGCTGAGTCCTTCACTAGTTTTTTCTTTCATCTCGTCCTTATAAGAGCTATACAAGTAAGATGATTGTGCAGATGAGAAAGTTGAGGCTCAGATATGTCCCCAAGGCAGGGCCAAATTTATGTATATACTGAGCTCTAGTGACTTGTCTCCTGTAGACAATTGTTTTGGTTTAGTTTTCTATATCATGAACCTTGAACTCAGAGCCTAGGTGTTGACTTTTTTCTTGGGTTCATGGCTAACGTCCTACTATGTGGAGCCAAGTGCCCCCTTGCAGCAGGGTGATAGCTGAGATCTATCATCCTGCCTGCTCAGGAAGCTGAGGATCTTGGTACCTTTTCCCCTTGGTGGTTGAGTGGCTCTGATGTTCCTTTAGTCTTGATGTAATGATGCCAGAGAGATGTTTGTATGTGGAAATGAGCACATCTCTATCCAAGGACTTTTAAAGTACCTTTTAAAAATACTTTTGAAAGTGATTTTAAAATATTCTCATGAAATTTTCAAAAAGTTTGTTAATTTCTGCATCTTGAAATTAAAGTCACTAAATTATGGAGTTAAAAAAATTATCCCTGATCATGGACAAAAGCCAGCATGGGCAGGAAATTCCTTGAGATGGTTATATCCAATAAACCATCAGAAAGCCTAAATGGGTGCTGTAACTCAAGTTGCAGTGCACTAGACTTGAGCGGAAGAGCTCAGAGACAACACCCAGGCCCAGATTGAACTCCTCCAACTTACAAGAAAAGAAAGAAACCTGAAGTGGAGAGCTGGGATTGTTTCTTAGGGATAGACTGCTCTACATGTGTGAAACCCTGGGCTTGATCCACATCCCTAAAAAAAAAGGCTGAAGTGGCTATGTTACTCAAATGGTAAAGTGCTGTCCTTGTACAGGAGAAACTCAGGTACAGTGGTTAGGTCCTGAGTTCAAGCACCAGTAATGGTGTATGCACACACACACACACACAAACACACACACACACACAGAAACACACACACACACGGAGGCACCATTGCCAATAATGAATCATTTCATTAGGTTCAGCTCCCTAATTATCTGCCAGAAGGACTTTTGAATTAATGTTAGCAGTTTGGTTCAACACTGAAACACAATCTTACAATGACAGGGTGAGTGCAGGAACTTAGCCTGCCATGGAAGGTTGCACAAATGAAGGCTTCCTGTCAAAACAGAGCACTGGGCTGGGCGCTGGTGGCTCATGCTTCTAATCCTAGCTATTCAAGAGGCTGAGATCTGAGGATCACGGTTCAAAGCCAGTTTGGGCAGGAAAGACTGTCAGACTCCTATCTCCAATAAACCACTAGAAAATCGGAAGTGGCTCTGTAGCTCAAGTGGTAGAGCGCTCGCCTTGAGCTGAAGAGTGCAAGGACAACGCCCAAGCCCAGAGTTCAAGCCCCATGACCGACCAAAAAACAAAAACAAAAAAAAAACAAAAACAGAGCACTGGGGAGAGAGATAGCTTGGGGTACAAAGAGGCCTTTTTCTCCTGACCTTCAGAGCCTGCCTGCACACATCCTCAATAAGTGGCAGAGATGAATTGTTTGTTACACAGCAATACAGGAGTGAAGCTTTTTGTCTGCCTGTTCCAACAATGAGGCAGACTTCCTCCAGCAGCTGGGGTATGGAGAACCCCGCAGGCTACACTGGGAACAGTAAGGGGAGCCCCAGAACATGCACTTTCTTGAAAGCACTCGCTGTGCTATGAAATCATTCTATTCAAAGCAAATTTCCTAGCTGGGTACATTTCTTCATAGAGATTCGGATGTTCACTGATACAAATACATGCATATATACACAGACACATGGAGTTACTGGCTCTTTTTTTGTGGCATGTCCTGAGACTTGAACTGTGAGCCTAGACATTTTCACTGAGCTCCTTTTGTTCAAGGAAGCATTTTATTGTGTCTTAAACCATGATTACCCTAGGCTGGGGTGCAGCTTTTACACCCACAGATAATCCAGGGATCCTAAGACCCGAGTTCAACTCCCAGCACTGGCAAAAATACAACAAACCTACAAAAATGGAGGAGGAAAAATCAGGAAGTTTTACACAACAGTTTTATCTTTGTTTCCTTAGCACTGTGACCCTCCTGGGTCTCAATGACTCTGCTTGAAAATTGTACGTGAGCTTGCATGGATGAAGGCTGAGGGCTCTCAGTGAAGCATGAGCCCAACCTAGACACCTAGGCCCTGAGTTCAATCCTGGGAGTTCAATCCTGGAATTGCCACCTACACATGGCTGAAGATTCTAGGAAACTTAATCCAATCTATAGGAACACTAATAGAATGTTTGAAATGTACTAACTGAATTACTAATTAGCTAGTCATTCCAGTTTAAGATTGTATTCAATAAATATAGGTCATTGATTAATACTTTATAAGTCTTCTATAATTGATTAATGAGACATAATTTTATACTAAATAATTGGTAGTAATATAATATATAGAAATAAGATGTAGACATCACCCTTTATATAGGGTTATACACTAGAGTCTACATAAATGTCTATCTGTCTCTCTCTGTATATATTTATAGATGCATACACATTTGTGAATACACACTCACACACACACACACACACACACACACACACACACTGCAATCTAAACATCTATCTGTTTTTTTATTGGCCATTCCTAGGGCTTGATCTCAGGTGATCAAATTTGCCTGCCAACTTCTCTTGCATCAGACTGGTGTGCTAACATTTACCCATTCATGAAGTGGGCCTGCTAGGCCCTGAGTGTAAGTCACAAAACTGCCAAAAACTTAATCCTGGTGGAGAGCCAATTGTCCCACTTGTTTTCCTTATGGGTGAAATTTCTGGGACTCGGGAATGATGTAGAATACATAGGCACATCTATGTCTTATGTAATAGGATGCAAAAAATATTATAAGTGTAGTCATACTCACTAAAGTACATAAGAAATAAAACACAAAATAAAATGAACACACTAACCGCAATATGCCATAAACATGTATAGGTAAATATAAATCATGTATTTAAAATATATACGAATATTAATTTTTTGAGTGCTAGGACTTGAATTCAGGCTCTAGGAACAGGCCTGAATTTCATGTCTTCCAGAAGGATGATCTTCCCCATCCCCCACAGTGCTGCAGATTTACCCAGACCCTGAGTTCAATTCCCAGGCCTGGCAGAAAAAATGGTGTGAATTCCAAGCCAAGGAGCCTCATAATTTTTAAAATATTTTAGTGTATGTATGTATGTATGCATGCATGTATGTATGTGTTTGTGTATGTATGTATGTATATATTTTTATTTTGTCAAGCACAGGGCTTGAACTCATGTTGTGGCAATTCTGCCACAGCTTTGATCACTCTAGGCTGGGGTGTAGCCACTGGACCCACAGCCGAACCTTGGTTCCTGGGCCCCAAAGTCTGACGAGAAAAAAAAAATTAATGTGGCACACACCAAAAAAAAAACAAACTGGCAACTTACAGATGGCTGCCGGTTTTACTTTTTTTTTTTCTTTGCAAGGTGACCATCCGGTCTGAATCACACTGTTGAAAAATGTTGGTAATCTGGCATTGCTGAAGGCTGGCGGGCTTCCAAGGAAGCAATAGGCCAACATGGCAACATAGGCCCTGTGTTTGGATCCCGGTCGTGACCCCTACCAAAGGCGGGAGATCCTAAGAGTCTCCTTCCTATTCATAGGAATACCGATGGATGATTATGAATGGCAAGGTTGAATAAGTTGTTTCTGAATACTACTATATAAATAGAGTGATTTTAGGAGGCCAATGGATTTTAATGAATACTTTTTACATATTCAAATAATAGTATTAATTACATGGACGCAATAGTTTCGGAACAGTGGTTGATTTAATTAATAATTCATTAAGGATGAAAACAATATTAATTACATGGAGAGGCAACAGCCCTAGGGGTCTATAGCTGAGGTCTCTCATCCTGCTTTCTCAGGAAGCTGAGATCTGAGGACCTGGGTTCCAAACTATCGCAGACACAAAAGGTCTGATGAGCCAATTATCTCCAATTCACCACTAAGAAACCTGAAGTGGAAGCTAGGTGCTTGTCACTCATGTCTGTCATCCAAGCTATTCAGGAGGATGAGATCTAAGGATCATGGTTCAAAGCCAGCATGGGCAGAAAAGTCCTTGAGACACTTAGCTCCAATGGACCACCAGAAAAGCTGAAGTGGTGTTTGGCTCAAGTGGTATAGCACAAGACTTGAGCTGAAGAGCTCAAGGACAGCACCCAGGCCCAGACACCATCTTCTACAACAATAAAAAAAGACAGAAACAAACAAACAAACCTGAAGTAGAGGGCTGGGAATGTGCCTTAGGGGTATAGTGCTTTGCAAATATGAAACCCTGGGTTTAATTTCTCAGGACCACAACCATAAAAAAAAGCCTGAAGTGGCTCTGTGGCTCAAGTAGGAGAGGGCTATACTTATACAAGAGAAACTAGGTACAGTGCTCAGGTCCTGAGTTCAACGTCCAAGAATCGTGTATGTGCCTATGTGCCCTCTCCCACGTGTGCGCACGCACACACACACTCACACATACACAGATAAGAAGTGATGCTGTTTTACAAAATGGTAAAGCACCGGGCTTCAGCACTGATCTCATGGTCCGCACCCAGGCCCTGTGTTCAACCCCAAAACCTAGCCACTCAGGGCCCAACTAGAAGAGGTCAAATGTTTCAAAACCTGATGAGGTTCACCAGCCCTAGATCACAGGAAGCTTTGTGATACCAGATATGTGCTTGGATTTCTCAAACTTCCTGAAACCTAGGAGAGGCATCATAGGCCCATCATCACAGGCAATGAAACATTTCATTAGGTTCAATGCCCTACTTGTCCGCCGGAAGGACTCTTGAATTATATTCAGCACTGTATCTGAACACTGGAATATAGTCTCACAAAACTAGGATAAGTGCACAGGACATGGCCTGTCACAGAAGGTGACACATATGAAGGCTTCCTGTCAAACCAGAGCACTGGGGAAATAGATAGTTTGGGGTACAAAGAGACCTTTTTCTCCTGAACTTCAGAGTCCACCCACACTCATCCTCACTATCTGACCCGGACGGAGTTGCTTGCTACACAGTTGTACAGGCCTGAGGTCTTTTCTCTGCCTGTCCAGACAATGAGAGAGACTTCTTCCAGCAGGCCTGGGATGCAGAGAAATCCTCAGGTTACACTGGGAACAGTGAGGGGAGCCCCAGAACATGCACTATCATGAAAACAGTCTCTGTTGTGAAATCATTTTATTGAATACACATTACCTAGTTTGGTGCCGTTCATCATAGCTACTCTGGAGCTTCACCTATAGGAATACATCCATACATACCCAAAGACATGGAAGTACAGGCTCTTTTTGAGGGGGCAGGTCTTGGGGTGGAACTATGAGCCTAGAACTTGTCCCTGAGCTCATTTTGTTCAAGGGTAGTGCATTAAGCTCGAGTCACAACCCCCCTTCTGGGTTTTTCTGTGATGTCTTAGGAATAAGTGTCATGGACTTTCCTAATCTGGCTGGAATCAAATTCAGATTATCTACATCTCACCCTCTGAAGAGCTGGGATTACAGTGAGAAGCCACTGGCACCTTCTTTCTTTTCTTCTTCATTTTTAATCTGGACAATCTGACTTCTTAGCAGGGTCATTGAAATGGTTTGAATTTATAAATTAACTACCCAATGTTCTTTAGAACTGCTTTACCTGAGAAGGATTTTCTCTCCTCATCTTCTCCTCTGGGTCACATGTTTGAAGCCAAAAGTGAGAAATGAGTGTCACAGGATTTGGGAGCAAATGTCCACAGGCCATGACAATTCTGTCACTTAGCATTGAGCTGCAGTGAATTTGCTGTCTCAAGATGATAAGACCAAAAGCCAGAGCGATCCTCATACTGTCTGCATTACTCCTTTTGTCTATAAAATGATCTAGTAATTATGAGTGTTATTTGTCTACAACCTTAAGTATCTAGAACCCACTAGAAGCATCTTCATATATCTCTTTCTCTAGTGCCTCTCAAGATTTAGACTAAGGGTTTGTGTGGAGGGACTCCTTGGTGTATCCCTGAAGAAAGCCGCCTAAATCCTGTTTGGGAGACAGCCGTTCAAATTCAGCCTGAGCAAGAATTCTGTGAAACTCTTACCTCCAATAAACCACCAGAACACCACAAGTGGAACAGTGGTCCAGAGGGCAGAGTTCCAGCTTTGAGAGAGAAAGTCGAGAAGGAGACACAGGCCAGACCAGGCAGGAAAGCCTGGGAGGCGCTTATGTCGAATTAATGACCAGATGGCTGAAAGTGGAGCTGTGGTGGTGGTAAAGCCTCAGCTTTGGGAAAAACAGCTGAGGAATGCATTGGGCCCTGAGGTTAAGCACTGGGATGTCCACAAAAAAATTTCAAAAAGAGAAGGCCAATTTTATGTATCAGTGCCCTACCTACTTATGTCTGTATATTACCTCCCTGAATGCAAACAGACCTTATGCAGTGCTTCTCCTTTTATTTACTGATTTATATTTCAGATATGCTCCTTTCATATACTACATCATTCTCTTCATTTCAGGCCCATGGCTTTTCTCTTCCAGGGTTCCAGGCCTGTGTCCTTAGATGATACACTGATGCTCTCAGGAGCCTTTATTTACATTTTGTTATGAGGCCAATGCAGGAACCATAACAAACTAGGCAGGGGAAAAGAAGACCAGGTTTCATAGAAGTATCCAGTATTCAGAAACTTAAACTTGGGGAGGTAAAATGGCAACATACTTTCCTAAAAAACTACCATTAAGGAAAAAATGAGGGAGCTGGGAATGTGGATTACTGAGAGAGTGCTTGTCTAGCATGCAAGAAGCCCTGGGTATGATTCCTCGGTAGCACATACACAGAATAAGCCAGAATTGGGGCTGTGGCTCAAGTAGTAGAGTGCTCCAGACAGTGCCCAGGCCTTGAGTTCAACCCAAGAGATATCTAGGTAGAATGGTAGGTAGGTAGATAGACAGACATAGGATAGATAGAAAGAAAGAAAGAAAGAAAGAAAGAAAGAAAGAAAGAAAGAAAGGAAGAAAGAAAGGAAGAAAGAAAGGAAGAAAGAAAGGAAGAAAGAAAGGAAGAAAGAAAGGAAGAAAGAAAGGAAGAAAGAAAGGAAGAAAGAAAGGAAGAAAGAAAGAAAGAAAGAAAGAAAGAAAGAAAGAAAGAAAGAAAGAAAGAAAGAAAGAAAGAAAGAAAGAAAAAAGAAAGAAAGAAAGATAGATAGATAGGAAGATGATAGATGAATCTGGTCTTGGATTTCAGGAGGAAAGAAGGGAACAATTTCCAGTCATTAGGCCTTCTGCAGTGTGCCAAGACACCAGCATTGCCTTCACACAACCAGAGAGCTATAAGACTGTCCCTTTCCCACTTCTCAGGCAGCCAAGGGCACCAGAGGCAATTGGGCAGAGCCAGTTTCTAACTCAGATGATTGGAGAAAGAAGAGAAACAACCCTGACTCTAGTTGTTCTGGGGATTTGAATTAATTATGTGGAGAATGAAGGAAGGAGAAAGGACTGGCAGAGGTAGAAGAAGAGCCTTCAAATCTGACAGATGGAGAATCAAAAACCCACTCCCTAAGACCAGAGAGCAGGGTTTTTCTACTCTGTTCCTCCCCTCTCCCCGACTAAACTGGCTCTATTGGTAACCTAAGATAGCCTGATTCTCCCTTCACTTGTGGGAAGAATGTTAATTGGTCATTGTTTGAAGAGGCTGAGAAAAGCCTGACCCTGGTGTAACTCTAACAAGTGTTTTAGGTTTTCTCCAATTGCTTGCATTGCCTGGAATATATGAAGTGGTTTTGCTGCTCACTTATCTGTTGAATTTGTACATTCTGCCTCCGAATCCTGTAGGCCTGGTCTCTGCACCTAGCCTGGCTTTTGAAACTGTTTTCTGTCCTTCAATTACAGTGTTACACTGGAGTTCTTTCTGCTAATGGAGTTAGGGTTTGGAGCCTGAGAACTTCATGTAAACCCAAGATGGGTCAATGTTTCTTTCCTGCTTCTATAGCTCAAGAATTCTAAGAACATTTAGAGTTCAAGTACTTCTCATCACCAAGGGAAACACAGGAAGCTCTTGAACATCTGACCTTTCAGAAGTGGAAGTCAGAGTCTCATAGACTTTCCTGCCCTGGCTGGCTTCACCTTGTGATCCTCAAACCTCAGTCTCCTGAGCTAGGGTGACAGGCCTGAACTTCTGGTGCTCTGCTAGGCTCAGAGCTGTAATGACCTTGACAGTACAAGTCAACAGCTATCACAATGGGCTTGGGGAGCATATTAAGCCTTTCAACATTGGACCTTTCAGATCCCTGTAGGACACAAGATTACAATGCTAGAGTCTGAGAGGCTGGGCATATGGATGTGTTACACTTGAACCTGAAGCTCAGACTCCAATTCAGGGATACATCAGTGTTCATTTTCCAAAGAATGATCTCATAATTAGCAAATAGGAAAAGTACCTGGATTAACCCTCACTTTTTTCTCACTTTTTTCCCAAGAGTGTGTCTTGAACTCAAGCCTGGGCACTGTCCCTTAGCCCCTCAGGTCAAGACAAACACTCTACCACTTGAGTAATAGCACCACATGGGGTCTTTGGGTGGTTCACTGGAGATAAGAGTCTAACAGGCTTTCCTTGGCTAGGCTGTCTTTGAACTGTGTTCCTCAGCTCTCAGCCTCCTGAGAAGCTAGAGTTCCATGTGTGAGACACTGGCATCTGGTCTATTGTCTTTGACAGTCCTGGGGCTTGATCTTAGGGCCTAGGTACTGTCTCTGAGCTCCTTTTTCTCAAGGCTAGCTACTTGAGCCACTGCACAGTTTCTACCTTTTTCTGAGTATGTGGCATTGAGGATTCAAACCCTGGCATTCATGCATGCTAAGCGAGCTCTTTACCACTAAGCCACATTTCTAGCTCCATCCTTTCAATTTTATCCCTCACTTGCCTATCCTCAGGAAAAGGTTTCTGACTATAAATCATCTAAAGAAATCCCAATAGGAAGAAGTCCAAAGATTGGACAAAGCTCATACTTGGAAGAGACTCTAAACATGTGAAGACTGTGACAAACGCATCCATTTAATTATGTATTATGTTTCAACACTTAATAAAATATTAATGAAAAATGAATCAATGTCCTAAATTGCTGCATAGAATGTTATTATAGGTGTGCAAAATGTAATAAATATTATGTGTATTATATGCTAAATACAATAATAAATCAATTAAAAATAAAAATAAAGCAAAATAAAAATAAGAAAAATTTTAAAAAAGTAAATACAAAATCAATAATAAAATCATAATATGAAATTAACATACATAAGTGTATATCATATATTACACATGTATAGAAATAGTTTTTCAATTGCAGGACCTTCATTCAGGCCCTGAATTTCTTTTCCTCAAAGACAGTGAGCTTCTCCTTCACCCATGGTGTAAGAGTTACATGGATGGTGAGCTCAAATCCTAGCAATGGCAGAAATACTGGCCCCAGTTTCGACAGTGACTTACTTTTTTTTTAACGGAAGCACTCATGTTTACTCAGTTCCATACTGAACATTAAAAAAAAGTAGTGTAGAATTTTGTAAAGCTATTCAGACATACTTTCCTTACCTCTAAAATGCTTATCTGAGAACTATATTGTTTCTCTTTTTTGTACTTTTTTATTGTAAAAATGTTTTACAGAGGGGTTACAGTTACAGGAGCAAGGTAATGAGTACGTTTCCAATTGAGCATTATTGACTCCTCCTTTGTTTTCCCCTTACCATCCCTTGCCTCCCATCTCCACAAATACATCCCTGCCGAGGTCAGTGACTTAGTTTTTCATTTTTGGTTGGCACTGGGATTGAACTCAAGCTGTGGCAACTCTTCCCTCACATTGCTACAAGTTTACCAAGACCTTGAGTTCAAATCCCAGGCTAGGAAAGAAAACTGGCAGAAATTCCAAACCAGGGAGCTTTATTTTTTTAAATTTATTAAATAATCTTTTTTCTTTATTCTTTTTTTTTTTTTACAACCATGGGGCTTGAAGTCAGTTCGTTTAAACTCTGCCTCAGCTTGGATCTCCCATACCCGACCCTGAGGTCCTAGGCCCAGAGTTCTTGCAGGTAGAAAAAAAACCCTGGAAAGCACAAAAAGTGGCAAGCTGTAGAGGGCTGGGGTTTTATGATTTTTTCTTTGGACGGTAACTATCCTGGGTCTGAATGACATGGCTGCAAGGTGGACCTGACCTGCTCTTGCTGATGGCTGGTGGGCTATCAGTGAAGCCATAGGCCAACCTGTCACCATATGCCCTGGGTTCAAATCCCAGTCCTAATACCAATGGCAGGAGATGACAAGAGACTCATTCCTATAGATAGGAATACTGATTAAAAGAGTAGTTCATGCATCCGTCTTGTCTAAAATTGGATGCAATAATCCTAGAATGCTGATTGGTCTTAATGTTATTAAGCATGAAAAGAATAATATTCCTTCAATGGTGGGATAATAAATACCTAAGAATTGGTAGGAACGTAGTAGTTGTCATTCAATCATAGATTGACGGCTCTGGCACTCTTTACCAATATATATTTATTTGTATACCACCGTCTGCCTATCCATGTATTGCTGTTTTGGCCAAACCTGGGGGTTGATCTCAGTGCTGGGCAAACACATGACAGCTTCATTGTCTAGAGGCTGCCATGCTGAAACTCACCCATTCATGAATTTGGCCTGCTAGACACCGAGTTCAGATCCTCACACTGCCAGACATGATGGAGAACAAATCTAAAATCTAGATTCTGTGTGATAGAATGTAAGCAATGTAATAAATGGTATAGGTGTAATCAGAGTCAATAAAATAAATGGTAAATAAATGAATAAAACAAGAAATCAAATGAATAACCACACCAAACACAATATGGACTGAACATATGTATGGAAGTATAAATCCCATCGTTAAAATGTATATAAGGAGTATCTTTTCCAGGCATGAGGCTTGAATTCAGCCTCTCTACAAAGAGGGAATGGCGGGAGATCCTGAGATACTCATTTCTGGAACTAGGAAGAGTCATGGAATGCAATCAATCTCATCCTTGAATCAGTACTTCGTGCATGATGCAAGTAGGAAATGATAGGCAAGACTCATGGGGTATAGATTATTTGTAAAGGAGAGTTGATGAAGCGTGACAATAATAATCACAGTCATGAAATGGAGGCATCAGGAAAGATCCAAGAATCAGTAGTCACACAGATTGGATTCCATCACATGTCACCATCAATCCTACTCTATACAAATATATACTTATTTGCATACTACCTTCAGCTTATGAATGGGTGACTATTGTGCTCACCACTCTCTCCCCAGGGGGGCTCAAACTCAGGTACTGGGAAGGCCTAGCTCCTTCGTTGCTAACAGGCTGGTGTGCTCATGTGGAACCATTCACCAATGGTGCCTGTTAGGCCTGAGTTCAGATCCCAGCCCTGCCAAAAGATTCATCTTGATGCCAGAAGCCAATCGTTGCACCTGTTTCATTTCGTATGCAAGTACTGGGTCCCAGCTAGGATGGCGAATGCATGGGCCACCCTGTGGTCATGGGAATAAGTTGTTATCCATGTCAGCCCAGTTATACCTGTCATAATATACTCAAGAAAATACACAATACATTCATGAATAGCATACAAAATAAAGACAATAAGTGCACTCAATGCATGATGCAGTCCACACATGGATGTGAATATACATCCCATGTTTCAATGATGCATTGAGGACTATTTTGGCCTCCCTAGGGCTGGATCTCAGTTCCTGGGAACAACCCAGCTCCTTCCTGGCTCACAGTATGGTGTGATCACGTGTACCCACTGTGCAGTTGGGCTTCTTAAACCCCAAGTTGGAGTCCCAGCACTGCCAAAAATTAACCCTGATGTGAGAAGACAGTTGTTGCACCTGTTTTCCTGTGCTACACAAATTTTGGGTCTCTGCTAGATGGAGAATGTATAGGCAACTCTATACTCATGGGAATAGGTTGTCTTCCAGTTCACCACAGTTATATCTGTCAACTTATACTTAAGAACATACACAATACATCAATGAATAAGACACAAAGAGAATGACTACACCAAACACAAGATGCTGCCCACCCATGTTTGGAAATATAGATCCTCTGCTTAATTATGAATTTATGACTATATTGGCCCCCACCAGGGATCAATACCAGGTCCCGGGAATGGCCTAGCTCCTTAGAGGCTCACAGGCTGGTGTGCTTACCATGACCCATTCACTAATTGGGCCTGCTAGGCCTTGAGTTCAAATTCCAGCACTGCCAAAAGATTCATTCTTATGTGAAAAGCCTAGGGTTGCACAGGTTTTTGTGTTCTGTACATGTCCTGGATGTCATTGAGGATGGAGAATGCTATATAGGCAACTGTACAGCCATGGGAATAGGTTGTCATCCATGTCAGCAAAGTTATATCTGTCACCATACTCAATAAAATGCACAATACATCAATGAATAAGACACAAAATAAAAAGAATAACTACACTGAATGCAAGGTGCTTACCACACCTTTAGGTAAAGAGAGGTCCTATGTTTAAAAAAGGTGGGCTTGCTATTTTGTCCAGTGCTGGGCTTCAAATCAGGCCCTGGACCAGGTCTGACATTCTAGTCTTCAAGGTGAGCTTCCCCTTCCCCCACAGTGCAACAGAGCTACCCACACCTGAGTTCAAATCCTAGCACTGACAAAAGATTCATCTTGATGTCAGAAGCCAGTTGTTGCACACATTTTCTTCTCCTGTGAAAGTCCTGAGTATCAACTAGGAAGGGGAATTCATAGACAACCCTATAACCATGGGAACCTTTTGTCATCCATGTCAGCACAGTTATACCTGTCACCATACTTAGTAAAATACACAATACCTCCATGACATAGATACAAAATAAGGAGAAGAAGTTCACTAAACACAATATGCTATTGACTCATGTATGTCAATATAGATTGTATGTTTAAATTATGAATTTATGACTACAGTGAACCACCTTGGGGATCAATGTCAGATCCTGGGACTGGCTTAGCTCCTTATTTGCTCACAGGTTGGTGTGTTAACCTTGACTTATTGGTCAATTGGTCCTACTAGGCCCTGAGTTCAGATCCCAGCTCTACCAACAAGTGGATCGTGGAGTAAGAAGCCAAGTGTGAAACTTGTTTTCATTTTCTCTGAATATCCTGGGTGATCCTGAGAATCCTGGCATGGTGGAGAACATTTCTACAAATCTAGATGCTCTGTGATAGGATGTCATCAATGAAATAAACAGAATGGGTTTCATCATAGTACAATCAATGGTAAATAAATAAATAAAACAAAAAATATAAGGAACAACCACACCAAACATGTATGGACTGAACGTCTATAGGTAAGTATAAAACCTATCTTTACAATGTATATAATTAGTATGTTTTCCAAGGTTGGGCTTGAATTCAGGACTAGTGAACAGGTCTGATTTTCTTTTCTTCAAGTACGGTGATCGTCCCCTTCATCCACATTGGTGCAGATTTACCCACATCCTGAGTTCAAATCCAAAGCCTAGAAGAGTAAACGGCATGAATTGCAAGCGATGGAACTTTTTTTTAAATTTTACTTTTCTAAATATGGGGTTTGAACTCAGGTTGCAGCAACTCTGCCTCAGCATCGATCACCCTAGGCTGGGGTGCAGCCACTAGACCTGTAGCTGCTCCTGGGATCCTAGACCCCCAGGAATTGCAGGGAAAGCAATGCACAGAAAAAATGCGGCCTTTTTATGTTTTCTTCATTTGCACGGTGACCCTCATGGATCTGAATAACATTGTTGCAAAGGGTACTTCATCTTGCATTGATGAAGGCTGCCAGACTATTGGGGAGGCCATAGGCCCATGTGGCAACATAGTGCCTGATTTCGAGTCCCCGTCCTGACTCCAACCAATGGCAGGAGATACTGCTTCTATAAAATTAGACAGCATCATGTCAGGAGGCTAATAGACTTTAATATTTATGAAGCATTAAAAGAATATTATTACTTACAGGAACACAATAATTTCAGGACACTGATTTCATTAAGGAAGAAAACAATAATATTAATTACATGGATGCATAATTAAAACCCAGGACTTGGTAGGAATTTAATCTATATAACTGAATAATGTATAGATATCTCTTACACTCTATTAATATATATATATATATATATATATATATATATATATTAAGGTACTGTCATCTGCATATCAATGTTATTATTTTGTTAACCCCTGGGGCTTGATATCAGGTAATGGGAACATCCTGTCTGCTCAATTTGCCCCAGGATGGAGTGCTGACACTCACCCATTCATGAATTGGGCCTTGTAGGCTTGTAGGCCATGAGTTCAGATGCCAGCACTGCCAAAAAATGAATTGTGGTGTAAGAAGCTGATGGTGACATATGTTTTCCTTTTCTATGAAAGTCCTGGGTGTCAGGTATGAAGTTGAATACATATGCAGACATATATCCTATGTAATTAATGTAATAAATGTTTTTTGGGGGGGTCTGGTCGTGGGGCCTGAACTCTGGGCCTGGGCCCTGTCCCTCAGCTCTTCAGCTCAAGGCTAGCACTCTACCACTTGAGCCAGAGCGCCACTTCTGCCTTTTTTCTTTTTGCTTATGAGGAATCGAACCCAGGGCCTCATGCATGCAAGGCAAGTGTTCTACCACTGAGCTAACTTCCCAGGCCCATGTAATCAATTTTTTATGTGACATAATGGTCAATAAAATAAATGTTCAATGCATGAATAAAACAAAAAATTAAATAACTGAACTGAATGAAATATAGTCAAAATATGTCTATAAATATAAATCATATATGTAAATTGTACATGAATAGGATGTTTTCTAGTGGTGGGGATCTATTTCAGGCCTAAGGAACAGACTTGAATTTCTTGACTTCAAGGAAACCAGCTTTCCCTTCCCACATAGTGCATCAGAGTTACCAAGACCATGAGTTCCAAAACCAGTCCTGGCAGAAAAATGGCACCTTTATAGTATGTGAGACCCAATTCTTAGTTATTTCATTATGCCTCCATTTTATTAATGTGATTGTTTAAATGCTTAATAAAATATTAACTAACATGGATCAGTGTCCTATAATATAATTGTGCATAATTTTATACTGGAATCATTGAAGAACCGCTCATTCAATCATGACACACATTACATTCTGTTGGTAATCATATGGATAGGAGTAAGTTTTTTGTATCTCCTGCCATTTGGTGGTGGCAGGACCAGGATTCGAACTGTGGGCTACAGCTCCCACCACTTAAACCCAAGGATAGGGAACTCACCTATTTGTCCAAGAACATCAGCAAGACCAATGATTAAGCAGGCACCAGTGGCTCTCAGCAGTCCTCCTTGATACTTACAAGGCTGTGATTGGAGGATCATGGTTGAAGTCATCCTAGGCAGGAAAGTCCTTGAGACCCCTTTCCAACTTCAGTGACAACAAAGCCAGAAGCGCTGTGGCTCGTTTGGATGGCCAGCTTTGAATAAAAGTAGCTCACAGACTGTGCCCAGATCCTGAGTTCAAGGTCCAGGATTGGCAACAAACAGACATACACAATAATCTGTGCAGCCATCCAGTTAATGCTGGTCACCCTCTTGTCTCCAACTGAATTGACATTCTTCCCTGAGAAAAGGGCTGGGGAGATGTTAACTTCTTGACTCTGCCCATGCTGCTTGCATCACAGGAGTCTGGCCACACCCACATTCTTTCATGGTTCTTCCTGACCAATGGGATACAAGAATGGTGGCCACACCCACATTCCATGATGCCTGGTAGCACCTGGATTCTCACTGTTAGTTTACACCACTACCAGCAGTTGAGGAAGGTGAGGTGTTTGAGTGGTGAGGAAGAGTCTCAAGGCCACTTCGGAGTATAGTAGGAAATTGAGAAGCCTGCCCACGCCCCAGCCGCTTTCTCCCTTTCCCAAGTTTCGAGATTTCAAATATCAGGCAATGGCACGTTGCCAGCAGGATTAAAGCCCCAACCTGATCCCTGGACCTGGTTCTCTACATTGGGTCCATTTGTCCACAATACCACAATACCATCACTGCTTGCCCCACCTGGAACAGACTCCAGCAGCTTTTCCCAGCAGCACAGGTGTGTGGCCGCCTCCAAACCACCCCTACCGAGGTCAGACCCCCCCCCTGGGGGCACCATGACCCCTGCTTATTTCCTCTCCCTGGCTCTGAGGAGCCAACTTTCTGTCTTGGGCATTTCTGAAACAGAGACTCAATATATGCTCTGGCTGGACTGGATCAAGGTCCTCCTGTCTGTGACAGGTATGCTCCTCCAGGCCTGGTCCTCTGTAGTTGAGATGGTAGACATACAGCAACATAGGCAGTCATCAATTTAGAGGGATTATCCCCAACTTTTAGTCCACAGCAGCCGATTCTTGACCATAGGTGAAGCTCTGGGTAGGGCCTTAACCATCAGACCTCATTTTCCTCACAGGACAGTTGTTAGGAAACAAGGGATTTATGCAGAGGGAATCTCTGGAACATGGCTAGGCACAGAGGGAGCAGCCTTCAGATAAGGTTCTCTGCAGTCTGTGAGCAAATGACAGTAAGATACCCAGAAAGTGCTCAGATGGGGCCTTTTATTAACCATGCAACAGATGTGGGATTATGAAACAAAATATGGCTCTCTTTCATCATTACCCTATCCCCATATGGAAGGGGATCATTCATTGTGTGGAGTATTGCAGCTGGGGAAACCGAGGCACAGAGAAACCAAGTGACCTACTTATGACTTCAACTTCACAGGAAGCTCAGCCTGACTTCGCTACCATGCTCCCTAAGACAATGATTGTTATTCAGTAGACTTCTGGTGGTAGGAAGTCCACTTCTTGTCAGTCGTGGGACTTGAACTCTGGGTCTGGGCACTGTTCCCGAGCTCCTCAGCAAAAGGCTAGCCCTCTACCACTTGATCCCACAGCACCATTTCCGGTTTTCTGGTGGTTCTTTGAATATAAGAGTTTCACAGATGTTCCTGCCGGGGCTGGTTATGAACCATGATCCTCGTATCTCAGCCTCCTGTGTAGTTAGGATTAGAGTTCTAAGCCACCAGCAACCTTCTTAATTGTAATTGCGACTTTTTTCTCTCCCTCTTTCACAAGAACTGGTTGAATGGGTGCTGGAGGAGGAGGTTCGGCTCCCACATGTGGCTCCAACATGTGGCTGTGGGTCAGGTGCTGTCTTGCTCAGCCTGTTGAAACAGCTCCATGAGATAAGCCCTTCTGTGCCCCGGCTAGACCATGAGAGTTCTTCATTGTCCATCCAGCCTTACTGGACTTATTGTATTGTATTGCTTTTGACGTCATTTCTAGCACCTGGCGAAAATTATGATACATAGTTACTAAATAAAAATGTAATGCCATCTTAAAGTCATTTAGGGCTCTGGGAATGTGGCTTCATGGTACCGTGATTGCCTATGATGCATGAAACCCTGGGTTCAATTCCTCAGTAACACATAAAAAGAAAAATTCTGGAAGTGGTGCTGTGCCTCAAGTGGTAGAGTGCTAGCTTTGAGCAAAAAAAAAGAAAAAGAAAAAAAACTCAGGAATAATTCCATACCCCTGAGTTTAAGCCCCTGGACTGGCAAAACAAAACAAAACAAAACAAAAACATTTAGTTAGTAAATGCAAAATAAAGAACCCATACTTGTAATATATAATTGCTCCTTCCATACTGACACTTGACAATCGTCCTTAATTCATGTACTTATATTAGGATACTGTGTTGAAAAAAGTTTTGTTCATTAAGTCACAGCTATTAATGCCAGGAATGTGCTTAGATGTCAGGTGAAGATTAATTCTGGAAATTCAACGATTCCAGGATTTTGGATTGTCACTGCTAATCACAAAGAGAAGGGTAGTCTAAGTGCGATTTTGAAACCTTTTGGTCAGTTATGGCACCAAAAAGGAAGAGGCTAATTTAGTGTTGTGACCGAAGATAAAGAATAACTGCAGATGTAAGGAATAAATGATAGTAACTAAGGTATACCAGAAACTATTCTAGAGAACCATTTTTGGTTATTGAAGAACTTGTCAACTAGGCTTTTCCTCATTGTCTTTAGCATTCTAAATCTCTTAGGCTAGTTCTTTATCTCTGTGGGATAAATGTATCTCCTTCTATGCTGTTCTTTCATAGGTGATCTCCTTTGCTTTCTAAAAATCAGAGTCTTTCTATATTTCTCTATGAACATTTCCTGATACTAAATTCACCTATACAGATGTCAGAGGATGCTAATGTAAGGGTCCCATAGCTCATGAGTCAATAATGTAACAAAATGGAAATGGAGGACATATTTATTACTATCTCAATTTTTCTGAAAAGCTGCAATGTCATCATTTGGTTAAAATTTCCATTCTTTGTCAACACAGTGTCATTCAGTGCACATAAATGCAAATATGAGCCAGGTGCTGGTTGTTTACACCTGTAATCCTAGCCTCTCAGGAGGTTGAGACCAGAGGATTGTGGTTCAAAGTCAGCCTGCTCAGGAAAGTCCATGAGACACTAATCTTCAGTTTACCACCAGAAACCCAGAGTGGTGCTGTAACTAAAGTGGTAGTGCACTCAAGTTGAACTTAAGAGCTGAGGGACAGCGCCCAGGATCAGAGTTCAAGCCCTACAACCAACAAAAAAAGTGAAATATGACTTTAAGTTTCCCCAAAAGGAACAAAAAGATCAATAATCTTCCCAAGCAATACAAATAATTCCAAAATGATTCAGTGCACCTAATTTTGCTGAGTAATGTTATGGATTATTTGCTGGACATATTCTCTAAAAACAAATCATTTAACTAGGGATACAGGTGGCCCCATTGCAACAATGAGATATACAAGTCTTAAAGTCGAAAAAAGAACTTTACAACTTTGGTGGGGGGGGAGGACTGGGAGGGGGGAGGGGGGGTAGTACGGGAAGTGATGGGATGGGGAACCAAAGAGGAGGAAACAATGCTTGATTAGAAATGTACTTATCTTGCCAATGTAATTGTAACTCCTCTGTATGGTATTCTCACAAAAATAAAAGAAAAAAATTGTCAAATATTAGTTTTAAAATAAACTTCATCTAATATTTTATGTTTGAAAAGAGAAGTCTATACAGCTGATGTCACTTGGCTTTCTTATTATCTTACTTCAAAGCCAACCCAGGCAGGAGAGTGTGTCAAATTCTTATCTGTAATTACACAGCAAAAAAGACAGAAGTGGAGTTTTGGTTCAAGCAGTAGAATACTAGATTTGGGGGCTGGAGGCAGGAAAGAAAACTGTTCAGGGACAGCCTCAGGGTTCAAGCCCTAGAACCAACAAAAACTTAACAAAAAAGCAAATTAAAAAAACCCCAGATATTTCATTGGGACCCTCCTTAAAGGAGGACTGATCTGAGAAGAGGCTCCTTTTCCTGACCATACTCACTGGATGCTTCTTTGGAATCCTTCTTGCTCTGGAGAACTCAGGAATAATTGAAAGGAATTGATAACTGACTCCTGCAACAAGAGAATCATCTCATGGGTTAAATATACGTCGATAAGACACTTTAAAACCTCCATGTCTTTATTTCTTTGCAGTAGAACTTTTTTTTTTTGGGGGGGGGGGTTCAGTCATGGGCCTGAATTCTGGGCCTGGGCACTGTCCCTCAACTCTTCAACTCAAGGCTAGTCTTCTAACAATTGAGCCACAGCTCCACTTCTGGCTTATTTTTGCTTATGTGGTGCTGAGAAATTGAACCCGGGCCACATGCATGCAAGGCAAGCACTCTAACACTGAGCCGCCTTCCCAGTCCCTGGAGTAGAACATGTTTAAAACAACGTTATTTCCTTTTTTTCTATGCTGGCCTTCAAATGGCACATTATTTATTTTTTTTTTAAGTTTATTCTTTATTGTGAAAATACTGTACAGAGGGGTAAAAATTACATGGGCAAGATAATGAGTACATTTCCTATCAAGCTTTGTAGCCTCCTCCTTTGTTTCCCCTTCCCATCCCTTCCCAGCCTCCCCCCACCCCCACCTAATCCTCCCCCTTTTCGACATGACAACTTGTACTTCTCATTGTTGCAATGGGTCCACATGTATCCTTATTTAAACGACTTTTTTTTCCCTTTCCCCTCCATAAATTATACCGACATCAATTACAGTGAAAGCAGGATTTATACTGTGGGGGAGGGACTTACAAAGAAACAAAGGAATAATCTTATAAATGCGGTAGAAACAAATGCATGAAAGAAAAAACAACATTTAAATACATATCTTAGGGTTCATTTTCCTAACATCACATTATCTGACCTTTTATGTTTGACTCATACATATACTAGATATTGCAAATAAGGGAAACCATGGGACCTATGTTTCTTTGGGCTTGGCTTACTTCACTAAATATAAATTTTTCCAAGTCTTTCCATTTCCTAACAAATAGGGCAATGTCATTCTTTCTGACGGAGGCATAGAATTCCATTGTGTATATATACCACATTTTCTTGATCCATTCATCCACTGAGGGGCATCTGGGTGGGTTCCATATCTTGGCTGTGGAAAATAATGCTGCAATAAACATAGTTGTGCTGGTAGATTTAGCGTGGTCTTGTTTGTAAATATTTGGGTAAATGCTCAAAAGTGGGATTGATGGGTCATAGGGGAGCTCTATGTGGAGTCTTTTGAGGAACCTCCATACTGCTTTCCAAAGTGGTTGAACAAGTTTACACTCCCGTCTGTCCACATCCCCTCTAGCATCTGTTGTTATTTGAGTTCTTGATTTTTGCCATTCTAACTGGGGTGAGGTGGTATCTCAATGTTGTTTTGATTTGCATTTCTTTTATGGCTAGGGAGGTTGAGCATTTCTTCATGTGTCTATTGGCCACCCTTCTTTCTTCTTCAGAGAAGTTTCTCTTTATATCTTTGGCCCACTTATTTATAGGGCAGTTGTTTCTTTGAGGATTTGTTGTTGGAGATTTAATTTTTTGAGTTCCAAGTATATTTTAGATATGAGACCCTTGTCCATTGTGTGGCTAATGAAGATCTTCTCCCAATCCGTGGCCTTTCTATTGTTCTTGCTAGCTATGTCCTTTGCCATGCAGAAGCTCTGCAACTTCTTGCAATCCCATTTGTCCAACCTTTCTTTGATTTGTTGTGCTTCCGGGTCTCTATTAAGAATAGTTAGGCCTACGCCAAGGAGACTTAGGGGTTTCTCATATTCTATCCTGTAATGTTTTCAGAGTGTCTGCTTTGATTCCGAGGTCTTTGATCCATTTGGAGTTAATTCTGGTCCAGGGTGATAGATAAGGATCTATCTTTAGTTTTCTACAAGTAGTTAACCAATTTTGCCAGCACCATTTACTGAAGAGGTTGTCTTTCTTCCATTCTATATTTTTTAGCTCCCTTATCGAAGATTAGATGGCTATAGGTTTGTAGGTTCATTTCTGGGTTTTCAATTCTATTCCATTGGTCCTGAGGTCTGTTATTGTGCCAGTACCACGCTGTTTTGATTACTATTGCTTTATAGTAGAGTTTGAAATTTGGTATTGATATTCCTCCAGCAGCGTTCTTTCCGTTGAGGAGCGTTTTTGCTGTTGCAATTGCTGTTGCAATCCGAGTTCAGTTGGGGTGGTTGCGAGCTGGGCTGGGCGGTGGTGGCTCTGTGTGATTCTCTTCTGTCTCTGCCTCTGTTGAAGCTGTTGGGTCCACAGTGTCCACGCTCAGGCAGCTTCTGCGCGAGTTATGTGCATGCAACTTCCTGTGTCTCTGCGACATTGGCAGGCCCTGCCAGGTTGTCCCAGTCAGAGGGTCTGACACCAGTACCTCAGGCAGCTTCTGCATGAGTGATCTGCAGGCTGCCCTCTGTGTCTTTGCGACCCTAGCGGCCCACACCGGGTCGATGCAATCGGCGGGTCTGACACCAGTACCTCAGTCGGCTTCTGTGCTATCTGCAGAAGTTCCCTTTGTTGCACTGCCAGTGCTGGTCGGCTTTGGCGGGATGGAACTTCTCTGCTTGGATGGAGAGTGAGGGGTGGGGGTAGGATCTTTGTGTAGACTCCCTGCTGGTAGATTTCTCTATTTGTGGTGATCAGTGGGTCTGTAAAGTGGTACCTCAGGCGGCTTCTGCCCGGGTGTTCTGCAGGCAGCCCCCAGTGTCTCTGGGACTCCGGCAGCCCCCGCCAGGCTGGCTGGCCACAGCTTGGAATGCTGCCGTGTGACCAGTGAATGTTGGGGGAGGGGTCTTCGCTCTTCTCTGTTCTGAAATTCTTCTTTTTCTCTTTTTCTTTTTTGTTGTTTTCCACCTCCTGTTTTTCTCTGAGTGTCCATCTTTTTGTTGTTGTCAGTCTCTTGGGGAGATTAAGCGTTGGAACTCAAACTCTCTTTTTGGTTGGGAAGAGCTTTGGTGTTTCCCTACTGCCTTGTCGCCATCTTTGTCCTTTTCTTATAAAGGAAAACACAAGTTAACTTGAACTTTGTCAATCCTCTGTGTTCCAATCCTCTCCTAGGATCAGTTTCCACATCCAGTAAGAGTTACTTCTAGGAACAATCGATGGTGCTGCTTGAGGTATAATGAATGTTTTCTGGTTTCACTGAAATAACACAAGGACGCCTTTGGATATGAGGTAACACGTGTTTCAGAGACATCTTAGTAAAGGAAAAATACCATTTATATTGCTTATAAATACATTATCCATGAGTATATTGAGTTCAAACTTTGTAAGTGCTCTGTAAATTAAGGCGAATTTTAAATGGGAAGAAGGTTCTCAGATCATTTTTTTATGAGTGTATGTGCTGCACATTATTTCCCAAGTGTAGATGAGTTAACAGTAAGGGAACAATAGCAATAATAGGAGAAAGAGAAGTTCTGTGTTTAAGTATAAGGGTTCATTACACTATACAAGACTCTACAAATAAGACAACATTGAAACAATAAAGCGAAGTCCACTAGGTAGATTTATGAGAGTGATATAGGGAAAGCATTACTCCTACATGGAACACGAAGTATGAGACCACTCTCTTTCTAAATCACGCTTGTTAATCATGCAAATTTGTAGAAAGTAGAATGGAAGAATAATTCTGTTTACAATGCAAGTCAGATATAAGAGCATGGACTTAACTGGAAAAAAGAGTCCATCTTGAGAGAGCAGGGATTATATTAGCTATGAACTGGTGGATAAGATCACATTTTTTCTTTCTTTACTTATATATTTTTTGTTGGCGGTGGTCTTGGCACTTGAACTCTGGTCCTGGGTGCTGTCCCTCTGCTATTCAGCTCAGGTTAGCATCCAGCCTGGGCAGAACAGTCTTTGAGACACTATATATAATTAACCAGCCAAAAGCTGTATTAAAAGAATGGCTCAAGTGATGGAATACCAGTCATGAGCAAGATTGCTGAATAAGAGCTTGAGGCTTTTGCATACATACATACAAACATACACATAAACACAGAGGCACTTATATGTGCACACACAAATACACAAATGAAACAATTCTCAGAATATGTAGAAAAGTTAGGAAAGAATATATAATATGTCCTCAGTAAGACTAGAATCAAGTGATAATTTTATTTTTAGAAAGTCCTCAAGTGAAGT
Source organism: Dipodomys spectabilis (assembly GCF_019054845.1). Taxonomy (NCBI): domain Eukaryota; kingdom Metazoa; phylum Chordata; class Mammalia; order Rodentia; family Heteromyidae; genus Dipodomys; species Dipodomys spectabilis. Next base: position 147,041 of record NW_024871261.1, on the reverse strand, counting down.
TTCTTCAAAAAAGTTTAAGAATATTACATAGATAGGGACCAGAGATAGTAAGAGAGTCAAGTAATCATTATGAAAGGGATCGGATCCATGGAGGATGAATTAGAGACCCCACAGGTGTATCTGAAAATGATCATATCCTCTCTGAAATGTCAGAACATCTTTTAAAATAGTACATGAACAGTCTGAGCAGTCTAGTGGATGATATCACCGGAGAAGTTCAGAATTGCTAGTCTGTATATACATTAAATAAACCAAGAAACTACGGCCGGTCAATGTGATACAAGCCTAGAATTCTAGCACTCAGACTGACAGAAGATTAGCAACTGGAATTACATAGTGATACCTTCCCTGGACAAGGTAGTATAATTTTGTCTTAATAAAAGAAACCAAACAAGAAAGGAATACGCAGTTGTAATTTTGGGCTAATTTTGTCATTATGTTTTGAGAAGTCGTTTCCTATTGAAATGCAACTCATATATAATCCTTAGTTGTGCTTTTAAATGCTCTCTTCATTAAAGAACATTCCTAGATGCAAAATGGCTCATGATTCCCATCCAAAATTGGAAAAAGTAAGTAAGCTTCATGATGTTAGATTCCAAGGAAAGGATCAAGGATTACAAAAGCTTAAGCCTGGAGATATAGCAAAGTTCGTCAAATGTAGGACTTTATAGATCTTGCTAAATTAGAGTTTAGATTTAAAATATATATTTTGGTTTTGTTTGTAATTTCATATTCTATAGGATACTACAAAATTCTTTTTAAGTAGAGGGTTTAATTGACAAATTTACTCATGTTTCTTGCATTCTATTTGCCTAGAATATACTTACTTTCAAGAGAGTTATAATTAGACTCTGTTAATAGATAGTTCAAACAGTTTATGTATAAAATGATAATGTGAATAATGTAGACAGAGTTGCCAACAATGGATGATATTAATTTATAAATTTAGAAAAAGAGCAATTTTTTGAGGCTTTGGTATAACATTGTATGAAGAGAATAATTGTGTGACTTCTTCTTTCTTCTACCTGTATGTAACACAGGAAGCAATTTCCTTAATTACGTGTCTCTGTATACAATGAGAAAAATGCTAGGTTTGGGGTTTGTTTTTGTTTTTGTTTTATTAGTTTGTCCTAAGGGTTGAACTCTGGGCATGGACACTGTCTCTGAGGCTGTTTATGCTCAAGGCTCGTGCCCTACCACTTAAACCTCAGTACCACTGTGTCTGGCTTTTGCTGAGAAGTTTATTGGAGATAAGAATCTAGGGAACCTTCCTGCCTGGGTGGGCTTTGAAATGTAATCTTCTGATATTAGCATTCTGTTTATCTATGATAGTTAAAAAACTATCAATATAAATAATATTTACAAGAATACCAGTGGAGGAAAAATGATGCAACCCAGTTTATTGGGGAGCTTTTTCCAGAACACGGAGGGCATCACATTAGCAGAGGTGTAGTATTTTATCAGAATGGAGATAAGCTATTCGTGATGTGAATTAAGGGAATATTGAGGTGCACCCTACAAGTTGGAAACTGTTGGTCTAGGATGACTTTATTGCATAAACCTTGGGAATGATGGTCATAGAAATAATAGCTTAATCTGATAAACAATTGTTTACTCTTGAAGAATTAATTATAACTGATGTTTCATAGGTTTATACTATACCAGAATGTGCCTATTTTTCTGTTCACTTCTCTATCTGTAACACCCCATTGGAAAATGCCTCGATTGCACAATTTCATAACATGCAAACAAGTAATATTTTGAATCTCTCAGGTATGGAATGTTTATTATTTCAAAATGAGTAGTTATTAGTCATAGGAATTTTGAAGAACACATATATCCTGTCCTCTTAACAACTTATTTACTTTTAAACGTTCTGGGTTTCCGAAGAATTAAAGTGTTTTCTGTCTTAGTATGAGAAAGTACTAAATTTTTCTTTTTTCAAAATATTGGCAAGTATATTGTGAAAATATTGTCTAGTTGTATAACATTCAAGTTGATGGCCCTTTGATTAAAAATGGGTAATTAATTCAAATTAGATACCAAAAAGTACTGATTTTTAAAAAGTTACTACATAAAGAATAATATTTACTATACCAATACAGTGAAATTTTATTTCATGCAGCTTATTTTATAAATTTAATTTTAATGTCAAAGTGATGTGTAGTGGGTTTACAGCAATTGTAAGCTAGTGAGTACACAACTTTTCAAACTTGTTACCCCCTCTCTCATTTTTCTCACAGTTTTACTTCACCCCAATATGCCTCACAAGTTGTAATGTACATTTCCAACTTATTGTCTTGTGAATATTGCAATTGCATTGGTTTGCCCTGTGTCCTCTGTCTTGCCATTTTGTTGTTCCTGTTCCCTTCCCTAATTAAGGTAAATGTATGCACAATACACATAGTACCAAAATCAAATACAGCAGGGGATAAACCATAGAGGAAAATCCCAAAAAGTATAGAAATCACATTGTACATTAGAAACAACAACTGCAAATAAGTATCTCTGTTTCCATACCTTGGAGTTCATTTTGCTCAGTATCCGCTCATATGATCATATACATGCATAACAAAGCCACTGGAAAATAATAGTTTCATGGACAGTATATCAGGAAAACACATATTAACTGTTTTTATAGTAAAGGTGGAATTAGGATTGGTGAATTCGCGATTCTGATAAAGGAATTTCAAAAAAATTTAAAAATTTATGACAGGTAAATTTTAATTGTTCAAACTTTTTCACAACTTAGCCTATTAAGAAAATTTTAAATTACCTGGGAAAATAGGCTTTCACGTAAAGAAATCCATAGAGACTTAGCTGAGAGGGAGCAATGTGGGTGAAGATGGCTCTTTTTCACACCAAACCAACAAACCTCACAAACCTTGCTGTAAATCATGTAGGTTCCCTTGAGAATTGTCCCTAACCAGGAAAAATACTCTTACTGTGTGAAAACAAGGTTTTAGTGGAATTTAAACTCAAAGTTTTTTTAAAAAATAAGAAATGAAAATTTTTGAATTTCTTTAATTACCAAATAGTAATTTTCTGTAAAAGATAATTTGGTTCAAATTATTAGGGAGAGAGTGTCCTCCACAATGAAAGAAGACATTGGGTTTACACTTTTCTGTTTGTAATACTTTCCACAATATCTTTCCATGTGAAGCAGTGAAACACAGAAAAAAATCTGATTGGATACTTCAAACCAATGATTTCACATTTCTAAGTAGCTCAAAAATATAATGTCCTTATTAACATGAGATAGTGAAGACTTCTCCTATTACATAAGCCAAAAACTTTTGGGATCAGAAAAGATTTATGAAAATTGAAAAGGTATAAAAAACGCATTCTTAGAAGCCCTAGCTAAGCGTATTGGCTTCTGCAGTGGAGGGAGGCCAAAACTTTTTGATATAGATTGTCTTAATGTTTTTGCTACCTAAAGTGATTTTACAGAGTCTATTGGGCTCCGTGTATTGCAGAACAAATTGAAGGCATGAAAGTAAATTCCAAATCCAAATAAAAGAGTTTTGAAAGAGAAACCCTGAAGATATAGCAGTGCTGGAGGCCTTATTGCCCTTCAGCTTTACTAGACCTGAAGTCAAGAAGCTGTGATTAATTGGAAATCAGTCAAGAGCTAAGAGGAAAACATTGAAGTAGGACATAGAAGTATTGCCTTTGTAACAGACACTGTACTCCAAGGAATGGGTGATTTAACTCTATTCTTCTCCATACATCTTGTTGAGCAAATGCAAGACCATGAGAAAAATAATGTATTGAAATAATTCTGCAAAGAATAACTTCACTGTTCTCGATATGGTATCTAAAGAGAGACTTAAGAGAGAAGATAAAAGTAGAGTATTCTTCGGTTTCTTCTAAGCATCTTGTTAGCAAAATATATCTTTGAGGTTAGAAGTGATTGAAGCAAAAATGGTGGAGTATTTATTTATTTTTGTTTTATTTTTAATATTTAATGCCATGAATTTATTCTAATCTACTACCGTTCAAGAACTGGGTTACATTATCAAGTAAAGCTAAACAAACAAATGAAGAGTTCTCTGGTGTTCCTCAACCCCAAATGATTCACCTTTGAAACTGGAGGTCTCCTTTCTTAGGTCTGTTCCCTGTCTAGATACCCAGGGGTGGGTGCCAATGCTCTCAAGGTAGAGTATTTATTTTTGAGGGCACTTTAGACAAGAGAAGATTTTCAAGGAAAAAGAAAAAAGAAAAAAAATTATAGCTAAATATTTGTGATTAAAGGTTCTTGGACTGGTTTTTTGGAGACAAAGTTTTGCTTTACAGTTTATCCTCATTAACATAGATGTTGAGTTTTCATGGCAACCAAATGCAAAGGAGAAGTTTAATGGACTCACTTGGACAAGTAAACAGTATAATAGAAAATAATGAGAAATAAAATTTAGTGAAATATTTTGAACAATTACTTTGCCAGAACAAAGAAGGAAAGATATAATTCAAAATCACTTGAGTTTATTAAAAGTATGAAAAAAGAGTAATGAAGACAGATGAGAGAAAACACACAGAAATGTTTTCTCTCCAGTGGAATAATGCGTTCTTGATCTTGTTTCTTCCATTCTATCTTCACAAGCTATCAAGTGTGTCTCATGACTGCAGTGTCCAGTTCAGACAAAGAGCACTCGCAGATGAAAATATTTGCAGTAGATGTAGGTGATTTATAACCTTTGACAATGTACTTAATCTGTTCTAAATTCTCCCCTACCCCAAACTGCCCTCTTTGAACAGCTTTGTTTGCTTTTCCCAAGACTGCCCTTCAATAACTTCTTAAAATTTTAATAGGTCATATTCATACTCTCTAGAGATTGCTGTTTGGTTGTGATTTTTGTGTTTTTTGTTTGTTTTGTTTTTTAACTGAATTTCAAAAGGTTGTGCAAGTATGTTACAATTAAATATGTCCATCTAATTGTCAAATGCTCCAGGATCAGAGTCACTCCTTCAATCGTTCTCAACCAACCCCTTCTCCAAGATTTATTTCAGATTTACCACTTCATTTATTACATGTGTATATTGAGTATTCTAGGTATATTTACCCCTTGTTCCATTTTTCATTCATTCTATGTCTTTACTATTATTCCTCTCAGGTTTCAATTTCCTGATAGTCATTCTGTTAAACTGTCTGTTAATATTTTGAAAGGTTTATATACATTCCATGCAGTTTCAATCCCGCATATACATGAACTGATGTCAGCTTATATTTACATAATTCATTTGCAAGACTGGAGATGTGAAGCACCTAGACATGATTTTATTCTCATCCATTTGGAGGATTAATCTTTAGTCAACAAGAAAGTTTAAAAATGGCTTAGAATTTATTCCTACTAGTTTTTATAAATGGCTTTGTAAAATGGTGTGATTATTTTATTTTACATGAGATAATATTTTCTACTACCTATAAGTTTTGGAAAAAGAAGAAAACTAAGATTTACTACTATAGAGGAATATAGAAATAGAAGACAGATTTTATGTTTGTCACATCTCTGATGAGTACCCATATTCAAGACTTAAAGTCTTCTAACTATGTTAGACAGGGAAAACATAAAGCAACAAATGATAAGACAACTATTAGTGACTTTTTATAATGTACCTTCTTATGTGATGAAATTTACTTTATTAGTTAATATTTGGGTTTGAAATATGGGATGCTGTTCTGCTTAACACATTTCAGGAAGGCAGCTACTGAACAACGCCAATGGTGTGGGGGGTAATATTTCTACACTTTAATGAATGGTTGAACTTGTTTGGAATTAGTGCTGGGTAAATAAATCAATTCTATTGTAACTTGCCCCCTACATTGAAAAACTTGTAATGTCACTATCATCTAATTGTCAAGTATTATTCTGGCGAATGTGATTTTAAAAAGTTTATTTGAAAAGGAATATACTTTCAGAATATTAAATGTAGGTTATCATTGGTTTGAGAATGACAACGTTTTTATACTACAGAACCAAGTTTTACTGAAGTAACAGTTTTTTGAAGCACTGAGGATCTTCTCAATTAAAGTTTTTCTAAATTATATTTGACCTCTAAGTCAAGATTTCCTAGCCTAGGTAGACCAATTATGGATCTACCATTCCAGGAAGTATTTTTTGACCTACTTATGCTGGGCTGAAATCTTTCATTAATCATTAGGAGAGGGGTATTAAAAATAATCTTGTGACATTTGTGATTTTGTTCACTCAAATGGGCTTGTCATCTGTAATTTGAAACTTTGAATTACAGTACTTTCTCTCATATTTAATGATCTCATCTTTCATTTTAAGTTGACTTGCATTTCACAATAGCTTACTGCTAAATCCTACAAGGAATTAAGGACCTGAAATATTATAGGAAATGAGAAATTGAGACGAGTCTTCAATTACTTTCTGTTGGCATGTTGCATGGGCCTAGGTGAGAAGTCTTGCTCTTGTTATCTGATGATGCAGATAATTGGGACCTGTTATCCTAGGACCCGTGGATCCTGCAGAAGAATAATAGCTTTTAGATATCATATCAGCAAAATTTTGGTATAATCAGTAAGAATGCTTCAGAAATATGGAGAAAAACAGTTTGGGACCAGCGACTTAAAACGATAAACAGAGCAGCATAGTAAAATCCTTTATAGATTAGAGGGAAACAATACTCTTTTTTTACCATGTGAATTCAGAAGACCAAGAACACTTAGAAGATATTACAAGTTTATACAGAAGATATTGCATTGATACTTTTTATATTCTAATATTCTAATCCTAATTATTTATATTCCAAACTATTTATGGGAATAAATATCAATTTAGTTGTCAAATTATCATCTAATTCTAGTAAGTTTCACTGTGTGAAATTTAAGATCAGCACATGTAAATAAAAAATATAAGTATATATAATATAAGAAATTGTTTTCCATTGTTCTGTTGTGGTTAGGGTATCAAAGGCAACTCCGTTTTAAAGTATTGTTCCACTATCTCTACTTCAGTTTTTGGTACAGTTAGATCTAAAGCTTCACCATTTCAAGATTTACAGCCTAGAGGCAAGAGGAAACACTGTGATTAAAACATTACCAATTTAAGGCCTAATATTGAAGAGAAACATATGGACTTGTCCAGGAGTTATGGAAATATTTGTTGATAGAAAGTCAGTTATTTTTAGAATCTTTGTAGTTATAAGAGTGAATTTGTAATATAAATAAATGTCTTTGAAAATGATTTGGATTAATCTTGTGTTTTGTGTCCTACTCCCAAGAAGATGAGTTATTTTCAAGTGTTAATAGTTTATGACTGAATCTTCAGTATCATATGAAATTTTGAAAAGATGTAGTAGTATTGATGTCTTTTTTGAGGGGGTGGGTCCGGTAGTGGGGCCTGAACTCTGGGCCAAGGTGCTGTCCCTCAGCTCTTCAGCTCAAGGGTAGAGCTCTACAACTTAAGCCACAGCACCATTTGCAGCTTCGAACCCAGGGCCTCATGCACGCAAGGCAAGCGCTCTACCACTGAGCCCCTTCCCAGCCCTTTATGTCTTTTTACACAAATTGTATTCACAAGTTGGAGAATCTTTAATTCATGCTTAGGTCTTGGTGTCTATGATTTTTAACCTCTCGTTCCTAACATTAATGATTGGTCAGATGGCATTTTTGGGTATATGAAAGGTAATATATTTTTCTGAGGTCAAAGGTGATTTTTATATGTCTTGCTTTAATGGCATTCTAAAGTAGTACCTTTCTCTCAAAATATTGGGTATAAAAAGAAATCAAAATACTTCTAATGGTAAACAAATTAGGTGAGCTACAATGTGAAAATGATTGGTCCATAAGATCTGCAGTCTGTTTCCATAAGGAATTGGGGAGGTCATTCTTTCAGTAAGACTGTGTTAAACAGTAATAGGGTCCCCAGGCAGTGCAGTGTTGAGTGAAGGGATACAATATGATTTCTACTATTTTGAGCTAGAAATCAAGAATGTTATACTTTATCAGTTCCTTTCACCAGAGAGGTATGCATTGCTTATGAATTTTGAGTTTTCATATTACCGTTACCTATTTTCTAACAAAGATAAAGTGAAATATTATGAGTGTACACAATAATTCTGAGAATTTTTCCTAGAATTTGTAGACTAAGTGCTGGTATTTTAGTCATAAAATAGAATGAGGTTAATTGATAGAGTGGGAGATGGATCTCAGGATAACACTTACCATGTGTGCAATGTTGTACTAGGAATTACAACTCTGAAGACTTCAGTATCATCATCTGAGAATTAATAATGTACATAGTTCCACTTTATGGAATTATTGTGAGGATTAAATTAGATAGCATAGTTAAAGTATGTGGAAAAACAATCAAATAGCATTTGGCACATTCTACCTGTTATTTTAACATTTGATGAATTCTAACATTTTTACCGTGATTCTATATTGTGTCTCTTTATGATGTGCAATGTGATGTATTGATATTCATTGCATTGATCACTTTTCTGTCACTATGAGGAAAATACCTGCGAAGAAAATTTCTTTTTTTGTGTGTCTGGTCGTGGGCCTGAACTCTAGGCCTGGGCGCTGTCCCTCAGCTCTTCAGCTCAAGGCTAGCGCTCTACCACTTGAGCCACAGCGGCACTTCTGGCTTTTTTTTCTGCTTATGTGGGGCTGAGGAATCGAGCCCAGAGCCTCATACATGCAAGGCAAGCGCTCCACCACTGAGCCACCTTCCCAGCTCTGCAAAGAAAATTTCTGAGGAAGAAACTATTATATTGACTCATGGTTTAAGAGAACACAGTTTAAGAGGTCTACATTGTTTTTAAATATATTTTTATTATCTTAACTAGTTGTACAAGGAATTTCCATTCAATAAATCATTTTTTAAGTATAATGGATATTTATGTAACTTTTCCCTACCCTTCCAAACCTCACCCCACCTTCATTTTTATTAGTTTCATACTATCTGCATTGAATATACTGTCTTCACTCTCTTCCTCCATAACTCTCTTTATTCCTTCCCTTTGATTCCCCCTCTCTTCCAAGTGATAATTTCCTGGAATTCATTTTGTTGGATTAAAAGTTCAATTTTATTAAAAAATTACACCTTTTAAATACTCCTCTGCAAATAGCATGCTTTGGTTAATATTGTTGTGTCAACTTATATAAAGCTCTAGCTTCCAAATATGAGACAGAACATGGGTCTTTTGTGTGTCTGGTTCTGACCTAGTTTACTTAACATATTTTTAGATCTATCTATTTCTTTGCAAATAATGTAACAATCTTCATAATTGGTAGGTGCAATCCAATTGTGTATATATGACACACATTCTCCAATCATCCTTCTGCCAAAGGGCATCTGGGCTGTTCCCATAACTTGGCTATGGTGAATAGTGAAGTAGTGAATATGGTTGTGAAAGTGTTTTTACTGTAACCATTTGGAAGAATTCATCACTATCTTTCTGGGAGCAATCCTCTAACCTGTTTTCCAGAATAAGCACATCCTTCCCTTCATCTCCATCACAACGTATTGCAAGTCCTCAAAAACACACTACCCCATACAGGTCTCAATAAGCTAAAACCACACTGTGCCCATATTCTTTCAATACATTTTTAATAATTGTACATATAATTTAGTGAGAACCTTCTATGTACTTTCCTAATGTGGGAATGAGGGACATAACAACAGAATAAAAGTAAGAAATATTCAATTAGTTAGCTATTATCATATTTAAAATCTTGTTAAGCTCTAACTAATAGCCTCACTTACTATTATTTTAATCTTTATTTGATTATCTCCTAAATTATAACAGGTGAGTTAAATACAAAGGCAAAAAGTGTGGTTGGATTTTGACATTCATGTGTGAGGATGCACAATATGGGCAAATAGATGGATTGGAATTAATAACCATTATCCATTTGGTAAAGTAGAGATGATTTTTCCAAACTGATTCTCACAATTCATATTCCATTCAACAAAAAGAAACGTGTAACGATTCCCTTTGTTTTGCACTTTATTAACTTTTGTTTCCATTTTATTTTATAATGAAGGATGATATCTTAAATCTACTGTAGATACAAAAATATGTTAAGATATTTCTATCCGAACGCACTGATACATACATACACATATATATTACACAGGTTACAATGATAATTTATAACTTCTGTAACTGTACAATTTACTAAATTATTAAAAACATCGATGGCTTATGCCTGGAATCCTGGTTACTCGGGAGGCTGAGATCTGACGATCATATTTTGAAGCCATTCTGGGCAGGAAAGTCCATGAGCCTCTTATCTCCAAACAACCAACAGAAAATCAGAATTGGAACTGTGGCTCAAAGTAGTAGAGTGGTAGCCTTGAGAGAAAAAGCTCAGGACATCACCCAGGCTCTTAGTTTAAGAACCGCAATCTACCAAAGAAAATCTATTTAATTTACACCTGTGTAAGTAGAGTATTTTCATCACCCAAATGCACATTCATGCTCATTTGTAAGGTAACTCTGCTTTGTCTGAAGTACCAATAAATATTATAACTTAAGTAGAAAGCATTGTAACGTGGGTTCATTCTATCTCTCTCATGGATTTTTCTCCACTCAAATACTCATGTGTTACAATTATTCCAAGTATTAAAATCATAGCTTTTTATCTTTAATACCCCTAATATTAGAGTTTGAATTCAGTGTCTTGTGCTCCCTAAATGCGTTTTCTTACCACTTTGTCATGTGCCCAGCCCTAAATTAACCTGATTATTTTTGAGATAGAAACTGGCTTCCTACTTGTGTATGATCTTGGCCTCAGTCCACTTCATGTTATTCATCCTGGAATTCAGAAAAACAGGTGCATGGCATTGTGTACAGATCTTTCTGTCCAGTCTGGGCTTTAGCCACTGTCCTCACAACAGTGAACTCCCATGTAGTCAGGATTTTCATAAGCTTGTCATAGCTGATTATTTTTAACTCTTTGCATTTCCTGCAGGTTCTTGAGTACTGAATTAATTTGTGTTTTCTTGGGTTGTTTTGTTTCATTTGAATCTATGTGTTGAGTTCCTCAATTTTCCTTTTGTTTCTTTCCCTCAAGTTTTATCTAAAGTGCTGGGACACCAATTCTTCTTGCTCAAGATAGTCAGGGTGAACGTTATTTATTTCAGAGCAATTTCAGTAACATTTAAACACCTTCATATCTATGAATGGTATACAAATGCTAAGTGCTGAGAAGGGTGTTTTTATTTTCACAGCAGCCTTTGGCATACACTGACAGATTATGAAATATATGAAGATAATAAAACTACAGATGCATACCTGGAGGAGAAAAACCTGTAATTAATTGTTTGACAGAGGCTTCCCTTCTAGTGAAAGAAATATATTGCTTGATGCAGGATTTCACAAAATCATATTGCTAGGAATAACCTAAACAATCATCTAATAATACAGACTTAAGTGTGATGAATTGACTTCCTGAATAATTTACTTTTGGGTCAAATAAAATCAGGCTTCCAAAAAGAGAGTAGATTTTAGAGAAACATGATGAATTTTATGTAAATAGGTCCTTAGCTGGTTTTGTTAATTTGCGAAGTAATACAGGGGAATAAATTACAGCAAGGAAAAAACTTAAAGAATGTCACATGGTGTTTCTAACGCATTTATAAGATTATTTCTTTGTTGCTTTGTATGTCCCTCCCCCACAGTATAACCCCTGCTTTCACTATATTTGTTGTCAGTATAACTTGTGGAGGAGATGGGGAAAAACAAGTAGTTTAAGGAAGGATACAGGTGGACCTGTTGCAACAATGAGAAGTACAAATTGTCATGTCCAAAACGAGCTTTACAACATCGGTGCGGGGGGGGGGGGGGGGAAGGGAAGGATTGGGACTGGGGAGGGAGGGGGGAGGCTGGGAACGGATGTGAAGGGTAAACAAAGGAGGAGGCTGCAATGCTTGGTAAGAAATGTACGCATTATACTGCCCATGTAATTGTAACCCCTCTGTACTGTATGTTCACAAATAAAATAAAATAAATAAATAAATAAAAATTTAAAAAAAAGTCACATGGAAATACTCATTTTTGTCTGTGTGCATGCACGAGTGAACGCGCACACGCACATGTGAATGTGCTCATGCACGCATTCATCATTCTTGAGGCTTGATAGTGTCTGAGAACTATTCCTAAACTTCTGTGCTCAAGGATAGTGGTCTACGACTTCAGCCACTGCTACACTTATGTGGTTTTTTTTTTAGATAATTGCTTGTATTTTCATGATTGGACTGGCTTTGAACAGTGGTCTTCAAAACTCAGACTCCCGAGTAGCTAGCTAAAATTATTCAGCCTCTGAGTAGCTAATTAAAATTCTGCCTGACCTCTATGTTTCACTGCTCTTTTACTCTTTTCTTGAGGTATTCACAAGCCTAAGTCATATATATGTCTAGTTGCTTTAAAAAAATACTCTTACTGCTTGGCATCAGGGGCTCCCATGTGTACTCTTAACTACTTAGGAGGCTTTGGAACAGAATCCAAGCCGAAAATTTAGTGAAGTTCCTTCTCAGTCTGTAGCTGGGTGCATTGGATCATTTCCACCATCCTGCACAATCTAGAGACTAAGTTTGGAAAGATTGCGGATCCAGACCAGTCAAGGTAGCAAGCTAGACAAGTTGGTGTGCAACTCTGATGCCATTGATGAAGGGAAGGTTAAAAGGACAGATCAGGTGCATGTTCTTTTGTAAAGGGAACCCCTCTCCTAAAATTAACCACTGATAAGAGGCCAGCCTAGCAAGAACAATATACCCCAAGTTGAAATCCCCACAATTTCCCACAACCAAAATAAGAATATACAATAACCCCCAAAAACTTAGTAAAATCTATTCTTTGCTCTAATATCAGCTTTATCTGATTATCATATGATGTGACAGAATAGTTTCTTCATTAAACTTAAGATAATTTAAAAAGACCTAGAAAATTCTTTCTCATTTATTAAGTGCAAACGAATGGCAAATTGTCTCATTTCTTACATATTGGACTACCACTATAAATTCATCTTATGATTATTATTAATAGTAACATATTCTGATTTATTGCTTTACTTTGTAACAGTTTTTAAACTTTTTGCTTCTCTGCTGAAGTTGAAATATTTAAATACTATCATCAAAGTGTATTCCTTGAGTACTTAGGGCAGTTTTTTTTACAAAGTTTTCAACCAATGGCTTCTAAGAATTCTTAATTGGTATATTATTTGGTTTATTTTTAATTTAAATTTAATTTTATTGTAATAAAAATGTACAGGGCTGGGAAGGTGGCTCAGTGGTAGAGCACTTGCCTTGCATGCATCAAGCCCTGGGTTCGATTCCTCAGCAACATATAAGCAAAAAGAAAAAAGCCGGAAGTGGTGCTGTGGCTCAAATGGTAGAGTGCTAGCCTTGAGCTGAAGAGCTGAGGGACAGTGCCCAGGCCCAGAGTTCAGGCCCCACGACCAGACCCAAAAAAACAAAAACAAAACCAAAGCTAAAAATATACAAAGGGGTTACAGTTACATAAATACGATAATGAGTCCATTTCTTAAGGAAGGAAAATTGTTATCTCTTCCATCGATTTTTTTGTACACACAAAACAAGAACTACTGATGCTTTTGCTGTTGCTATTGATCAATGGGTACTTGTGCTTTCCTTGTTCATGGATTTTTTTATTATAAAATTGATATACAGTGGGTTTACATTAATTAAGTCAACTAAAGATTACACTTCATTTTATTTTCTAAATTTCAAATTTGAACTTAAATGTTTAGTTTCTTTAGGGTAATTCTTTTTGCAGAGTTGTAGGATTAGTTAATTTAATTTTGCATGATTTTTACACATGTAAATTATTCAGATACATATATTTTGCTCTTAAAATATTCAACATGTGACTATTTAAAAATTATTTTCTTAATTTTTATATGGTATGTGGTTTTAAATAAATTTATTTTCTTATAGTTATGAACATATTTGTCCAGGTAGCAAATACTTACTGTATTTTCAAGAAGCACATACTTTATTAAGAAAGGCTTCATTACTGGTCACTTTTTGGAAATATTTGTACTTGAATTAAAAAAAAAATTTGAGCTGAGCATGGTGATTTGTGGCATCCATTTTCAGGCTATTGTGGGAAGTGTAAATAGGGTTTGTAATTCAAGAGTGACAGAAACTACAAGACCTTATTATAAAAATATTCAGAGTGAAATGATTATAGATAAGCCATCCATAGCGTTATATAGAGCACCTCACTATCATATTCTAAATCTTGAGTTAAAACACCAGTAACATCAATCTTTTGTCAAAGTAAAATGACACATGTTTCAAAATATTTATTATTTAAAACTTATTTGCAAAGATTCTCATGTCTTCTATTAATTTCAATTTACTTAATCTATTAAAATCTAAGTATATTGTGACTATTTTATTTCTACTAAATTTTTAAATAGTACGAGCAATATAATGATTTCATATATTAACATACCTTTACTATTTGTGATAATTTCCTCCGTTAAATATGATAATATAAACATTCAAAATGTGTGTATGTGGTGTGTGGATGTGCATGTTTATGTGGTTTCTGTGTGTGTGTGCTTTGTGTGTACTTTGTAATGCTTGCAAGATCACACCATTGCCTCACATATGCTAGGTCAATGTTTGACCACTGAGCTATACTGTCTAGTTATAATCCAAATAATGTTTTAAATCATGACTTTTAAACTTTCATTCCTAGTATGCTTTTTCAAAATTATATATGATAAAATGTGATCTATAGTCTATCCACGCTAGCAAATTTTATTGTTATTTTGAATATTTCCACTGACTTTCCATTTCCAAAGTCTTGTGTTTGTTATTGATAAAGGTTTTACTTTGCTTCTTTTCTCTCTTATTTCTTTTGCCCTTTGGAGATTACCTATTCTTTCTCTTATGTCTTTGGAAATTAATTATCATATTCTTATTAAAATTTCTTTACATTGTAACAGGTATATACAATGCTTTATTTTCTATTTTATTTTTTCCCATTTTCACTGACTTTTATTCCAAACTATTAGATGGGCCAAAAAGAAACTTGACTCACGACACTTTATTTTTCTCCTTCTCTTCTCTGAAGTTTTTCTGTTTTTTGAAACATAAGAGCAATGACATATAGCTCCTATATGGTCCATCATTCGTTCCACTCTCATTCTCCTCTGTTTACAGCTCAAGTTGTTATCATTCAGCTTTATTATGCTACAGCATTATCTAAATCTTAACTCATTCCTAAATTAATTTTAGTTGTTTCAAATATTCTCTAAAGACATATCTCTATATATACTCTATATATAATATCTGAGGTCTTGTGTTTCCACAAGGTACAAAATATGAATGACTATCAAATATCTAGATATCTCTGCAGAATATTGGTTCACCTGCTCAATATAATCATATGTAAATTCAAGAAATACAGGTCAGTCAGAACAACCTTGTAAAATGGTGTAGCTTGAGCCTCCATACTAGATTTGAATCTTATTACCATGTTTAGTAGTTAAGGAAACATAGTTCTAAATTAAAAGCAGACACATAGAAGAATGTAACAGATTTGTCAAAAATAAATTCTTAGTTTTATGGTGAATAGATTTTGAAAAGAATCCCATGACTTTATGAAATAAAAATAGAATCTTAAATGGGTGTATTGGCACTATTTTCTCTCGAGATTTAAAGAATGATCTTAGACTACTGCCTCAATCTTTTTTTTGTTTTGCTTTGTTTTTTGTCACTCATGGGACTTGAACTCTGGCCTTAGGCGTTGTCCGTGTGCTCTTCAGCTCAACGCCAGAGCCCTACCGCTTGAGTCACCGTACCACTACTGGTTTTCTAGGGGTTTACTGGAGATAAGAGTCTCATGGACTTTCCTGCCCGGGCTTGCTTTGAACCACAGCACTCAGATCTCTGACTCATGAGTAGCTAGGATTACAGGTGTAAGCCACAGGCACCGAGCCTACCTCAATCCTTATACAAAAATTTAAAATAAAAAATGATTATCAAACTAAATGTGAGGTGCAAAAACCTATAAAACTTAAATGTAAAAATTCATGACATTGGATCAGTAAAGGTTTCTAAAAATTTGAAGTGCAAAGCATTAGTGGCTAAAGAAAAGCAAGAATGAACTGGATTATATCAAGTGATAACGTTTCATAATTCAAAGGACACTATAACCAAAGATAAAACATCCAACAGATGGAGGGAACATATTTGTTAATGCTATAATATTAATGCTACAATGATTCGGAACCTTAAGCATTTTTATATCTTCTAATTCTATATAAAGTTTTGCCTGAATAGGATATTTCTTTAAAGAACATATGTAAATTAATATTCAAGAGGAGGAGCATATGAAATAAGCTCCTCTTTAGTATCTAAGAAAAAAGAAAAAAAAACTCACTAGCATGACCCTAATATAAAAAGATGACACAAAATATAGCAATGCATTTATGGAGAAATTGATATACTCCTCATAGTGATTTTATTTGTATAATACTGCAATCATTTTAGCAAACAAGTTTTCAAGTCTTCAAAAGGTCAAAGAGAATTGTATAGGATCCATTCATTACACTTCTATGAATATATTAAAGAGAAGTAAGAAATGTGTTTGGACAGAGAATTGTAGTTCATTGACAGTGCACTTGAATAGTATGTGTGAAACCCTGGAAATAATCCCCAAAAACAAATTTTGAAAAGACACACTGTAGAGGATGTATGCTGGACAAATTCCTGTAACAGAATTTTATATCTATTTTAATGTCTGTTCTAAAATTCATAGCATTTCTATTTGAAGAAATGCAAGTTTGTGAAAATTAGGCTTTGAAAACCTATGAAGGTAAAATTCACTTCCAAAGCACTAAAATGTATACAATAAAAGGAGATAATATATTGTAAATTAATTACATGTCAGCAAAAAAACTATTGTTAAAAATTCTTCACACAAAATGCACAATACTTAAGATATTTTTGGTGTTGGCTAAAAACTCTGTAAACTACAGCGTTTAAAACAAAGATGTGATTTCTGTTTATTATGAGGTTTTATTTGTCTGCTATTTTGAGTTTACACAGCGATAACTCAATCAAAAAGTCTATGTGATAACTGGAATACCTAGGAATTATGCATCACTTATAAGTAATCGATAACCTTTTCTGGAAGAAACGTTTAGCAAATGACAGAAGACACAAATCTATGCATCTGCATTTTATGAAAGCCATACATTACTTGCTCAATCCAATTGCTATTCTCTACTTTGCTAGGAAACCAAATTATTCTCAAGACAAAAGCCAAAAGCAGTGAAAAGAAACAAAATACACGATCATCTTGATTTATTTGTGAAAATAACAAATGAAATAAAACAATTCCACTTAAGGGGCTCCAATATTAGTATCAGTGAAGCGATTCCTGCATGCGAACATCTATTGAATTTTTGGAATTTCTGCGAACATATAAAAACTAGAACAAGAGAACAAATATAGTCTTAGAGTGAGCCAGCCTTGCAATCATTTTCTTAATTGTTTTGAAATTACAAAAAATTGATACTCCTTTGCATTGGAAATCTTTTAAAAACATTTATCACTTATTATAATTCAAGAAATAAGCAAGAGTAATATTATATAATAATTAAAATATCATTTTATTAATATCGTAAAATAGAATAAAAGACCAGTCCCAATATTTTACCTACCCATCATTATCCTTTTTTTTTTTTTGATTGTTCATGGGGTTTGAACTCTGGGCTTGGGCTCTGCCCCTCAGCTCTTCAGCTCAAGGTGAGTGCTCTACCACTTGAGCTACAGCGCCACTTCCGGTTTTCTGGTGGTTTATTGGATATAGGAGTCTCACGGTCTCTCTTGCCAGGGCTGGCTTTGAACCGCGATCCTCAGATCTCAGCCTCCTGAGTAGCTAGGATTACAGGCGTCAGCCACCAGAGCCCGGCCCATCATTATTCTTAATTCCTAATCATTACCTAAATATCTTAATCTAAATAGTCATGTCTTTAACATAGACATAAATATTGTATACATTTTAACTTAACATTTTCAAGGGCATGTATTCATGTTTCTAAGAAATGTTCACAGCAGTTAAAAGATGCTTTTGGGAAATTAATGTGATACATTTTCTTGTTGTGGTTGTTTGCAAGGCCTGGGCATTGTCCCTAAGCCTTTTTATGCTCAAGGAAAGCACTCTACAACTTGAGACACAGAGCTCATTTCTGTTTTTAGTGGTTAATTGAAGATAAGAATCTAACAAATAATTTTCTGTCTAGACTAGTTTCAAATATAATTATAAGATCTCAGCACAAGAATAGCTTGAATTATAAGCTTGAGTTACCAGCACTTGGTTTGATGAATTAAAAAAATTTGATTGGTTTAATATTTTTTCACTGTAATGTATATCATTCTACACATAAATTTAGATATATGTATATATTTCTGACAAATAATCTCTAAAAATGTATGTTTCTACATCTTTCTACACATAACATATATATATATATATATATATACACACAGAGACAGAGAGAGACAGAGAGAGACAGAGATGACAGACTCCCTCCAAAACTTTTATGCTACTATTTTGACCTTTTTCATTCCAAAGATATATAGTCTATTTTTCTAAAAATTTCCTAGAATAAAATAACTAATATTTCAATAGAAAGTAGAGTTTATAACTTTCAAGGAAATTTTAGATATGCATTTGATATTGTAGTAATACTTACAGTATATCACTTGAAAAATTTCTGTTGAAACTCTTAAATATTTGTGTGTAGTGCTGGGGAGAGAGGAAGTTAATTCATATTGGTTAGGAATTTGCAATGCTTCAAAAATCTATTCTATAATTTGTTATAAGCATAGAGTCACGCTATCTGATATGGTTTAGGTTTTGTTTCTTTATTTGTTCAAAATTTTAATATGGATGCATTCACCGTGGTGACATTAAGCTTATTAATAAAAAGACAAATAATAACAAAATCATAGACACAAAACAGACTTTCAATAATTAGCACTTCTGATGCTAATAATAATTTTGATGAAGATGATGATGACCACAGCATATCATGATAATGAAAATGTTCTGATAAAAGAAACTTTAGACATCTTTAAAGCTAGATTCCCACATTAAATTCATAGTAATAAAAGGTGTTGGATTACATAAAATAAGAATAACAAGAGAGTTCCGGGAAGATGGCGGAGGAGAAGCTGGAGGCTAAACAAGCTCTTGCATGGAAAGCAGTTTTAGAGTTCCAGTGAACAGTCATAAGGCAGAGAATCACACCAAGTGTGCCTTCACAGGACAGAGAGTTAGGCCAGAGAGAGAAAATACAGGCAAGTAGACAGCGCTGAGCACTTGACAGCAGCCGCTGTGGTAGCTGCCGCGGTGGAGGCAGCAACTGCAGCCACCGTACCTGAATCACAGAGTCCGGGATGAAGGAGCCAGACGTGGTGGGCGAGCGGATTCTACTCAACACCAGTAAGAACCGACAAGGAGCAGACATCTTCATCCTGCAGTTCGCAGACCAGAGACGACCCAGGAACCAAGACTCGGCATGAGTAGAAGCCTGACGTCCTCACTCCTTCTCAGGGAGCAGAGGAGGGAAGGCCATCCCCCCCCTCCAGTACCGGAGATCTCCATCTTGGATACAGACAAAGCTTGGCAGAGCTGCTAGCTCCAACTCAGGCCTTGGAATAAATCTAGAGTCATCTAGCAGGTCACAAGTGCCTCACCTGACCTGCCAGACTCAGCTCAAGCCAGGGAAAAGTCACCCAGCTCAGGCTCCAGCCCCAGGAGTGGCTTTCTTCACCAGGTAATCAGAGCAAGAGGCTGCCCCTTCCTTTAGCAGCCTTGACAATCAATTGAAATTCAGTAAACAGAAACCCTGAGAGTGGCTCCAGGCTGGGATCTGTTAGTTTCTCACAAACCAGCCACCGGGAAAAGCTACTGTTTGCTGAAAGGCCTCAACTCTACCCAGAACCTAGCCTCATCACAGCATCTCCAAACTCGAGTAAAAAACCATCTCTTTCTTTTTTGATACTCAAAGCAGATCTCCCTCCCATTGAACTAATCTGGGAGGAGGATCGCAGAGCATTTTTCTGCCTGTTCAAAGAAACTGACTTAAGTAACTAACCAAGCCACAGGAACACAAGCAGACCAGAGACTCCAACAAGAGGCTGGTTACTGACACAAGGGAGACACAGGATTTTTCCCACCCCTCCCCTCAAAAAATCAAAGAACTATTTTTTTGTTGTACATTTTATAAGAAAAATATTTTTACAAGAAAACTTTTTTTAATCTTTAATTTTTACCTTTTTAGAAAAAAAATATTTTCTAGTAATTTATTTTCCTCTTAGAATTTTATTTTAGGGTTATAAATGTGTGTACGTTTTTCTATCTTTCCTTTTTTTTCTTGATTTTGTGTTTTTGTTTTGTTTTGTTTTTGGTTAGCTCTACTGAACTTCTGATCTTTTTTCTTTCTTTCTTATCCTTTTCACATTTTCTTCTCTTTCGTTCTTCTTTATGTGACTTAATTGCTGTTCTGCACATCCTCAGATAAACCCGGAGTCGATTATTACACCTTATCCCCCATTGTGTACACACTAAATCCACTAATTTGTTATTCAATTCAAAACCTCTTAGACTCAAATTCCTTAATAGCAGTACTACCTCTTTATACCTATATAATATTTTAAGTATTTTTATTTTTAAGTTTTTCAAATCTCCTTTATATCCCTCCCCTTCTCTCATTATATTCATGTTCTTCTCTGAATAGTTTGTTTTCTGCTCTGTATAATATTTTTAATTTTTACCTTTCTAATTTTTCTGGTCTCTTTTTGTTCTCTTTCTCTTTCTTCTTCTTTTCTCCCTCTCTACTTTCATCCTATCCAACCTATTTCCTGCTTTGAGATTAGGACTTAGTTAACACTCCCTGTGCCTTCCCACATCACTCTATTCCTATTTTTTACCCACATCTAGTCCTAAATCTAATAATTTCTGGTTTACCAAATTTTTCTTTGCGCCCATTAATATATAGTTGTTTGATGTTGAATAGATGTATCTGTTGAACTAGATTGTATCTGCAGACTATTGACTGTGCAAATACAGATTTTGGTTGATGCTTGCCTTAAGATAGTGTTCTAGCACAAAACTGGTGTTAATTTCATCCCAAATGGGCAGAGTAAGACGGAAAATCATAAGAAAAATGGCAAGTCGGGGTATCTCAACTCCCAGTCATGATAATCAGCGGACAGAATAGATAATAAATAATCCAGAGAAGAGTCCCCAAATAGCTATACAAACACTGCTGGCAAACATGATAAATGAAAAAATTGAAAACATACAAAGGATTCTGTATGAACGTGATAGGGAGAGAGAGGAGGCAATCAAAAAGTTTATACAGAAATATCACAAGCGTGAGGAAGCTACTCAAATATTGATACAGGATTTGCATGAGCACCTTGAGAACACTCAAAGAGAACTACAGGAATCGCATGAAAGGGAGGAAGCTAAGCAAAGAGTAATACAGGAATTGTGAGAACAGGATGAGAATACACAAAGATCACTAAAGGAATTCATGGAATCCATTAACAAAGAGCTGAATTTAGTCAGGGAGACCACAAAGGGAATGCTGAATGGAAACCAACAAAAAGAATGGGAGTCCAAGGAAACCATAACCAATCAACTAAGTGATTTGAGAATAAACATTGACCATCAAATTAAGGAAGTAAAGAAGTTCATACAAGATGTAAAACAAAGCTTCAGCAAAGAATTTCAAGCCATAAAACCTGACCAACTAGAAGAAAAAGAAATTTAAAAAAAGTAGAAATTCTCGACAGCAAGTTACACCATGCAGAAGATCGAATCTTGGGGATTGAAGACAGCCTAGACATTATAGAGAAAGAATAAACAACCACCCAAGACAAATCCAAGAAATATGAGAGATCTATCCAACACGTGGAAGACACCATCGGAAGGCCTACTCTAAGGATAATGGGTGTAGAGGAGCACCTAGAAACAGAAGTTAATGGTCTAGGAAATTTGTGTAACAGGATCCTAGCAGAAAACTTCCCAAACATACAAAAAGATAGGCCTATTCAGATACAAGAAGCTTTTAGAACTCCAAATAGACCTGACCAGAATAGGACATCCCACTGTCACATTATAATCCTCACAGGACCAATTCAGACCAAGGAAAAGAAGCTGTGAAGGAGAAAAGATTAATCACCTATAAAGGGAAACCAATTAGAATCAACTCAGATTTCTCAGTAGAGACAATCAAAGCAAGAAGAGCCTGGAATGATGTATGCCATGCCCTAAGAACAAACTATTAACCAAGAATACTGTACCCAGCTAAAATCTCCTTCATAACTGAAGACCAAATAAAAACATTCCATAGCAAAGAAAAATTGAAACAATACATCTCCACCTAACCAGCCCTACAAAAGATTCTTAAAGATGTCCTACACATAGAAAACCAACAAGACCACAATAAAGGCCAAGAAACAGCACCCAAAGAGAGAATCCAAGAACCATAGGAAGAACACAGTTTTCACAGCCCCCAAGAAGGTAGATAACAGGGCAGGAACTCCCAAATACCTCTCAGTCCTCTCTCTCAACATTAACGGCCTTAACTCTCCAATTAAGCGACATAGACTGTCTAGTTGGATTAAAAAACAAGATCCTTCTATCTGCTGCCTTCAGGAGTCACATCTTGCCCATAAAAACAAACACATTTTCAAGGGTAAACGCTAGAACAAAATCTACCAAGCAAAAGGCCCCAATAAACAGGTGGGGGTTGCAATCCTAATATCAGATAAAATAGACTTCAAATTAAAATTTGTGAGAAGAGATAAAGAATATCGCTACAAACTAATTAAGGGATCTATCCTTTAGGAGGACATTACAATTCTAAATATCTATTCGCCAAACAATGGCGCACCCAAATTTATCCAAGAAACACTACTTTCCCTCAAATCCCACATAGATCGAAAGACATTAATTGTTGGGGATTTTAACACACCACTTTCCCCACTAGATAGATCAACACAGCAAAAACTTAACAGAGAACTGAAAATCTAAACAACTGTATAGATCTACTAGTTTTAACAGACATCTACCGAATATTTCACACAACAGCATCAGAATACACGTTTTTCTCAGCAGCACATGGAACTTTTTCTAAAATAGACCACATTTTAGGCCACAAAGCAAACTTGTCCATATTCAGAAACATTGAAGTTATAACTTGCATTCTCACAGAACTCAACACCAAAAGCCACCAAAGAAAGTCCGGTAACACATGGAGCCTGAACAACACACTGCTGAATCATGAGTGGGTCAAGGAAGAGATTAGAAAGGAAATTCAAATGTTCATGCTATTCAACCAAAATGAGCACACAATTTACCAGTTCCTCTGGGTCACAACAAAGGCAGTACTCAGAGGCAAGTTTATAGCTCTGAGTTCCTATATCAACAAATTGGAGAGATCTGAAACCAACAATTTAATGACACATCTGAACATTCTTGAAAAAGAGCAGCAAGATAAACCCCGGTCCAGTAGATGGGAAGAAATAATTAAAATTAAATCAGAATTAAATGTACTAGAATCCAAAAAAACTATAGAAAGAATCAACAAACAGTTGGTTCTTCGAAAAAATTAACAAAATTGACAGACCCTTAGCAAATCTTATCAGAAAAAGAAGAGAACACACCCAAATAAATAAACTCAGAGATGAGAATGGAAACATCACCATGGAAACAACCAAGATTCAGAACATTTTAAGGGAATACTTCTCAAAACTTTATGCTAATAAGTTTGAGATCTTGGCAGAAATGGACCTTATCCTAGCAAATATTGACATGCAAAAATTAAACCAAGATTAGTTAAACTATCTTAACAGGCCCATATCAAGCATTGAAATAGAAACAGACATAAGAGGTCTCCCATCTAAGAAAAGTCCAGGACCAGATGGTTTTACAGCGGAATTCGACAATGCCTTCAAAGCAGAGCTCACACCAATACTCCTCCAACTCTTCAATGAAATTGAAAGAGAACGTTGACTACCGAACACATTCTATGAAGCCATCATAACCCTTATCCCAAAACCAGGCAGGGACTCATCAAAGAAAGAGAACTATAGACTCATTTCTTTGATGAACATTGATGCAAAATTCTCAACAAAATTTTGGCAAATCGACTTCAACAATTCATCCAAAATCATACACCACGATCAAACAGGATTCATTTCAGGGATGCAAAGCTGGTTCAATATACACAAATCAATCAATATTGTTCATCACATCAACAGGAGCAAGGATAAGAACCACATGGTTATCTCAATAGATGCAGAAAAAGCATTTGACAAGATCCAATACCCTTTTATGGTGAAAGTTTTGGAAAAATTAGGAATCCTTGGAACATTCCTCAATTTAATAAAGGCTGTATATGACAAACCTACAGCCAGCATTATACTTAAGGGTTAAAAACTGAAGCCATTTCCTCTTAACTCAGGAACAAGACAAGGATGTCCACTCTCTCCACTTCTATTCAACCTAGCATTAGAATGCCTACCTACAGAAATAAGACAAAATGCAGACATAAAGTGATTCAAATAGGTAAAGAAGAAATAAAACTCTCCCTCTTTGCAGATGACATGGTCTTGTATTTAAAGCATCCCATAGACTCCACTCCAAAATTACTCAAGCTGATTCAAAATTTGGCAAATTAGCAGGGAATAAAATTAACCCTCAAAGATCAATGGCTTTTCTGTATGCCAACAATGAGAAAAGTGGGGCTGATATTAGGAAAGCAACTCCATTGTAATAGCCCCACAAAAAATAAAATACCTAGGAATTAACTTAACTAAAGAAGTGAAAGACATCTATGATGAAAACTTTAAAAACTTGAAAAATGAAATCAAAACAGAACTTAGAAAATGGGAAAAACTTCCATGGTCCTGGATTGGACAGATCGACATCGGGAAAATGTCACTACTTCCCAAGCTATCTACAAATTCAAGGCGACACCTATCATTATTGCAAACCCATTCTTCAAGGAAATAGAAGAGGCAATCCAAAAATTCATATGGAACAATAAAAGACCCCGAATAGCAAAAACGCTCCTCAACGGAAAGAACACTGCTTGAGGAATATCAATACCAAATTTCAAACTCTACTATAAAGCCATAGTAACCAATACACTTTGGTACTGGCACAAGAACAGACCTCAGGACCAATGGAATAGAATTGAAAACCCAGAAATGAACCTACAGAAATATAGTCATCTAATTTTTGATAAGGGAGTTAAAAAAATAGAATGGAAGCAAGACAGCTTCTTCAGTAAATGGTGCTGGCAAAATTGGTCAACTACTTTTAGAAAACTAATGCTAGATCCTTGTATATCACCCTGCACCAGAATCAACTCCAAATGGATCAAAGACTTTGGAGTCAAAGCAGACACTCTGAAAACATTACAGGATGGAATAGGAGAAACCCTAAGTCTCCTTGGTTCAGGCCGAAATTTTCTCGATCGAGACCCGGAAACACACAAAATCACAGAAAGTTTGGACAAATGGGATTGCATGAAGCTGCAGAGCTTCTGCATGTCAAAAGACATAGCTAGCAAGGTCAATAGAAAGGCCACGGATTGGGAGAAGATCTTCACTTGCCATACAACGGACAAGGGTCTCATATCTAAAAAATACTTGGAACTCAAAAAATTACTTTTCCCAACAACAAATCCTCAAAGAAACAACTGCCCAATAAATAAGTGGGTTAATGACTTAAAGAGAAACTTCTCTGAAGAAGAAAGAAGGATGGCCAATAGACACGTGAAGAAATGCTCAACCTCCTTAGCCATAAAAGAAATGTAAATCTAAACAACATTATGATACCACCTCATCCCAGTTAGAATGGCAAAAATTAAGAACTATAATAACAGATGATGGAGGGGATGTGGACAGAAGGGAACCTTACTGCATTGTTGGTGGGAATGTAAACTTGTTCAACCACTTTGGAAAGTAGTATGGAGGTTCCTCAAAAGACTCCACCTAGTGCTCTCCTATGACCCAGCAGTCCCATATTAGGGCATTTACCCAAATGCTTACCAACAAGACCACACTAAAGCTACCAGCACAACTTGTGTTTATTGCAGTATTATTTACCATAACTAAGATCTGGAACCAACCCAGATGCCCCTCAGTAGATGAATGGATCAAGAAAATGTGGTATATATACACAATGGAATTCTAGGCCTCCATCAGAAAGAATGACATTGCCCCATTTGTTAGGAAATGGAAAGACTTGGAAAAAAATATAGTAAGTTAAGTAAGACAAGCCCAAAGAAACATAGGTCCCATGATTTCCCTTATTTGCAATATCTAGTATGAGTCAAGCAGAAAAGGTCAGATAAGGTGATTTTAGGAAAATGAACCCTAAGATATGTATTTTAAATGTTTTTTTTTCTTTCATGCATTTGTTTCTAATGCAATTATGATTATTTCTTTTTTGCTTTGTATGTCCTTCCCCCACAGTATAACCCCTGCTTTTAGTCTATTTGATGTCGGTATAATTTGTGGAGGGGAAGGGGAAAAACAAGTCGTTTAAATAAGGAGACAGGTGGACCTGTTGCAACAATGAGAACTACAAGTTGTCATGTCGAAAACGAACTTTACAACTTGGAGGGGGAGGGAGGATGGGGAGAGATTGGAAGGGTAAACAAAGGAGGAGGCTACAATGCTTTATAAGAAATGTACTCACTATCTTGCCTATGTAATTGTAACCCCTCTGTACAGTATTTTCACAATAAAAATAAAAATTAAAAAAAATAAGAGTAACAAGAGGAGAGATTCAATATCAAGAAATGCAATCACATAAACAGGTAGAGACAGTAGAATTCCTAATGTTATTCCTGCATACTCCTGTATACTCACTTTTCTTGGTAGTATTTTTTTTTCTGGTTTTTTTTTGGTCGGTCGTGGGGCTTGAACTCTGGGCCTAGGCGCTGTCTCTTAGCTTTTCAGCTTAAAGAGAGGGCTCTACCACTTGAAATACAGGGCCTTTTTCGGTTTTCTGGTGGTTTATTGGAAATAGGATTGTCACGGTCTTTCCTGCCCAGCCTGGCTTTCAACAGGGATCCTCAGATCTCAGTGCTCTGAGTAGCTAGGAAGAGCTAAAGTAACTCCATTTTAATATGAAGCCCCTTGAGCTGTGCTGCCCTCAGAGTAACCCCCAAAGTGAGCTGTGCTGCCAAAGAGAAAAATAGTTCTCAGAAAAACCGCAGGTTGCCACCAAACCCTGCCTACCTTTAAGGAACAGAACAGTTGCCCAGGTGTTCCAGCAGAAAAAGGGAAGTGTGACCAGGGATGACTTAAACCCCCTAACTTGTGAACTTGCCTGTGTGGAAACCCCCTACACTTATTTGTTTGATACTATAAAAGCTGTGCTAATTTTGAGCTTGGGACCTCTTAGCGTCACTGGTTACCACCATCACCCGGCTCATATTTGCATTTATGTGCACTTAATGACACTGTACACAAATAATGGAAATTTGAATCAAATGATGACATTGCAGCTTTTCAGAAAATTTGAGGTAACAATATATATGTCCTCTTTTTCTATGTTGTTACATTATGACTCATGAGCTATGGAACTCCTACATTAGCATCCTCTGTTGTCTCCGTTTGTGGAGTTAGTATCAGAAATTGTCCGTTGAGAAATAGAGAAAGACTGAGATTTTTAGAAAGCAAAGAGATTAGGTATGAAAGAGCAGCATAGAAGGATATACAACTTACCACACAGAGATTAAGAACTGGCATAAGTGATTAGATTGCAACGGCAATGAGGAATAAGCCTAGTTAATAACTAGTTGTTCAATAATCAAAAATGGTTCTCTAGAACAGTTTGTGGTATAACTTAGTTATTATTATCATTTATTCCTTCCATCTGGAGTTATTCCTTCTCTTCTGTCAAAACAATTAATGAACCTCTGCCTTTTTGGTACCATGACTTACCAAAAAGGTTTCCAAATCTCACTTATACTACACTTCTCATTGTGGTTAGCAGTGACCACTCAAAAGCTGGCATCTTTGAATTTCCTGGATTAATCTTCACTTGATATTTAAGCTCATTCCTGGTATTAATCGCCATGACCTATTAAAAAAACGTTTTTTTTGTTCAACACAGTATTCTAATATAGGTAAAGTCCATGCATGATTTAAGGACTATTGTTAGTTATCAGTTATTATTAGTTATCAGTTGGAAGGAGCAATTATAAATTCCAATTATGGTTTTTTGTTTTGCATTTACTAGCTTAATGACTCTTTTGCCAGACCTGGGGCTTGAAATCAGGGCTAGGGAACTGTTCCTGAGCTCTTTCTTTTATTTGATCCAAGCTAGCACTTTACCACTTGAGACAAAGCACCCCTTCCAGTGTTTCTTTTTCTGGTTATGTGGTACTGAGGAATTGAACCCAGGTTCATGCATGCTAAACAATAACTGTTCCATGAAGCCACATTCTCAGAGTCCTAAATGACATTCTTTTTTAATATTAATAAGTTTTTTGTGAAAATACATTACAGAGGGGTTACAATTACATGAGTAAGGTAATGAATACATTTCTTATCAAGCGTTGTTGCCTCCCCCTTTGTTTCTCCTTACCATCCCTCCCCGACCCCCCACCCCCGCCAAATTTGTAAAGTTCGTTTTTCGACATAATGTCTTGTTGCAATGGGATTTTCTTAAGATGGCATTACTTTTTCATTCTGTTAATATGTATTATAATTTAGGACAGGTGGTATAAAAGAAACTGGAAAAGAATACTAAGTCCAGTAAGGCTGACATACCTACAGATTGTGAAATAGCTAGAAAATAGTATCTACTATGCTGTCTTTAATATTTTAGGTTTGATTACAAAAACTTTCTTCTCTTAGGAAATGACCCTTTATTAATACTCAAGATTTGTAGCTTATAAACCAGAAACAAACAATGCTTCTAAATGTAAACAAGCATGATACTAATAGTAACCAAGCATGCTTCCATCGCTATAGCAGATAAATAAGAATGATCTTGGGGAATAGTTAAACAGTCTTGAACTTTTTCATACCTTTCTTCTTCTCCAAAATGAGAAGCCCTGGTCAAAATATGATAAACATTAATAAAGGATTTTTATATTTTTTCTTGTTCACACCAAAGCAAATATACTTTCCTCTTTGCAAGCCTGACTTTGAAAGAATCAGACCCTCAAAATTATTTTATAGATAAAACTTTACTGCTTTGGCTTAGATGTTTTCCTGCCTTTGGTTGTTGCTTTCAATTATTTTGGCAAATACATAGAAAAACAAGTTAAATCCATTATGCTTATGTTGGATTGTTCAAAGTCAAGCTGTCTTCAAACAAAGTTTTCTGTTCCCTTTTTCACTGATAATAAAAGTTTAATTATTGCTCTTTAATTGCAACAAAAACGTGATACTTTAACGTATATTCTCATTGAAATCGGTAAAAATAAGAGTGTGATTGCTTTTTTAATTGTTTTCAAGTATTTTTTTTGGCTATATTCATTATTAACTTTGTTCCTGTCTTCTAATCAAGAACTCCGGATTACCCAAAAATCTTCCTAAGATATAAGATGTTTGACAGAAAAAATACATGTATAATTAAAGATTTTCATCTCTTAAGAGACTGAAAAGCTCAGAAGACATTTTGCTGTTACTGGTATGGTTAAGATGAATTGATTGTTTTGGTTCTTAAACTAAGTGAAATACATGTAAAATGCTACAGTTGTTCCAAACAATGGTTTTGGCTTATACTTTTCTGCTCCAATGAGATGAAACCTCTGACAAGGTTGGAAGGCATATCGATTTTAGGGTGGAAGGGTTAAGGTTAGAAAGCCAAGGTAGATTCCTAAAACAGAATCGCCTATCACATATCAGTTAATTATAATTAAATATATAAGTATATAAACATACAAATATGAATTGAGTGAGAAATGTGTGAGTTACAAAATTGATTCAATGACAACTAAATCCAGAACACATTTCTCTATATTTATATAAACTAGTATATCTATTGAGGATTTAAAAATTTATTTAAAAATTTTTAGAATATATATTTTAACATTTATGGCAAAATATGTGTTTATTTGTAACTGTTTATTTATAATTTTTGTCAGTCATGGGGCTTGAAATCTGGGCCTGGACACTGTCCCTCAGCTCTTCATCTCAAGACTAGAGCTCTACCACTTGAACCACTGCCAGTTTTCTGGTGGCTCATTGTAGATAAGAGTCTCACGGACTCTCCTGCCTAGGCTGGCTTTGAACCATGATTCTCAGCTCTCAGCCTCCTTAGTAGCTATGGTTACAAGTATGAGCCACTGGCACTTAGCTACATAATTATTTTTACATATTTATGAAGTATTGAGTGCTAATCCCTTTCATTTATATGTTGTGTAATGATCAAGCTACATTATATCCATTAATTTCTGCATGTAACATTTCCTTTTCGTGAGAATGCTCAAAAACTTATCTTCTGGCTTTGAGAAAATGTCTTTCCATAATGTAATCACTTTGCTTCTTGTGGTTTACAATTAATATATTTACTTTTACTCATAGAAGTCTGCTAGTTAAAGTTATATAAAACATGAATTGTAAAGTGAAAGAAATTCATGGTTCCATTACTTGTTTTAAGAAAATAATTATGCCTTTTGTTTTCAATTGTATTTATATGGGAATGTGTAATATTCATTGATTTAACTGTTAAAATTGATAACAGTTACATTATATCAAGTTGATTCAAACTTGTATTTGAAAATTGCACACTTAACACAAATATATTTCCACTTTCCTCTACCACATAATTAAAATAACAGTAAAGCAAAGATTGGTGTTAGCCATTCACATGTACAATCCTAGAACTCAGGAGGCTGAGACCTGAATATTTTAGTTCAACGTCAGTCCAAACAGACAAAAATGTGAAAACTTATCTCCAATTATGCAGCAAGAAGCAGCAGGTGAGAATGTGGCACAAGGATAGAGTGTCATCAGGCATGAGCAAAAAATACAAAGGAGACCATTAAACACAGAGTTCAAGCCCTAAAAATGAGATATACACACAAGACAACAGCAAAAATGTACTGTGAACATCAGTAATGAAGACAAAATATTAGAAAAGATCATGAGAAATGTGTAAATATCTAGAAGACAGAAATCATTTGACAGAATTTTGATTTATGAGAGGGAAAAGTCGCAATCTCTTTTGTACAATCTCATTGTAGTCATTTGTGTTGAATCCTGACTCTTGGGTAACATGTGAAAGAGTAGTCACAGTGCCTGTGACTATGCGCTACTGCACTCAGAATCCAGTTTCTCTGTTTCTTGACAGCATTTAGTATGGTCATTATTGTATTACATGAAGTAATTCTCATACATGTCTTATGATGTCATTTTAGTTTAATGTGCATTTATTTGATGACTGATGATGCTTTTCTTGTGCTTATTTTTCACAAGATGTATTTTGCTGGTTTCTAATTGATGTTCTTTTAACCATTAGGTTTTGAGAGTTCTATGTAGAATCTAGATTTAAGGCATTCTTCAGGTATAGGATTTGCAAATATTTTATCCTTGACTATGGGTACCCTTCATCATATTATCATCATCATCATCATCATCGTCATATTAGTATTACTATTATTACTTTTGTACATGTACATATGTTTCTGGGGCTTGAACTCAGGGTAACTGAGATTGGTTGAAATTTGTTAATAATTTACCATTTGAGTCGTGCCTCACTTCTGGCTTTTTGCTGATTAAAAGAATAAGATTCTCAGGGGCTTTATTTTGTGGGCTGCCTTCAAACAGCAATACTAAAATCACATCCTCCCAAGTAGCTAGATGAGATACATGAGCCATCTGCTAACAACTTCTATTCAGTACATGTATATGAGCTTTCACAGACTAAATCGTTCTATACTTTTATTGAGTTCAACTATATCGTTTTCATTTTGTATAATTTTAATGCCAAATTTAAGAATGCTTCATCTCCAAAATTATCCAGACATCTTCCTTTGCTTTTCATTTTCATCATTCTTTTTGTTTTATATAAGTTTTAATCTTGCTAGAAGTTAATATTTGAATAAATGGTTATGTGTAAGTCAATGTTCACTTTTTAATTTGCCCAAATTCTGTCTAACCTGTCACCACTTATTAAAGAGAATGTCATTCCACAAATATTTGGTTTAACCCTTATTAAATATTCCTTGATAATATTTATGTGGATCTAATCTGGTGCCCTACAGACCCATTGAGCTGTATAATCTTTCCTCTACAAATATAACAATTTTAAACTTACACCTTTAAAATTTGACAGAGACATATATTACAGTTTATCTTTCTTTGTCAGTGAGTGAAAGATTGCTAGTCAGGTGTTTTTAGAAATTGTCATAAACAGAAATAAAACTGTGAAGCTGGCCACTCTTGGCTCTTGCTTTTAATTCTAGCTGCATAGGAGGCTGAGATCTGAGCATTGCTGTTCAAAGCCAGCTGGAACATGATTGTCTGTAAGACTCTTATATCCAATTAACCACCAGAAAACTAGAAGTGGCACAATTGCTCAATGAGTAGAGCATTCACTTTGAAATGAATAGCAGAGGGACAGCGCCCAGGGCCAGATTTCAAGCCCCATGAATGATGATAAAAAAGGGGAGGAGACAATTTATATGTATCCTCCAATCCACAAAAATTGTATGTCTCCATTTATTTAGATTTTTGCTTTTATATTCAGTATAGCATAATTTTCAATGACAGTGGGTGAACACACTTTAACACATTTTGACGATGTGTGAAGGTAGCACAAAGAAATTCACAGGAAACAGTTGAAACATAAAATGCAATGGGAATGGAGAAAGAGAAACGGGTTAATCAGGCCCCTCATCAATATGTGTGAGTGTAAAATATTTCAATAAGATTTCTTCGTACAATTAATATACACCAACTAATAAATATCTTCCAAAGGCTTTGGTATTCAAGTATGATATAAAGGATAAATACACATTCTGTGGTGAAATGAAAGAAAGATAGATGAGAAAATACATACTTATATTGATTGTGTAAATAAACTACGAAATTTGGTCAACATTCTGAGGGCTCATGGCTCATTGGACTAGAAGGCTGCTGGTATGTAAGATAATACTAAAATCTTAGACTTTAGTCTATCTTTAAGACTGCTTAATACTGTTGCTTTTTTAGTCAGTATTCCTTTTTATTGTTGTTGTTGGTGGTGGTGGTCTTGGGCCTTGAACTCTGGGCCTGGGTGCTCTCCCTCAGCTCTCCAGCTCAAGGCTAGAGCTCTACCACTTGAGCCATAGAGCCACTTCCGGGTTTCTGGTGATTTATTGGAGATAAGAGTCTCATTGACTTTTCCTGCACAGGCTGCCTTTGAAACTCGGTCATCAGATCCCAGCCTCCAGAGAAGGATTAGAGCTATGAGCTACTGGCGCTCTGCTCCTGTGTACAACATCTTAACCATAAAATAAAATAAAGTAAAATCAAAAAAGGACATGTTTGGAAAATAATTTAAAATGATAACTTACAGACAAATGAAAATAATAATATACGTATATGCCTATATACATATATGAACACATGTGTATATACGTATATATGTATATATAGGTATTTGTATTTATACAAATATAAGTATGAATCTATACATATGTACACATAGTATGCATACATATGCATTTATTTAAATAGACTTGAATCAGAAATATATTAAGAGCATATTAATTTCAAGGAAATACTATCACCATCCTGAATAAGTTATCAAAAAATCCAAATACGTATCTCTATAGTAATGTAAAAACAACAAAGGAACATATGGAAAGATCATAACATAGCTAGACATTGCATACATATAGAAATTAGTGATAATAGAAAAAATAAGATAGCCCTGCACAACCATTATTTAGAAATTGGAATCCTTATACAATGGTCTTGGCACTTAAAATGATATAGTCAGTTAAACATACTGGCAATCTTTAAAATATTACACATAGTGTTGCCTCTATGATCCAGCATTTTGAATCATAATTTTATATAAAAATAGATTTCAACATATGTTCAATGAGACACATATACAAGAATATACATAGGAAAACCTTTTACAATAACATACAATAAAATATTGAAATGCCCATTGAGGATGTTATAAAATTATTCATATGCTTATAAAACAATATACTCTATCCATGAGAAAAATTTACATGGACTTACTTTGCAAATAGTAATATTACATGGGAGAAAGGGATAATATAGACTTCATTTTCTAATTATATGTGCTTTTTTATATTGGCCCATCTGTAGAGATAGAATATGAAATAATAGCTGCTCAAGGGGAGGGTAGGTTGAAATGATGACAGGAAGTGACTACTAATAAATACTGCAGTATTTTGAGAGGGAAGTAGTGATAAAATGTTATAGAACTGAAGATGATGTTCTTACTCCAACTCTTTATCATTCTAAGAATCATTGTACTTTATCAAAGAATTGCAGAGTGCTTTTGCATTAAACTTAGGAAAAATTTTAGTATAGTAGTGGGTGAATCTGAGTGATAATTTAGAATTTAAAATCACAGAATTCTATAATGTATAACTTTAGTATGTTGATGAATAAGACTATTAATAAAATATGATCTGTGATATATCCTCTGAGTGACTATACATGACATTGTGAGTCAGTCAATATTCTACAAAATTATGCAAACTGAGGGATGAAATAAGATTGAGAAGATGAGGGATAAAGATCATCAAGATGCATTGTATTAGCCATGGAATGTGGTTTAGTGTTAGACTGCTTGCCTTGCATGCGTGGGTTTAATTCCTCAGTTCTATATAAACAAAAAAAAGCTAGAATTGACACCTTGACAAAAGTCATAGAGTGCTAGCGTGAGGAAAAAGAAGCTCAAGGATATTGCCAAGGCCCTGAGTTCAACCCCAGGACTAGCCAAAAAAATGCATTGAATTAAGCCAGGCACTGGCGGCTCACGCCTGTAATCCTGGATAATCAGGAGGCTGAGGATTGAGGATTGAAGCTAACCCAGGCAAGAAAGTCTGTGAAATTCTTATCTCCAATTAAATGTCAGAAAAATCTGAAAGTGCTACTATGCCTCAAGTGATAGGGCTCTAGCATTCATCCAAAGGCACTCAGAGACAGTGCCCAGACCCAGAGTTCAAACCTCAGTAGAGAAAAAAGAAAAAAAAGCTCACTAAGAACTATTCATAAACTGCTTTGTCAAACAGAAACTCCCATACAACTACTTAAAATCAATTAAAATATGATAAAATACAAGTCATTTTGGGAACCAGATATAGATAGTATACACGGGACAAAGTAAATTTTATATCATTTAGTTTGAGTTGAAATTCGTACTATAGTCTTCTTACATCAATTATTAAACTGACAATACTGCCAATTATAGGTCAATTTCCTTGAGGAACAGATTGTATTTGGCAGTTTTTTTCATAGGAAACCATATGATTTTTTGCCTCTTATTGAAATATATCTGGTATTTTAAAGTAGATTTGTCCTAAGATAATATTAATTTAATCAATCATTTCATTACGGCGATGTGTGTCAGTTTTTTTAGAGTAAACCTTATCATTTATAATAAATGAGAGCATACTGTGACAGTCTCCGATTAATATGACAAAATACTTTATAAAATTAATTTAAAAGGGGGAAAGACTAATCTTGGCTTCTGATTTTATGCATTTCAGTTTGTTTCTTTTTTTCTTTTTATTGTGAAAATACTGTACAGAGAGGTTACAATTACATGGGCAAGATAATGAGTACATTTCTTATCAAGCATTGTAGCCTCCTCCTTTGTTTCCCCTTCTAATCCCTTCCCATCCTCCCCCCACCCAATATTCCTCACCGCTACCAAATTTGTAAAGTTGCACCCCCACCAAAGTTGTACATCTCATTGTTGCAATGGATCCACGTGTATCCCTAATTAAACTATTTGTTTTTTCCCTTTCCCTCCACAAATTATACCAACCAAAAATACAGTGAAAGCAGGGCTTATACCGTGGGGGAAGGACATACAAATCAACAAAGAAATAATCTGATAAATGTGTTAAAAACAATCACCTGAAAGAAAAAAAAAAAAAAACCATCTGAATACATAGCTTAGGATTCATTTCCCTAACATCAAGTCATCTGACATTTTCTGCTTGACTCAGACATATAGTAGTTATTTCAAATAAGGGAAACCATGGGACCTATGTTTCTTTGGGCCTGGATAAATTCACAATATAATTTTTCCAAGTCTTTCCATTTCCTAACAAATGGGCAATGCCATTCTTTCTGATGGAGGCATAGAATTCCATTGTGTATATATACCACATTTTCTTGATCCAATCATCTACTGAGGGGCATCAGGGTTAGTTCCATATCTTATCTATGGTAAATAATGTTGTAATAAACATAGTCATGCTGATAGCTTTAGTGTGGCCTTGTTTGTTATCATTTGGGTAAATGCCCAAAAGTGGGATTTCTGGGTCGTAGGAGAGCTCTAAGTACTGCTTTCCAAAGTGGTTGAACAAGTTTACACCCCCACCAACAATGCAATAATGTTCCCTTCTGAACACATCCCCTCCAGCGTCTATTGTTATTAGCGTTCTTGATTATAGCCATTCTAACTGAGGTGAGATGGTATCTCAACGTTGTTTTGTTTTAAATTTCTTTTATGGCTAGAGAAGTTGAGCATTTCTTCAAGTGACTACTGACCATTGTTATTTCCTCTTCAGAGAAGTTTCTCTTTAAGTCTTTACTCACTTATTTATTGGGCTGTTGTTTCTTTGAAGATTTGTTGGTGAGGGATTTAATTTTTTGAGTTCCATGTATATTTTAGATATGAGACTCTTGTCTGTTGTGAGGCTAGTGAAGATCTTCTACCAATCTTAGGCTTTCTATTAATCTTGCTAGCTATGTCCTTTGCCATAAAGAAGCTCTGCAATTTCATGCAATGACATTTGTCCAACCTTTCTTTGATTTGTGTGTTTCTGGGTCTCTATTAAGAAAATTTCTGCCTATGCCAAGGAGAACTACAGTTTCTCCTGTTCCATCTTTTAATGTTTTCAAGGTGTCTGCTTTCACTCCGAGGTCTTTGATCCATTTGGAGTTAATTCTGGTGTAGGGTGATATATAAAGGTCTAGCTTTAATTTTCTGCAAATAGTTACACAATTTTGCCAGCTGACAGAAGAGGCTGTCTTTGTTCCATTCTATTTTTTTTTAGCTCCATTAGATGTCTATAGGTCTGTAGGTTCATTTCTGCGTTTTCTATTCTATTCCATTAGTCCTGAGGTCTGTTCTTGTGCCAGTAGCAAGCTATTTTGCTTACTATGGCTTCGTAGTAGAGTTTGAAATTTGGTATTGATATTCCTCCAGTACTGTTCTTACTGTTGAGGATTGTTTTAGCTATTCGCGGTCTTTTATTTTTCTATATGGGTTTTTGGATTGCCACTTCTATTTCCTTGAAGAATGAGGATGGAATATTGCTAGGTATCAAATTGCACTTGTAGATAGCCTTGGGAAGTATTGCCGTTTTCACGATTTTGATCTTTCCAATCCAGGAGCATGAGAGTTTTTGCCAATTTCTAAGTTCCCTTTGATTTCCTTTTTCAGGTTTTTAAAGTTTTCATCATAGAGGTCCTTCACTTCTTTGGTTAAGTTAATTCTTAGGTATTTTATCTTTTGTGGGGTTATTACGAATGGAGTTGCTTTCCTAATTTCAATGACATTTTTCTCATTGTAGGCATACAGAAAAGTCATTGCTTTTTTTAAATTTTTATTTATTTTTATTGTGAAAATACTGTTCAGAGGGGTTACAATTACATGGGCCAGATAATGAGTACATTTCTTATCAAGCATTGTTGTCTCCTCCTTTGTTTCCCCTTCCCACCCACCTCCCGCCCCTCCAGCTAATCCTCCCCACACCCCAACCAAAGTTGTAAAATTCGTCTTCGACATAACAACTTGAACTTCTCACTGCTGCAACGGGTCCAACTGTATCCTTATTTAAACGTCTTGTTTTTCCCCTTCCCCTCCACAAATTTTACCAACATCAAATACAGTGAAAACAGGGTTTATACTGTGGGGGAGGGACTTACAAAGCAACAAAGAAATAATCTTATAAATGTATTAGCAACAATCGCATGAAAGAAAAATACATTTGAATACATGTCTTAGGGTTCATTTCCCTAATATCACCTTATCTGACCTTTTCTGCTTGAAAGTCATTGATTTTTGAGGGCTAATTTTATACCCTGCTACTTTGCCAAAGTTTTGAATCAGCTTGAGTAATTTTGGAGTGGTGTCTGTGGGATTCTTTAAATACATGATCATGTCATCTGCAAAGAGGGAGACTTTTATTTCTTCTTTCCCTCTTTGGATCCCCTTTATGTTTGCATTTTGTCTTATTGCTGTAGCTAGGCATTCTAATAAGAGATTGAAGAGGAGTGGGACAGTGGGCAACCTTGTCTCGTTCCTGAGTTAAGAGGAAATGCCTTTAGTTTTTCACCATTAAGTATAATGCCGGCTGTGGGTTTCTCATATAAAACCTTTATTATATTGAGGAATGTTCCATGGATTCCTAATTTTTCCAGTACCTTCATCATAAAGGGATATTGGATCTTGTCAAATGCTTTTTCTGTATCTATTGAGATAACCATGTGATTCTTATCCTTGATCCTGTTGATGTGATGAATTCTATTAATTGATTTGCGTATATTGGACCAGCTTTGCATCCCTGAAATGAATACTGTTTGATCGTGGTGTATGATTTTTTGGATGAATTGTGGATGTCGATTGGCCAAAATTTTGTTGAGAAATTTTGCATCAATGTTCATCAAAGAATTTGTTCTATAGTTCTCTTACTTTGAGTCTCTACCTGGTTATGGGATATGTGTTATGATGGCTTCATAGAATGGGTTCAGTAGTGAACTTTCTCTTTCAATTTCATTGAAGAGTTGGAGGAGTATTGGTGTGAGCTCTGCTTTGAATGCCTTGTAAAATTCCACTGTAAAATCATCTGGTCCTGGGCTTTTCTTAGATGAGAGGTCTCTTATTTCTATTTCTATTTCAATGCTTGATATGGACCTGTTAAGATGATTTAACTCTTCTTGGTTTAGTTTTGGTGTGTCAATATTTGCTAAGAAAAGGGCCATTTCTGCCAAGTTCTCAAACTTAGTAGCATAAAGTTTTAAGAAGTATTCTGTTTCCATTCTCATCTCTGAATTTATTTATTTGGGTGTGTTCTCTTCTTTTTCTGATAAGATTTGCTAAGTGTCTGTCAATATTGTTAATTTTTTCGCAAAGCCAATTGTTTGTTTTATTGATTCTTTCTATGTTTTTTTGCATTATAATTAATTTAATTCTGATTTAAATATAATTATTTCTTTCCATCTACTGGATTGGGGTTTGTCTTGCTGTTCTTTTGCAAGGAGAATCATATGCCTCAAATTTTTGGTTTCAGATCAATCCAATTTGTTGATTTAGGAATTCAGAGCTATAAACTTGCCCCTTAGTACTGCCTTGGCTGTGTCCCAGAGTAGCTGGGAGTTGTATGTTCATTTTTGTTGAATATCATGAAGATTTGAATTTCTTTTCTAATCTCTTCCCTGACCTACTCATGATTCAGCAGTGTGTTGTTTATCCTCCATGTGTTACAGGACTTTCTTTGGGGGCTTTCTAATTTTACTCCCTTGTGGTCAGAGAGAATGCAAGTTATAAGTCTAATGTTTTTGAATTTGCACAAGTTTGTGGCCTAAAATATGGTCTATTTTGAAAATTGTTCCATGTGCTGCTCAGAAAAATGTGTATTCTGATTCTGTTGGGTGAAATATTCGGTAGATATCTGTTTAATCTAGTTGATCTATGCAGTTGTTTAGATCTGCTGTTTCTCTGTTGAGTTTTTGCCAAGTTGATCTATCTAGTGTGGAAAGTGTTGTGTTAAAGTACCCAACAACTAATGCCTTTGGATTTATCTGGGATTTGAGGGAAAGTAGTGTTTCTTGGATAAATTTGGGTGCTCAATTGTTTGGCGAATAGATATTTAGAATTGTAATATCCTTCTGAAGGAGAGATCCCTTAATTAGTTTGTCGCGACCTTCTCTATCTCTTCTTATTAATTTTAATTTGAAGTCTATTTTATCTGATATTAGGATTTCAACTTTTGCGTGTTTATGAGGACTGTTTGCTTGGTAGAATTTTGTTCCAGCCTTTCACATTGAAAATGTGTTTGTTTTTATGGGCAAGGTGTGACTCCTGAAGGCAATACAAAGAAGGTATGGCGCCACTGCCACTGTAGCCGTGGCTGCTGGCAAGTGCTCAGATCTGTCTCCTTACCTGGGTTTTCCCTCTCTGGCCTAACTCTCTGTCCTGTGATGACACACTTGGTATGATTCTCTGGCTTAGGACTGTTCATTGGAACACTAAAACTGCTTTTATGCGAGAGCTTGTTTTGCCTCCAGCTTCTCCTCTGCCATCTTCCCGGAACTCCTCAGTTTATATTTCTTATCCTCATTGCTTCGGGTTGGTGGTGAAACATTACCCCATGTCAGGAACATATGATGGAGTATGTGTATTCATGGAAGCCAGGAATTAAAGAAGAGGAGGAATAGGGGTGGGAGAGGGAGAAAGAGGAGGAGGGGAAAACGGAGAAGGAGAAGGAAAAGGACAAGGAGACGGAAACGTGAAGAAAAAGAAGGAAGAGGAAGAAAGGACTTTGATCTTAACATCCTCTTTGATCACAAGTTCTCAGTAACCAAATCTCTACAACTATGCCCACATGAAAGGGTTCACCTTTTTATGGCAACATAATGAAAGATAATTATTAATCTCTATCCTTTATGATTTAGGATTTAATTTCTAAAGTGGTGGGTAAATATTTCTATTCATTGCGATAACTTCTGTTCCTAGATATATACTTGAATTAATCAGAGAAGCTATTTGACATGGAGGTGGTTATACTATTGCTGGAGAGCTATTTTGAGTGCAAATTCATTTTATTTAACAGATAAGGAAGCTTCAAGAGATTTCATTTTGTGATTTTCAAAATTGACTATTTCATCTACCTCATAATGACTTGAATTATTCATAATTTTATGATATTTCCATTCAAGTTTTTGTCATCTAAAGTGAGGTTCTTTCTTTATAGTCGAAGGAAAAATAAATACTATCACAATCACTTATTTCTTAATTATTCTATAGAGTAGGTATAATATGAATTTCCTACAATTCAAAAATAAATTATATTCAAGTCTATAGGAATAATGGCATAAGTCATGAAATATCTTGCTTTATCTCATATGGAGATTGATTCAATTTCTAAAAATCACTGTTGACATAAAATACATAAAATTCAGTGTTTCTGTGAAATGTCTTGGTAATAAAACCTCAGAAATACATGACCAGTATCTAAGATTTTTATATATTCAAAAAATGTATGAATCTATACTTTATGTCAAAAAGTTTAGGTTTAAAAGACGAGAAAATCATGTGACCGCAGTAGATCATGATTTAATGAAAAATTGCTTCATTCACCCTGAAAGAGCATATTGCTTTTAGCTTACATGAGAAATTTGATTAATGATTCCTTTGTCGCTTTTGAATAATAGGATATTTCAATTTGTGCAAAGATTCTGTCATTTAAACCTTCGAGTGTATATTTTTTCATAAAAATTAAAACTATTTTTCACAGAGCAATTTCAGGTTTAATTGCTAAATAAATATGTAAATGTTAATTTGTTAAATTGAGCCTCTAGAATTCAAATAATAAGAAGTTTGTTTTATTCGTAGATATATTATATCTGTGCTGAATATGGTATCTCTATCTTGTAATCCTCACTACTCAGGAAGCTGGGGTTCAAAGCCTGCCTTGGCAACAAAGAAATCATCTTATAAATATGTTAGAAACAATTGCAAAAAAGAAAAAAAAATGAATACTTATCTTGGGGTTCATTTCACCTAACATCTACTTATCTGACCTTTTCTGCTTGTCTCAGAAATGTCCCTCCCCCATGGTTTAACCCCTGCTTTCATTGTGTTTGATATTGGTATAATTTGTGGAGAGAAATAGAAAAAAATATGGTTTAAATAAGGATTCAGGTCGACCCATTGCAACAGTGAGATGTAAAAGTTGTTATGTAGAAAAACGAACTTTACAAGTTTGGCTGGGGAGTTGGGGCAAAGAGGGTGGGGGGAGAGATGGGCAGAGTTGGGAAGCAGAAACAAAGGAGAAGTCAACAATGCTTGATAATAAATGTACTCATTACCTTGCCCATGTAATTGTAACCTTTCTGTACAGTATTTTCACAATAAAAAATTAAAAAATAAAAAAGCCAGCCTTGTCAAGAAAGTTTGTGAGTCGCATCTCAATTAATCACACACACATCACAACACACACGCAAACGCACACAAAGCCAGAAGTAGAGTTGTGGCTCAAATGTGGCAATATCCTTGAGGGGAAAAACTCACTAAAGGATAGGTCTTGAGTTCAAATCACAAGAACTACACATACAAACAATATTATGTCTAAATTTTTATTTTAGTTTGAAGAAATAATATCAAAAGTAATATTTGTTACATTTCTCACAATTTCTGTGAAGTTGTTTTTAGTACAATTTGTCCTAAGATATAACATAAGTTATTAAAATTAATATTAATCTAGTGTATTTATAGTTATTCATAACACCTTGGAGTACAACAGTTGGTATTTTTTCTATAGCGGTAAGAAACATTGTGAGTAAAAGAAAGAAAGGAAGAATGGTAGAAGAAAAAGAATGAAAGAAAGGAAAGAAAGAGAAAGAAAGAAATAAAGGAAGGAAGGTAGGAAGGAAGAAAGAAAGAAAGGAAGCAAGGAAGAAAGGAAGGAAGGAAGAAAGAAAGGAGAGAGAGAGAGTTAGGGATGGAGGGAAGGTGGAAGTAAGGAAAGAAGAAAAGAAGGAAGGAAGGAAAAAAAGAAGGAATGAAGAAACCAAGGAATGAAGGAAGGGAGGGAGGAAGGTAGGGACAAAAGCAATTTAATTTATAAAATCTGCTATTTAGCCCAACATAAACTTCATATAATTATCCTTTTAGTAAGTGCAAATTTGAAATTTTCATTACTCTGCAAGTTCGCCATGCATGAATGAAAACAACAAATGAAGAATCAGGTAAAACCAGATGAATCTGTTTGCAAATGCAGTAAATATGTACGCAAATCTTTTACTCATTTTCTATACATCATCAAATAATTATATGCAAACAATTTACATTTAGTTATAAATATTCTAAAAATTGAGGTAACCAAAGGATGTCAATATATTATATA
This sequence comes from Dipodomys spectabilis, assembly GCF_019054845.1. NCBI lineage: Eukaryota > Metazoa > Chordata > Mammalia > Rodentia > Heteromyidae > Dipodomys > Dipodomys spectabilis. The sequence goes on along the minus strand of NW_024871261.1, from coordinate 103,696 downwards.
ATTTGAATACTAGTAATTATAGTGCTATTAATATCCCTGTTATCATATATATTAATTGTATTATTATGTATTTCATCAGAGAAACTAGCACCCTCTGATTTTGGTGTCTGTGGGAGTCCTAATAGTGGACTGTAATTAAAATCAAGGGAGATCTGTATTTGTTGGCTCAAACGTATCATTCTGAAAGCAATTAACTCATCAGAGATTGTTCAAATATATCAGAAGGGCCCTAGTAAGGCTGTACTACATTTACATGATTACCTATCATGTGATTCAAGAGCCACTAAACCATCATACTTCACTTTGCCATCACTATAATTATTCCCATTGTAAGAAGAATCATTCACATAATTCACATGATATAAGATTGTCCTTAAGTAATTATCTTCTATGAAAAAATATCCAAATGATACACCACACTGAGTTAAAGAAAAAGTTGCAAAGTGTATTGGACGATGTAACTTTTTCCAGATACATGTGTTGCAATTCTAGTCCCCTGCTTGGTGACTTAGAATGAACCTTTCAAAGATGACCCAGCAATAATGATCCTAATAAAAGAAGCCGAATATAATTACTCTGCTATGTGAAGGTCCAGAAAATAGATTATAATGAACCAGAAAGTGGACCTCCATAAGACAAAGAATTGGGCTGGGAAGGTGGCTCAGTGTATGTATACATACATACATACATATATGCATACATATATATGTATATACATATATACTTATAAATTGGGATCAATAAAATTTTATATATATATATATAAGTTGTATATACATATAAAATTCTTGATCTCTTTTTACAATGAGAGGCATCTGGGCTGATTCTGTATGTTGGTTACAGAAAACAATACAATCTTGAACATGATTGGGCTAGTAGCTTCAGTGTGTATTGTTTTTCTCAATTGGATAAATGCTCATAAGTGGAATTGCTGGATCATAGGTAGTTCACCATTCAGTTCTGTGAGCAATTTCCATGATGTTTTCCAGAGTGGTTGAACAAGATTACATTCCCACCAACAGTGTAATACAGTTTCCTTTGAGTTACATCCCTATCAGTATCTGTGATTGATTGTTTTTTCATGATATTGCAACAGGAGTGAGATGAATCTTACTGTTGATTGGATTTGCATTTCTTTAATGGAGAGAGTTTTGTCTATTTCTCATTCTTACTTCTTCTTCTAAGAGGTTAAGTCTTTATCCCATATATTAATTGGGTTCTTGTTTATTTGAGGGTTTATTTTGTTGGATTTAACTTTTTGATCTCTAAATATGGATTAGTTATGAAAACCCTTGTCTCAACCTTAGGTAGAAAAATCTTCTTCCATTCTGTTCTGCTTCTATATATCCTGCTAACTTTTTCCTTTGCTGTGAAGAAACTCTTCAGTATGATGCAATTCCATTGATCCAGAAAGAATGATATTAGACCACTCATAAGGAAATGGAAAGGCTTGGAACCAATTTATATTAAGTGTAGAAAGACAAACTCAAAGAAATATAAGTTGCCTGATTTCCTTAATTTGTTGTATTAGAATGTACCTCTAATTCTACAAGTAAACACACTTGGATGGTAAAAGAGAAAACATTACACTTTGACATGATAAATTATATGGGATTCTAAACATTTATACAGTGAGATCAAAGGAGGATGCCCTTTGGAGAGGATCACAAAGGGTCAATATGAATATTTTAATATAAAATGATCTCCAAGAAATGATAATGAGAGTTTTTTTTATTATTTTGCTTTTTCCTTCTGTGTTCTGATGCTGTTTTTTTATTAATTTATGCACGTTTGGTCTTATGTGTAAGTGTGGAAAAGGCAAAGGGGAACACAGAAATGTTGGGACAAAGGGTTAACAAATGCAGCACTGCTACTCAATAGATACTACATTGTAAATGAACTATACAACGTATGGGAGAGAAAGGTTAAAGGGAAAAACTGGGAGAACATGAGGGAACAGGTGGCACTGTTCAAAAAGAATTGTGCTCATTATCTGACTTATGTAATTGTAACCCTTCTGTACATCATCTTTATAAAAGAAAAATGGACCTCATAATCAGGCCAGAGTAGCTAAAATAATATTAGATAAAATAGGCTTTAAATTTAAAGTGGTGTGACAGTAAAAAGAGCCAAAGAAGGACATTAAATATTGATAAAGAAATCGCTCCATCAGAGGGATATAACAATTCTAAATATCAATGCCCTGAATCCTAGAGCTCCCAAATTCATCAGACAAATATTACTTACCCTAAAAATAGGCATACATACAAATACATTGTTGGATACTTTGACATATCATTCGTACCTCTGGACAGGACATCCAGGTAAAAATGTAGCAATAAAACTTCAAAGCTAAATAAATGCATTGACAACCTATGCCTAACAGGTATCTACAGAATATTTCACCAGACAATGTCACAATATATATTCCTTTCAGCATCCCATGGAATGTTCTCCAAAGTAGATGACATCTTAGATCACAAGGAAAATCTGTCAAAATTCAAAAATAAAAATGAAATTATTCCTGTATCCTGTGAGACCACGATGGGACCAAATTAGATCTCAGCATCAAAAGGCATCACAGGAAATTCTGAAACTCACAGACTGAATAACACATTGCTAAATAATCAGTGAGTCACTGAAGAGATATGGAGGGAATTTCCAACATATATGAAATTCAGTGGAAGTGAACACACAAAATACTACCACATCTGGGACACAGCAGCACAGGCAATACTCAGAGGAAAATTTATATCTTTGAATATGTACAACAACAAATTAGAACAATCTGGAATCAGCACTAATGATGCATCACTACGACCTTGAAAAACAGGAACAAGCCAAACGAAAAACTGGTAGACAGAAATAATACAAATTAGATAAAAGAAATAAATGAATCAGAGTCTGAAAAGCCCATACAGATAATCATAATTGACTTTATCTACTAGTAGCTCACAAATATGCCCAATGAATGTCAACGTAGCTGTTTTCAGAGACTCAACCAACTTCTATGATTCTAAGAAAAAACATTTTGTTTGCCTTTTTTTTCTTTTCTTTTCTTTTATTTGTGAACATACTGTACAAAAGGGTTACAATTACATGGGCAGGATAATGCATACATTTCTTACCAAGCATTGCAGCTTCCTCCTTTGTTTACCCTTCACCTCCCTTCCCAGCCTTCCCCCTTCCCCCCACCCAATCCTTTCCCCTCTCCCCCCCTCACCGACATTGTAAAGCTCGTTTTTGACATGACAATTTGTACTTCTCATTGTTGCAACAGGTCCACCTGAATCCTTAAACGACTTGTTTTTCCCCATCTCCTCCACAAGTTATACTGACATCAAATATAGTGAAAGCGGGGGTTATACTGTGGGGGAGGGACATACAAAGCTTGTTCTTATTAAGTTGATTTATAGATGGATTACAATTACATGAGTCAGGTAATGAGTACATTTCCTTTGTAAAATGTCTTCAGTTCCCTCACTTGTTCCCAGTCCCACCCTCCTGTTTCCACCCATGTGTTAAATAGTTCACTTTCATGAGTGTTCAATGAAATCCAGTGCTGCAATTTTTTATTCTATCCCTAAAACTCTGTGCCCACCCCTCACCTTCTTGAAGACAACAATGAATTTACCAGGCATAAGGTAATGACGACTGAATCAGCACAAACTATAAACAACAACAAACACAAAACAAAAAAGCAGTTTTCTGTTTCCATATCTCATGGCTTGTTTGGTTTTGTAAATCTTGTTATATAAATATAATTGTGTTTATCATAAAGCCAATACAGGAATTAGGGTGTGATAACATAATTTTGCTTCCTATTTAATAATGCTTTTTATTTTAATATGAAAGTTGTAAGTAACACAATTCAAGTCCTAGTGAAATTTGAAGGCTCAGACTTCTTAAAGTTTAATTTACAGAATGTGTCATAGTTCCATTTTGGAAACCAAATTGAAAAACAGGCATGTGTTATCCTAAAGAATATCATTATTTCATGTGTAAAAAAGTAAAATATATATAATATTAATTTAGTGGAAATAAGGAATAAAAAACTTATGCAATGCATCAATTCCGTAGATGATAAGACCTATTGATAAAATTAATAAAACTTGTTTTGAGTAGATTACTTAAGACATGAAGCAAGTGATAATTTTCTTTTTTAGGTGAAATTGATATAGAAATCAAAGCCCAAAGATTGCAGAGTTCTGTGTGCTTGATATGTGTCAATTTACACATATGCTTGGCTCATCACAACATAATTTGAATATAACTGAGAACTGGACTAGAATAAAAAAAATCACGCAAATGTTTAGCGGTATCTTGTGACTAAATATTTCTCTTTCATATTTTTTATTTTACTTGAAAAATCTGGTAAATTTAAGTCACATCAACAATAATGTGAAATAAACAGCCCCTAGCTCCTTAAAAGGCAACCAATAAGAAAAAAATCAAACAACAAAGAAAAACGTTGAACCTCATTTTGCACGTGGTCTTTGCATATTGTGGTGCTTTGCAATTATGGATTATGTGACTATCCCATGAATCTGGACTCAATTCACTAGGGCTACTGGAAGGAAATTTCAAAATCTAGAGCAGCTAACAGAGCTGTGCAGTTGTTCGTAGGTTTCATTATAGTCGCAACTGGACATCAACTGTAAAAAGGAAATAATTCTACTGCTTTGCAGGCAAGAATGTGATGAAAAGCGTACTTTTATTTTCTTAGATGAAAAAAGAAGACCACACTTTAAGAGCTGACTAAAAGATCAGCCCTTTGAATAACAGTGCCATTTTTAAGGCACTCTAGATAATTCAAGTCCCTCATCCCTCCACAACCATTAATGCCATTCACAAATCATTCCCAAGGGGAATTTCCAGTTCTATTTAATATTTCAAATGGCTTAGGAGTAACATAAACAATAATTCAAGTTCTTGAGAAAATTTGATTTAGAATCAGCAAACAAATCAGATTCAACTCCATAGTTTAGGAAAAATGAACTAAGAAATATGGCATGTTCTTTGTAATTTAATATTAGAAATAAGAGCAAAATGCCAGAAAGAGATTCTTTAAGAAGGAAGCAGAAGTCTTTGATAAGATATATTAAAGATTACCAAGGGACAAGTAATTTTATCTACATTTTCTATTATATGATAGCATTTTTGTCTGCTAATCACAGAGACTCAAGAAGATTTTTAATTATTATATGAAAATTTCATCATCATGATTGAATGAAATCAAGGAATAGATGGCTCAATAGCTGGTTGATTCTGTTAAATAGTCCCATTATTTTGAATGATCTATTGTTTTGTATGTGTGGAATTATGAATGTATTTTTTGACTGGGCAGGAAAGTTTGATTATTAGATCATTGTCTGATACCCAATGTCAGGAACCTAACCTGAGTCAGAGTGGTAATTATGTTTGTGTGTGCCTGCCAGTCTGTATTTAGAAGGAAATATCTTATTTCCCTCATGGTATATACTTAATTCTATTAGTTATACTACATTATTGACAGCAGATAAAGGTAATTAACATTTTGAAACATATGATTATGTTCCTGTGATTGCATGAACAAGCTAAAAAGTTATGTTTGGCTTATGAGTTTTGTGGAAGGTCAGCTGAAAGTATAACCACTTGGAATCTTGAGAAAGATATCATTGGCAATCATTTCAGTGTACATCAATTTTAGACAACACTTGCAAGGGTATGTATCCTATATGTAAAGTCAACATTTATTGATTTTCCAAAGCAACATTATTATAGAAATTTTTAGGAAAACAAGTTAAATTATGGAAACACAAAAGTAATGTGACTGTTGCATAGTTTTACATTTTAGTTTTGTCAAGTAAAAATACCAATTATTTCTACTGTATAGGAAGGAAAAACCTAAATATTACAGTTTGTGCCATATTTCACATTGGGAAGCTTTGTCTATATCAATAACTTTATTTCTTTTGTTTCTGCTTTCCTATTTATAATGCTTCTTCTCATACTATTCTAAGGACTTTTTCTTTCTCCCAGTTTGGGGCTTAAACATACCTCATGATCTCAGTTTGTTTGCTAACGATAATCAATCTACCATTTGAACCATGCCTCCAGCCCAGAAATTTTTGTAGTTAATTGGAGATAGAACCTCATGAACTTTCCTACCAGGTGGAAAAACATTATCCCACAAATCTCATCCTTCTTAATAACTAGGATTATAGAGATGAGTCATAGATCCTAAGAATCAATGACTTTTCATGTCTTATAGATTCCACATGTTTACTAGTAATTGTAATAACATACGACCACAGATTGGGTAGCATTAATATTGTAAATACATTGCCTCTGAGTTGGTGGAACTAGAACTCCAAGATCAGAGTTGGCTTCTTCTGAGTCCTCTTTCCTTGGCATATTCAAGGCCTTCTGCATCTCTTGGAGGAGACATCAACTTAAATGCTACCTTTGAGATTCTGTTTTCATATGCAGTCAATTTCTAAGACAATGAGTTTTTTATCTTTAGTATGATTTCAGTGGGACACTATCGAACACATAGCATATTACTTAATGGGTAGAAGAAAATCTCTAATAGAAAATTATTTGTTTGGGGCATGGAATTATGGATATACTTTAAAAAATAGCAAAAGAGGTAAAGGTTTTAATAGAGCTTGTAAAACGAGTTTGAAGTCTTGACCTTAGACATGCCAAATTCTTATCCTGGCACATACTTAAATTCCTAGCGGTACTGGAGGATTGAACCCAAAAGCCTATACTTGTGAAACAGCATCTCTACTACTACCATATCTGCAGATTATAATTGGATTGCTTATTTTGAGGTAGTATCATTATGCCTGGGCCTTCTTGGACTGCGGTCCTCCTAACACAAGCATAAAACATTGCACCCAGCAAATGGTTAGAGTATCTGAAACTACTTTTTGTGTCTGGGCTTGCCTGGAACTGGAATTCTCTAATTTTTGATACCCAAGTATATAACATTACAGGGTTGAGCCACTTTATCTGGTAAAAGTGTACAATTTCAAAATATCTCGATATTGCCTATATTTCTGCTTAACATATATAGCTAACGTTAATTTTCTCCCTCTTTTGTTTAGTACACTGAGTTGAAAATATTGATTTCTTGATATACATGGCTTTTATTTTGGATGGAATCCCATCACAATAAAAAAATCTCCCAAAAGTTTATGTCAAAAATCATGGAAAACAAGACCTCAGGGTGGAAAGAAAACTCTGTTCCTTAAGGTATAAATGCAGTATGTTTATAGTGTTAGTCAATGTTTAAGTATGAGGAGGAAGGCAGAAATGTGAAAGATGTCAAGTCTCTGTAGAAATTCTGTAGTTGTCACTTTATGTTATCTTCCTTCCTTAAAGCTTGTTTTATTAAAACCCTCTTGGTGTATATTGGTTTGACTGATTGGTAATCTTCTTCAGGAAATGAAGCTGATTTTAGAAGGCTGATGGTGTGGTAAATAAAGGAATGATAAGAATGTGCACAGATATTGTCACAGAATGAGCCGACCAGGTTAACTACTGAACAGCAAAACAAAGCAAAGTTTCAAGTCTGATGATCCACATTGGAATATATATAGATAGATACACATACATACACATATATATACATACATACATGAGAAATTAAATCTCCAGTAGAATATAGAGAAACTTTGCATGACAAGTATTAAACTATATCAAACTGGTTGCAGGAACATTACAGTAAAATATCAATAGAATAGCAGTGATTTTGCATAGATTTTGTAAAGGATGAAAATTCTTCTCTCATTATATACTTTACAAATATTCTTAGTATGTTTTAAGTTTTGTGTGTGTGTGTGTGTGTGTGTGTGTGTATGTGTGTGTGTGTGTGTGTGTGTGTGTCTGTGTGTGAAAATACCGTACAGAATGGTTACAATTGCATTGGCATGTTAATGAGTACATTTCTTATGAAACATTGTTACCTCTTCCTTTGTTTCCCCTTACCATCCCTCCCATCTCCCGCTCTGGAACCTCCCTGCCACTCAGAGCCAACGTTGTAAGTTTCATTTTCCTACATAACACCTTGTACATCTCATTGTTGCAATGAGTTCACATGTATCGCTTTTTAAACAATTTGGTTTTTCCCTTCCCCTCCACAAATTATACCAACATCAAATACAGTGAAAACAGGGTTAAGTTTATATATATATATATATATATATATATATATATATATATATATATATATATATATACTGCAACCTGGCTAGGCACTGGTGGTTCAAGGATGTAAAAAGGCTGAGATCTTCAGATCCCAGTTCAAAGCCAGCTTGAGTTGGAAAGTTCATTAGATTCTTATCTCCAATTAACCATCAGGGCAAACGGAGTTCCAGTTTAGATTGTATGTCAAGCACTGGCCTAGAACACAACCCAGGACATGAGTTTAAGCCCTAGGATCAACAGAAACTAAAACATAAATTAAAAAATGGAGTTAGATATTTTAGAATGAAGCACAATTTTATACACTCTACATTGTTAGGAAGACTAGACTTCTGTGTTAGCTTTATAACCTACCATACTGTCCATTTACTAAAGAGAAAGGCTTACTCAGATTAACAAGTTTGAAGGTTTCAGTGTATGTTCAGTTGGTTTTATTGCTTTGGCGGCCTATGACAAGGCAATGTCAAGGTGGGGAGGATGTCAGAGAAAAGTTTTTGACGTAGAATGATTAAAAGATAAAAGAAGAATGTATATGAGTATCTATGGTCTCATAGGTTTCACGGGGAAGAACTTAATCTCCATAAGAACTACTCAGGTATTCTCCACAGTCTGGTAAGAAATAGAAAGTCTTTAAAACATAGGTCTTTCTGGGGCATTCTAAATTCAAATGGCAACATCTTCACCAATGATAATGACTTGTCCAGGAGTGGAAGCAACTGGATATTTCTATAAATTCTAATCAGTGCCCAGCAGACTAAATATTTTATGGAATTCCTATTAAAATATTTTTTGCAAACTGACTGGGTCTTTATACTACATATGTGTATATCTGTGTGTTTGTATGTGTGTATTTTTGTGTTCGAATAAAAGTATTAGTATGTCCTTTCGTTTTTCTTCCCATACCATGAAAGTCTGCCACAATTCCCAATCAAATCCTATCCAAGATTCAAACATTAATGCTATCCCAAAAGTTTTGCATGCCAACCCAAGTACATCCACCTCGTTTAAGATGTCTATGGTATAGGAAAATTTTAAGTCTTCCAATTACATTGTCACCAAGGAAACATCATACAATATTTCTTTTAAAAATACCTAGATTGTTGAACAATTTACCCAGAAAATTGAAGGAATATTCTTTATTGGATTTAATTTAAATATTTAGTCACTTAAATGTATGTTCTGTATCTACAACTTAGAGCCCTATTAAACTACATATTTGCAAAACTTATCTATTACCATCTTCCATGAAGACAGTCCTTGCTGAAAACAAACCAGATGTGGTAAACAAATTAATATGTATGCCATTGTCAAATGCTGTTGTTGTAAAGCATGGAAGTAACAGAGCAATTAATGCCTGTGAACAGCTAGTTCTAAGGAGTATGAAAAGTGATTACTATGTACCCTAAGTGGAAAAATCCACAGATGTTTCAGGTTGTGCTGCATTGTTGGCATTTGTGAGATATATTTTGGAAAGCACTATGAATGAAAGCATGCTATTTCATAAAACTTTTCTGAAGGCAAATTTATTGAAGCAAACCAAAGAATGGGATTTTTTTCCTTAACAAATGCTTTCTGGGTATATTGTGCTGTACACTATAATGATGAAATGATCATTTCTTTGGAAAAGTAATGAAAAACACTGTCACCTGTTGAATTTCTTCTTAAAGTATCTTAAATGACAAGGATGAGGAAATTTAAATGGGTTCATATTATCCAGTATTACTTTAATTTTATATTATAAATTAAAACAAACTGACAGAATATTAGTCCATCAAGATTTACAGAGTAAGTTTCTGGCATATATTTTCTTTTGTTGCTCTTTTTTTTGGGGGGGGGTGATATAAATATATTTTTGTCAAAAAGGCAACTTGGTCTTAACCATTACTCACAAAATTTATGCGGTTATAGAATCAGAGTTTTTTTGATTAATTTAAGACAATACTAGGATCATTTTATGTCAACACAAAATATAAAAACCAATGACATTTTCACTGAACATCCACTCATAAAAAACCATGAATTAATAAAGTAAAACTCTATGTCAATTTTTTGTTGGTTGTGGGCCTTGAACTCTGGGCCTGGGCACTCTGCCTCACCTCTTCAGCTCACAGCTGCCACTGTACCACGTGAGCCACAGTGCAGTTTCTGGTTTTAGGAGGTTTGTTGGAGATAAGATTCTCACAGACTTTTCTGCCCAGGCTGGCTTTGAACAACTATCCTCAGATCTCAGACTCCAGAATAGCGAGGATTACCGGAATGAGCCAACAAAGCCCAGATCCAAGTCAATTTTTAAAAAGCAAGCTTTGATACTTCTCCACATAGAGCTCCTCTATGACCCAGCAATCCCAGTTTTGGACATTTACCCAAATGTTTACAAAAAAAGACCACACTAAAGCTACCAGCATGACTGTTTATTGCAGCACTATTTACTATAACTAAGATATGGAACCAACTCAGATGCCCCTCAGTAGATGAATGGGTCAAGAAAATGTGGTATATATACAAAATGGAATTCTATGCCTCCATCAGAAAGAATGGCATTGCCCCATTTGTAAGGAAATGGAAAGACTTGGAAAAAATTCTATTAAGTGAAGTAAGCCAGGCCCAAAGAAACATAGGTCCCATGGTTTCCCTTATTTGCAATATCTAGTATATGTCTGAGTCACGCAGTAAAGGTCAGAAAAGGTGATGTTAGGGAAATGAATCCTAAGATTTGTATTCAAATGTTTTTTTTTTCTTTCATGCGATTTTTCTAGCACATTTATAAGATTATTTCCTTGTTGCTTTGTATGTTCCCTCCCCCACAGTATAACCCCTGCTTTCACTGTATTTGATGTCGGTATAATTTGTGGAGGGGAAGGGGAAAAACAAACCGTTTAAATAGAGATACAGGTGGACCCATTGCAACAATGAGGTGTACAAGTCGTTAGGTCGAACAATGAACTTTACAACTTTGGTGCACGAGGAGGGGGGGTAGTGGGGCAGATTGGGTGGGGGGGGCGGGGTTAGGATGGGAAGGGATGGGAAGGGGAAACAAAGGAGGAGGCTACAATGCTTGATAAGAAATGTACTCATTATCTTGCCCATGCAATTGTAACCCCTCTGTACAGTATTTTCATAATAAAAAAAAGAAATGTATTCACAAAAAAAAAAAAGCAAGCTTTGATACTTCTGGTTTTTCCAATAAACAATTTTATTTTTTCAGCATTAGTTTATAAAACTATGTGTTATTTTTAGATGTAACTGGGATTTTTCAAACAATTCAAGTATAATTTTTACTATTACTCTGTATCTCACAAAAATTCATTATTATTGACTTTGCACAGTCAATTACATACTATCTTACACACTATTATTATTACATTCTATATTGCATATAGTGTAAAGTGAAAATAGTTTGCATCATTTCATATAAATTACTAGGTGTTATTTTTTCATTATAAATTCACATTTGTGGTTTTACAATAAGGGAAAAAAGATTTTAGAGTTAAAATAAAATATCAATGTGTAGAGTGTCCCAATTAAAACAAAAATTCTGAGTTCCTACAGACAAAATTATTTTCCTTTTACTAAAGACTTTGAAGTAATACCTTTGGAAATAGTGAGGAAAAGGAAGCAGAATTCAACTCACATCAATCCATGTCTCTGTTATTTTGCTATCCCCTTCACTAAGTCCTGCCCGCTCCCACTTGCCAGTGTCTCTCTTAGAATTCTATTTGGGAAAGTTCTAAGTCACAGATTATTTTTGTACTTCCTGTTATATGAAACAAAATATATACACAAAACTCTTGAAATAAAATGTACACACATGTTAAAGTCACCACAGCTGGAAAAACAACAAAGAAATGGATCTCCTCCAGGAACAAAAACATGTTGGGCCCAGTTTTTTTTAAGTACAAAACCTCAAATACATGTTAATTTGAGTAGAGCTATAATTATAGCTGTCATTCAGAAATAAGGTTGTGCAAATTAAATTCATCTGTATGAACCTAATATAGCAGATCTTTTGGATCAAATTGTTTAAAACAAATGTAACTATATATTAAGAAAGATCTGCACATATTTAAAAGGAAAAATGCTATAGTATTAAGTCACAAAAATCATGACATACTAAAAAAATTTAGAAATGCAATGAATAAGTCCAATAGTATCAATATTGAGAAGTAAATACCACTGATTTAACAAGAACAAAATATACAAGTACTAGAATTTGAGCAGTGTGCTTGAGTGTACATAATTTTAAACTGCTCCAAATTACACTGTTTGTAGATTACTGAATGTGGGTTATCTAAAGGAAAACATCAGCACATTACATAAATGAAATTAAAAATCTCATGAAAAGAGAATAGTAGTTTCTGGAAAATACTATTTTAATAATTGGTGGTCAAAATGTTTCTAGTACTGACAAAATTGCATACCTATTTAGTTAGATGCAAAAAAGACCCAAGCTACTCGAGCTGATTTGAAACTTTGGCAAAGTATACAACTATAGCATTATAATGCAATTTGATTCTGGCATGGAATTCATTTCATCTTTGATCTGACAAATGAATACATGAAAGAACATAGCTTCTCCAACTAAATTCAAGACCTAACTAAGCATAAAATCAGAAAAGTCATCATGCAAGACGTATTACAACTGGGGTAAAAGAAAAATAAGTCATACTGATTCTGTATTTATTTTAATTGTTGATTTTTTCATAAATTATTTCCTTTAGCTTGCATTTTCAAAACATTGTGTTACATGATGTATATCTTGGCAACTAATTTTGGATGCATCTTTAAATTTTGTTGAGTATAATGTTTCACTTCAGTTCCTAACCCATGAAATGATGTTGTTTACAAAACAAATGCTAATAACCACTGTTTATAATATGCAAAATCACATAACATGACACTAGTAAGTATAGGTTAACATTTTGATATCATGGTCTCATGACTGATGAGGCCTATCTGCATGAGTATAGTTGTACCTAAATTTAACCACTGTTAAAAAATGTTTATATATTTATCTGTCTCTCATCAGAGATTAAACCTGAGTATAAAGCCTAAGGAAAATGATAAGGTAAGAATTTAGCTATTCTGGATATAAAGTAAACAAAATGCAGCATAGAGTAACTCACTGGTTTAAAGCCAAGCTATTTCTCCAAAACATTCTAAGCATTTCCTTACAATGTGTATTATTCTCAAGAAGGGAATGGGGAATGTGAGGACTAACCAAGTACTGTCTTCAAATATACGTAATTTGGATTTAGCCCTTTATTTCACAATAAGCATTTTTGATGAAAAAAAAACTGTTTGAATAATTAATTTTCTGGTCAGGTATAATATATTCTAGTTGCATAAACCAAACTGCATTCATAAAATGGTATATTGCAATTAAGTAAAAAAAATCATATTCAATAAATAGCAAAAAGTGTATACCTATAGAGAATATTTTGAAGAATGCATTAGAAATATTCTAATATAATGCTTAATTTGATTGAACAATTTCACATTGACAGTAATTAACTAGAATAATTTAATGCTAATTGGACAAGAATGTCTTTCAAAATGAGCAAAGCCTATTTCTCCTTTTAGTTTGTCAGGGAAATAACTGACAAAAAAGGAAATTAACATGTGAATCTATAACAACTGGAATGAATTTTTTTTATTAACAAATAATAATTTCACAAAGTAATTTTATTGTGTTACACACATATGTCCACATAATGTTGCTTATTAAATTTTATTTCTTTTATTAATTCATTATCCTATTTTTATACCGAAATTTTATTATGTGATCATACTAACTTATGAAGTATTTGAACATATTTATTCCACACTACTTCTCTTCATCTCCTCATTCACTTTTTTCCAAACTCAATCAGTTCCATCTTTTATACGTGGGTCATTCATTTTATTTTCTGGATCTAGAGTCTACATGTGAGAAATCTAGTATTTGTTTACACAGTACGGCTTGTTGCTTTAATATGAAGGTTTCCATTTCTATCTATTTTCCTGAAGATGAAGGTATTTCATTACAATGAGGGGCTAAATAATTTATCATTGTGTATATATGCATATATATATATATTACAATTTCTTTATTCAATCAATGATTAAGAAACATGTAGGTGAATTCTGTAATCATTTTTTAATGGGAGAAAGAAGGATGGAAATAATGGTGTTTGGATTGTGATCTTTAGGTTGGCACTCTATGTGAAACATCCTCCCAGCTGCACTTTCATCAGTATTTCAATAATGCATTATATTTAAAATATGATATTTAATTACATTTGTGAAGGTGTTCTTTTTCAGTAATTATTTTTTATTACAGTGTTACATTTAGTATGTCATGTGAGTATGGGGATGTATGTGAACATGAATATGCATGCATGTTTGTAGGGAAGCTGAATGCATATGAGATACAGAATTCAAATAAAAGTTTGAGACCTATAAGTTGCTAAATTGATGTATATGTCCAGTTTGTGGAGTGTGATTTCAAGATCACATTTTGATAGGTTTCATACCAAATAAGTAGATGTTTCTAATCCAAAATCTTTTTTTTTTTAATCTTTCTTTTTTTAATTATTTTATTTTATTTTTTTTGTGAACACACTCTACAGAGGGGTTACAATTACATGGGCAGGATAATGCGTATATTTCTTATCAAGCATTGCAGCCTCCTCCTTTGTTTACCCTTCACATCCATTCCCAGCCTCTCCCACACCCAATCCTCCCCGCCTCCACCTCTCCACCCCCCCCCCGCACCAACATTGTAAAGCTCGTTTTCGACATGACAAATTGTACTTCTCATTGTTGCAACAAGTCCACCTGTATCCTTAAACGACTTGTTTTTCCCCATCTTCTCTACAAGTTATACTGACATCAAATATAGTGAAAGCAGGGGTTGTATTGTGGGGGAGGGACATACAAAGCAACAAAGAGATAATCTTATAAATGCGTTAGAAACAATCGCATGAAAGAAAAAAAAACATTTGAATACATATCTTAGGGTTCATTTCCCTAACATCAATTTATCTGACCTTTTCTGCTTGACTCATACATATACTAAATATTGCAAATAAGGGAAACCATGGGACCTATATTTCTTTGGGCCTGGTTTACTTCACTTAATATAATATTTACCAAGTCTTTCCATTTCCTAACAAATGGTTCCTATTTCCTATAAAGTAAATCAAGCAGAGAAATCAGGTTAAGATCTGAAAGAGCCTTTAAAAAAGTCTTTGACCTTGAAAATTGTACTGGGTATGAATTTTTGAAGAAATATCCCCATTCAAAATAGAAGGACACATTTTTTAACATTATGTTGGTACTGGGTTTTGAACTACTGGCCTTGAGCTCTATCTGGGCATTAATTCTCAATGTTTGGATGATACCACCTGAGTCACACCTTCACTTCTTCCTTTTACTACAAGTGGAGAAAGGAATCTTTTAGGTTTATTCATTTGGAATAGCTTGGAATTGCAATTGTCAAATTTGAACCTACCTAGTAGCTAGGTGGAAGCCACTGGTGCTCTACTAAAACTCACTTCTTTTAAAAATAATCAGAAAAAGGAGAAAAAAATATTTGTTCAATGATTTATATGTTGTCTGATAAACCAAATCACTTGCTACTGGAAGATAGAAAGTGAGAAGTTAGAGATGAATACGGAGGGCAAAGACAAAAGAAATGAAGAAGGGAAGAGAGAGTAAATGAGGGCAGGAGAAGGGAGGATAGGAGAGGAGGGGTGAGCTGAATTGTTTATAAGGTATTATTGTACAATCAGTGCCTTTGCATTTATATAGCCAAAGCTTTATATTTTTGGTGGTAGTAAGTTGAGATATAAAATACCAATTTACAGCTAAAAACCTGTTAGTGTGTTTCCTTCTGCACCAAGGGTGCAACAGTTAGGTTACTGTTACAGAGAAGGAAAGAGTAATCAGTTTAAGTGATTCTGAGAAACAATAATTGACATGCCAGGAATGCTCCCTTTTATGGTGAAGTCAAGCATCACTATTGTTCCCTGATCTAGTATTCCTCTCAACAAGAATAGCAAAAACAAGAGGAAGGAGATTTCTGAGTAATAATCATCTTTCTGTTTACCCTCTTCCCTTGGCCTCTCAAACAATAAAGCCAAAGGAGACTTAACCTGAGCTAGTAAATGGGAGAAAAAAGGTCAGTCTAGCTTAATGTGAAAGTTTTAAAATAATTGGGGCAGCGTTTCAAATACTGAAATAAAACGTTTGTAATTATTAATAAAAAGTAACTCTGAATTTATCGAAAAGTTAGAAGACTAAAGTTCTCACTCCATAGTGGAATCTGCATAATTAAACTGACTCCTGCTACTATCATCAGAAAATGAAGACCGCTCCTAAACTTCCAATACTAGGTAAATTACCCTCGATATTCACTTAAAATGTGTGAATATGATGCAGAAGTCATTACTCATGTAACTGTAACCCCTCTGTACACGATTTTTACTATAAAATGTATAAAAATTAGAAAAGTGGAATGATTGACAATGATCCAGATGTATTGTACATTGAAATGCACATACACATTATTCAACACTGACAAAATGAAGTGAAACTCCTTTGCATGACTTGCTAAAGATTAAATTTTTTTGAAGTTTTAATACTAAATGACCAGAGCATAAACCTTTAGAGATAAATAAGAGGATAGCATTGACATATTTTTGAGACTTGTGCTCCTTTCAATACACAAAAAATTAATGTGTCAAGTTTGCTGCAAATGTAAATTGTAATTTGCCAATTCTTTTTGCAAATTGCCCAAATTATAGAGAACCAAATTCCACTATCCCTTCAGTCTCACCAAAAATTCGTATAGACCTTTAGGTTTCTCGGTTGTTTCTAAATATCTTAATGTAATGCACGGGAACCAAAACTAAATTCTTTTAAAATCATCTCACTCAGACATAGGTATGGATAGATAATTGATGTGTGCAGAATCAGAAATATTCAGAAGGCTGTAAATGAATGCTTAGTAATTTTCTCTCTTCTGGGTCATAGAATACAGCCTGTCCTTGTTAGGAAAATTTAGGAGAATGGAAAAGGAATAGGACGGACTACATCATCAATAGGCGAGGACTGTTTATTGTCGAAAAGCAGGTTTGGAGGTTGTGTGAGGGAGCTGAAACAGGATCTGAGTTTTTATAGGAGGACTGAGCAAGGAGGTAGAGGTTAATGAAAAGCCCCTAGGTCAAGGAAAGCGGGGACCTTTCAGTTGGGCCCACAATGGGATGTTTACAACTGGGATTATATAGATTGCCCTGCCTGCACTTAATAGGAGTTCACACATACCTGGGATTTGCCTGTATTGTGTATGAGCCTGGGACAGCAGGGTTGGGGTAAATCCTTCATATTCCATCTTTAGATACATGAAATGATAGGGCCAAGTGGGGAGAAGCAAGTTCTTCATATAGGGTCTTTGGATACATAAAAAAGAATTGGGCTGAGAGAGGAGAATCATGTAGGTATGAGAACAAAGCAGATTCCATCATTTTGAACCCTGGAGTATAAAAGGTGGAGGGGCATCAAGGTCTTTTCTGGTTACTTCCAGCTGTCATCAGTGTGTCCAGGAGTCACTGGGGCTGGCGTCTTCAGGTCCAGGTCTGTGCTCGGTCCAGAAGAGTGTAAGCAAAGCCTCTGGGTGCCTGCAGTAATAGGATGTCCTTGACTTGGTCCCAGGTTTGAGTGAGGGCTGTTATCCTGTTAGACAGAAACTTGAAAATGCTGAGATCAGGCAAAAGGCTGACAAGGTGGCAGGACTAGTTGATAAGAGTGACATCAGAAAACGCAACCAGGGAATAATCCAGAAAAGTTCCATTTGGATCATGAGCCTATAACCAGTCAGAAACTAGGGCTGGACTGGAGTAGTTAAGGGCCTGGTGAGAGACCTTGATCATTTCCTATAAATAGCAGGTAACAAAGGCAAGAATGTAAATTCCTGTGCAATTAGAAGTTAGACAGATATGGAAATTAGATGGACAAGCTTCTGAACTTGTTTCTATTGGCCTCCTGGATCTGGTTAATTTTGAAAGGGCAGTCACAAAGTGGCTGATGTAACATCTTTTCCTCTTATTCTTTTCCACCTTGTCCTTGGATCTAGGTGCTTGTGGCTGGGATATGGGCTTTGAACTTAAGGCCTGAGCATTTTCCCTGAGCAATTCTGCTCGAGGCTAGCATTCTACCACTTTCAGTCACAGGGCCACATTTAGCATTTGGCTGGTTAATTTTTGAGCCAGCTTCCACCCTGGCTCTTTGATGGTTAGTTGGGTGATAGAGTCTCAGGGATTTGTCTGCCTGGGCTGGCTTTGAACTGCAATCTTTGCCACAAAAACCCTTTATCATTTCCAATTAATGCAACAAGGAGATCAGTGAGAACAAGTAGAGTTTATGTGCACCCTACCAAGAATTAATCAACAAATACTTGCCAGAACTCTGCAATGACAAAATTCAATAGATGGGATGAGAGTTTGAGCATACCTTGTATGCCTGGAAAACCTGATAACTAAATTATATGAGAGGCTCTCCTGGACTATACATGTTTCAATAGTATAACAACATAGCTGGCTTTTTCATATCAGGATGAGTAAGGTTTAAAGAGAGTGTCCACAAGAGTCTTAGTGTTTGTAAATCTAAATCAGTCTTTTACCAAGAATCAGCTGTGTGTGATGGAGTCAGGCAGGAGTCCAGTGTACCACGGTGGAGGTAGGATGGTCCAGGCAGGATCTGGGCAAGATTGCCTCCCTCGGATAAATTGTCAAAACTCCTGGTTAGTTACTTACAAAATTATACACAGACGTTAAAGAAACGACTTTAGGTGGACATAGAGAATGACATGCTACTTTTAATGTTAAATAACAGCCAAAAATTACTTACCAACTTTACTCACAAGCTGTCTTTTAAGGCATACTCATACCATCTCTTATACTCGAACTTTCTGGGGACAGAAACAGATATGTGCAACAAACATTTTAAGACAATTCTTACCTCCTTACTGGTTTGTTTTTCATCACAGCTGGCTAGGAGCTGAGCTGGGTCTCATTCCTTTTACTACTATCCTTGAAAAAAAGGTTTTCTTTTAACAAACAGCACATTTGATAGGAAATATCACTATCAAGACATAGAAGAAGATAACTTGTTACACAGTTTTTATAATGAGATTATTATGAACATGTTTTCACACACACACATTTAAACTAAAGTTCTAAGATGCACTTGGGTTTTTAAAAAATGAAAATCGGCAGTATATTTTCTTGGAATTCCAGTGACAAAGTGATATTTTTCCCAATAGGATAAAACCAAGTGGTCAATGTCAGAATAGTAGGCAATACCAAAAAAAATGCAAGGCAAATTTTGACAAACAGAATTTCAACCCTTAAACCAACATTGATAACAAGAGCAGAAAACCTTTAAATCAATTTTGGGGATGAGGTGGATTAGTATATGAATTAAATATTTTAACCCTTAGAAGAGTGAAGAGGAGAGGGGAGTAAGGTTGGTGGAAGAATGGGGGATGTAGAAAAACCCATCATGTGGTCTTAGTACCCCCAGATAGAGTGTCTTGTACATCTCATTGCTACAATGGGTCAACCTGTACTTTTTCCTTGTATCTTAAATGAAGAAATGCTGGCTTGAATTATGTTGATTCTACTTGTGTAGACACACCTAAAATCACTCACCAAGTCCAAAAGCACACAAATGAAATGCATCTTTTGTCCGTTGGTACAATTGTATTCTACACATTTATTGACAGGTTACAAATTATTCTCAAATTTTAATACATTACAAATACTTTTTCTTATTTTCGTGGCCAGGAAATGCAAGACCTCAGACAGCAATTCTCACTTTAGACTTATCACATGGGTTGGTTAAATGTTGACCTGAGCTCCAGTCTTCTGTGGACTCACTCATTACTTAGGAATTGATGCTGGCTGTTGGAAAAGAGCTCAAGGAAAGATGCCGTATAACTTTATTCTTTACCAGGGTATTCTCCTGCTTTTTTGGTTGTTGAGAGTGTCTACAAGAGCAAACATTCTATGGGGAGCAAGGAGACACCATATGACCTATACTTACTGAGATTTCTGGGTGATTTGCTATCACTTGTACTGTATTTGCAAGTCGAATCTGTCAAAACCTACCAGTTATAAGAGATAAGAGAAGTGCTAAAATAAGCCTTAGAGACAAATATATCTTCAACATATTTGATTCCAAGCATTCCGTCTAGGGCATATTCAACAAGTAGTGAAACTTGTGTTGGCTGTATCTATGCATCTTTCTCCATGTGTGCATGTATACATGTGTATATATATATGTGTGTGTATTTGTAGAGCAATATACATGTGTACATATATAAGGGCATATACACACATATATTCATATATTAATAAATATATATGTGCATATATTTATATATATATCAGGTGTTCAGTGATTTAATCTAGACTTCCCAGCACATTGTCATTCTCACAAAGTGTACATGATAAACTGCTCTGAGGATCTGTGCTCACTTCCCCCACTTCCTTGTTTTTCATCCCTGTGAACAACTTCAGCCTACTTTCCATAGGATAGCTTTGTTTTTGTTACTTACTGATATTAAAAGAAAAAGGTTGCTTGTAAAAGGAAAAGATCTTTTAGGACGCAGGTTAAAAGTATTTTATCCATCCCAATGATTCCTATGAGGAAAATTTGTAATAGTACTAAAAGTGAAAAGGAATTCCTAGATCTGTTGTTTTGCCATTTACAATGGCAAAGAATAATATCACGTCACTCTTATAACTCTTAAAGAATGCAAGGGTAACTGATCATCCCTATCATGTTCCCAAAATCCCAGTGGTTCCTGAAGGACAATAGTAGCTCAGCAGAAATTCTAAGTAGCAGACATGGAGCATGAAAGAGAAAGAGAGGAAATAGAGAATGAAGGAGAAATATCATAATACTGAAAGTGCATAACAGATAAACAAGAGCTGTATGAGAATATTCATACTGCTATCTTTAGACTCTACATGTACATTTGAAGGTATTTGATGTATGATAACCCATCAACACCACATTCCTCAGCACCACATAAGCAGAAAATGATGGAAGTGGTGCTGTGGCTCAAGTGGTAGCAATAGCCTTGAGATGAAGAGCTGAGGAGCAGTACACAGGACCCAGAGTTCAAGCCCCACAACCAACAGAAACAAAACCAAAACACTAAACACAAAACCGTCTCTCAATTTTGTGGCCTCAACTGTGTAAAACCACTGTTTCAGCCTAGGGCTAAGATTTATGTGTAGACATTTATCAACACTCCTGATTCAAACTCTACTTGAGAATATTTTAGTCAATATTTTGTTCTTAATTTTGCTCTTTGTAAATTCACATGCACCTATAAAAATGGTGTGGCCATCCCAGTAACAATCTCAAAGTACCTCGTAATGATGACTTATAAAAAGTTGTATTATATTACAACAAGGAAAACAATGCTGCAAATAAAGAAAACCAATAATTAAATATTAATGATTAATAAAATAAAAACCAAATACCATTGTTTCCAGTATTTGAAGTGTACTACATATTAGATTTTACTATTTTCTCATATTCCTGTACATTTAAAACTGGCTAAGATTATGATGTTCAACAAGAGTTTTATAGGCTATGAGTAGTCTTTAAATTTACCCTCTAAGATTACTATTTATGTCTCATCTCATCATCTGTATATAGTTTATATAATCATTTTTGTTCCTCGCTAACATATAAAGTAAGGAAGCCCTAAAGTTTTTACAGAAACTGTGTAGTTAACAAAGTCTTAACTCTTCACTGTTTCTTCATACAAAGACTTTGCAACTTCTCATTAGTAAAGTTTCTATAAACTCTGAAATGTACATACTTAGTTGTATATGTCTGCTACCATAAATCTTAAATACTTTATAGAAAAGTTATATGACCTACCAAACAATCTTAATTTTGGCATATAAGCAAATTCCCAAAATTAAACATATTTAAAACGTTAAAACTTAAAAAAGAACTTAACATTTGTTGCAGTGTTCATTATGATAGGTGCCTTGTATAGAATAATTGAATTTCTCCTCCTACACATCTGTTGAACAACAAATACCTGGAATTATTTTGTTTTAACATATCTTGAATTTAGTCTTAAATGTGTGCTTATGTAAGAAATACATGGTTCTAAAATTTCACGACAAATCTTTTGAACTTACTTTTTGTTGAATTGTCTAGTTTAAGAAAATCAATTCCACTTTATATATAAAAAATGTTCTGTGCTCAATTCAACAGCACATACACTAAAATTGGAACAATACAGAGAAGATTAGCATGGTCCCTGTACAAGTGTGACACGCAAATTTGTGAAGCGCTCCACATTTTTACAATAACAGATGCTGGAGGGGATGTGGCAAGAAGGGAACCCTACTTCCTTTTTGGTGGGAGTGTAAACTTGTTCAACCACTTGGAAAGCAGTATGGAGGTTCCTTAAAAGATTCCTCATAGAGCTCACAAATGACCAAGCAATCCCACTTTTGGGTATTCACCTAAATAGTCAGCAACAAGACCATATTAAAATTACCAATACAATTATGTTTATTGCAGCATTATTTCCCATAGCTAAGATATGGAACCAACCAGTATGCCCCTCAGTAGATGAATGGATCAAGAAAACGTTGTGAGTTTGTGTGTGTGTGTGTGTGTATGTGTGTGTGTGTGTGTGTGTGTGTGTGTGTGTGTGTATGGGAATTCTATTGTCCATCGGAAAGAATGACATCACCCAATTTGTTACGGAATGGAAAGACTAGGAAAAATTATATTAACTAAAATAATCCAAGTCCAAAGAAACATCAGTCACGTGGTATCCCTTATTGTCAATAATTAATATATGTCGTGGATAAGCAGAAAAGGTCAAAAGCTATGTGCATGTGAATAGATAAGGTGATGTTAAGCTTAATGAACCCCAAGATAGGGACACAAGTGGTTTTTTTTCTTACTGTTGTTTCTAAAGTATTTATAATGTACGATGTGATATTTTTTGTTTTTTATATGGTCCTCCCACACAGAAATAAACTTTTTTTTTTTTTGGGTCCAGTCGTGGGGTCTGAACTCTGGGCCTGAGCGCTGTCCCTCAGCTCTTCAGCTCAAGGCTAGTGCTCTACCATTTCAGGCACAGTGCCACTTCTGGCTTTTTTTTCTTAGGTGGTGCTGGGAATCGAACCCAGGGCCTCAGGCACGCAAAGCAAGCGCTCTTACCACTGAGCCCCCTTCCCAGCCGCAGAAATAAACATTTTTTACAGTCAACCTTGAAAAGCCATCTTGATAGACCATTTCTGTAAGTGGTAGCAGAATATTATTGATGGCTTTGCAAGGATGCCAGATTGCCTCATTTTGAGATAATTAAAACAGGAATTTAGTCAGCTGTTTTTTTTTTTTTTATCATTAGGACAAAAACCCATTGACTCTAGTCCAGGTGATCACTGTGGCCCAGAGAAGCTAATACATTGACTAGTAATCCTAGACCTCTAAAAACAAAACAAAACAAACAAGTAAAAATCTCCGGTAAGCAAGGCCAGTCAAGGCTCCTATCACAGCCTACATGAAGTCAGGCAAAATACTGAAGCTGGGAGTCATTTAGCTGATAACTAATATATTTTTTATGAGGCAGACTGAAATAAAAGACTCCTGAGAGAGGGTAGGAAAGACTGATCAGAGGGACTAAAATTGGTCACACAAAGATTGGAAAATAGAATTCCTTATAAAACAAATAAATCATAGAAAGCCTGTGCACGCGAGAACAACACAGAAGACCAATTCCAGAAATGCACATTTTCTTAGAGGTCACCTTAATGAATTATCAATTGAAATTTTTGAAATTTAAATATTTGACCCAAGTGGAAGAAGGACAATTGCTCAAGAGAAAGAAAAACTCATCACTCTGTTAGGAGGTCCAATATCACATTAAGAAGTAATCAAGCACATTCCCACCAACAATGATGGAGGTTCCTCAAAAGACTCCACATAGAGCTCCCCAACGACCCAGCAATCCCACTTTTGGGCATTTACCCAAATGATCACAAACAAGGCCACACTAAAGCTACCAGCACAACTATGTTTATTGCAGCATTATTTACCATAGCTAAGACATGGAACCAACCCAGATGCCCCTCAGTAGATGAATGGATCAAGAAAATGTGGTATATATACACAATGGAATTCTATGCCTCCATCAGAAAGAATGACATTGCCCCATTTGTTAGGAAATGGAAAAACTTGGAAAAAATTATATTAAGTGAAGTAAGCCAGGCCCAAAGAAACGTAGGTCCCATGGTTTCCCTTATTTGTAATATCTAGTATATGTATGAGTCAAGCGGAAAAGGTCAGATAATGTGATGTCAGGAAAATGAACCCTTAGATGTGTATTTTAATGTTTTTTTCTTTCATGCATGTGTTTCTAACACATTTATAAGATTATCTCTTTGTTGCTTTGTATGTCCCTCCCCCATAGTATAACCCTTGCTTTCACTATATTTGATGTCAGTATAACTTGTGGAGGAGATGGGGAAAAACCAGTTGTTTAAGGATACAGGTGGACCTGTTGCAACAATGAGAAGTACAAGTTGTCATGTCCAAAACGAACTTTACAATGTTGGTGGGGGGGGGGGGGGCTGGGGGGAGGGAGGAAGGAGAAGGATTGGGATTAGGGGGGGAGGGGGGAGGCTGGGAAGGGATGTGAAGGATAAACAAAGGAGGAGGCTGCAATGCTTGGTAAGAAATGTACACATTATCCTGCCCATGTAACTGTAACTCCTCTGTACAGTATGTTCACAAATAAAATTAAATTAAAAAAAAAAAAAAAAAAAAAAAAAAAAAAAGAAAAACTCATCACTCTGTTAGGAGGTCCAATATCACATTAAGAAGTAATCAAGCACATTCCCACCAACAATGATGGAGGTTCCTCAAAAGACTCCACATAGAGCTCCCCAACGACCCAGCAATCCCACTTTTGGGCATTTACCCAAATGATCACAAACAAGGCCACACTAAAGCTACCAGCACAACTATGTTTATTGCAGCATTATTTACCATAGCTAAGACATGGAACCAACCCAGATGCCCCTCAGTAGATGAATGGATCAAGAAGATGTGGTATATATACACAATGGAATTCTATGCCTCCATCAGAAAGAATGACATTGCCCCATTTGTTAGGAAATGGAAAGGCTTGGAAAAAATTATATTAAGTGAAGTAAGCCAGGCCCAAAGAAACATAGGTCCCATGGTTTCCCTTATTTGCAATATCTAGTATAGGTATGAGTCAAGCGGAAAAAGTCAGATAATGTGATGTTAGGAAAAAAAAACCTCAAATATGTATTTTAATGTTTTTGTTTCTTTCATGCATGTGTTTCTAATGCATTTATAAGATTATTTCTTTGTTGCTTTGTGTGTCCCTCCCCCACAGTGTAACCCCTGCTTTCACTATATTTGATGTCAGTATAACATGTGGAGGAGACGGGGACAAACAAGTCGTTTAAGGATTCAGGTGGACCTGTTGCAACAATGAGAAGTACAAAATGTCATGTCAAAACTAGCTTTACAATGTCAGTGGGGGGGGGAGGGGGGGTATGATTGGGTGGGAGGGAGGGGGGAGGCTGGGAAGGGAGGTGAAGGGTAAACAAAGGAGGAGGATGCAATGCTTGGTAAGAAATGTATGCATTATCCTGCCCATGTAATTGTAACCCCTCTGTACAGTATGTTCTCAAATAAAATAAAATTAAATTAAAAAAAAAAAAAAAAAAAAAAAAAAGAAGTAATCAAGCACAGATTTGTAATAAAAAGAGAAAACAATTATTCGAAATGAGGGTTTCATTTGTTTTGATGTAAATGTTTTTTATTTAGGTGCTAGCGATTACCATACAATTGATCCAGTCCCACAGTTGAGTTGACATTGACTGCAGTATTCCCACATGAAGGAAAAGAGAAAATTTACAAATGTCAGATCAAATGAGTTGAGGATGAAGTGTTTTAATAGTAATATATGAGGTTTAGACACAGGTGAAGAGGTGGATTTTCTTTCATAATAATCACCCATTTTTAGCCTGGTGACAGTGGCTCACAGCTGTAATCTTAGCTACTCAGGAAGCTAAGATCTGAGGACTGCTGTTCAAAGCCAACTTGGGCAGGAAAGTCCCTGAGACTCATCTCCATTTAACCACCAGAAAACCAGAAGTGGCAATGTGGTTCAAAAGGTAGAGCATTCACCTTGAGTTGAAGAGCTCAGGGACAGTGCCCAAGCCCAGACTTCAAGCCCCTCGACCACCACCAACAACAACAAAAGTCTCCCTTTTCTTGGACTGCCTACAGCTTTTCCTAACATTCAACAAAGAAGACATTTTATTACCCACTACAGGTAAGTCATATTCTAGCTGTTGCAAATAGAAAGATTTTGTATCTTATGTCAAAAGGTTCATATTTGGGGAAACAAATACAAGCAGTGGTAACTTTTTTTCCAGTCCTTGAACTCGGGACCTGGGCCCTGAACATTGTTATACTGGTAGCTTTAATGTGAGCTTGTTTGTTATTTATTGGATTACTGTCCATGACAGGAATTACTGGGTCATAAGGGAGATCTGTTTAGTCTTTCACATAAAGTATGTACTGCACTTCGGAATGATTGAACAAATTTAATTTCCCACCAACAGTGTAATAGAGTTCTCATTTGGCTACATCCACCTTAGCATTTGCTATTGTCAGTTTTCTTGATAATGGCAATTCAAACTGGAGGAAGAATCTCTCTTGTAGATTTGTAGGTACCTTCTAGCTACCATGAATGAATGAATATATGAAACCTATATTGCTCGAGTGTGCATTCCTTTCTCTTAGTATAATGTTCCCAAGCCTTTGATCTTCCTTAAGACTGGTGAACAGTCATCCTTTCTGATGGGTGAATAGAATTCCAGTGTGTGTGTGTGTGTGTGTGTGTGTGTAAGATGACTATAGGCCTATGAGTTCATTTCTAAGTCTTCCTTTCAACTGTAATTTTGTAATTCAATAATAAATTTGGATTCCTTTCTTTATTACATTGAAGAATATTGTAGGGATGTTGATGGGTATTGCATTGCCAATTGTTTGGGGGCAGTATTGCAGTTTTCACAATGTTATTTCTTCCAACCAGAAGCATGGAAAGACTTTCCATTTCCTTGAATCTCCTTCAATTTCGCTTTTAGGCCTGTAAAGTTTTCACAATACAGGTCCTTTACTTTTTTGTTAAATTAATTAATTCCTAGTTTTATTGTTGTTTTGTTTTGCTTAGATTTGATTTGATTTTGAGGCTAATATATATGAGGTTGTTTTTTGGGTTTCAGCCTGGATCTTCCCATTGTTGGTAACACAGGAAAACTATTGATTCTTGTAGGTTTTATACCCTGCTACATTGCTGAAGATTAGCATCACTTTTACTAACTTTTTTGGGGGGGGAAGCTATAGGGTCCTTTATATAAAGTATCATTTCATCTGTGAAAGGGGATAGTTTTACTCCTTTCATATTTGGATCCCTTTTATATTTTTCTCTTACCTATTGTCCTTGCTAGAAAGTCCACTACTATATTGAAGAGTAGTAGAAAGAGTGGACATCCTTTTCTCATTCATGATTTTAATGTCTTCATGCCTCCATCGTTAGGTACATGCTTATTTTCTCTTTGTCGTATACATACTCTGTATTATATTGAGGAAAGTTCCATGAGTTCCTAGCTTCTCAGATCTTTCAATCATAAAGGGGTATTGGAGTTTGTTAAAAGCTATTTCTACATCCATATAAACAATTATGTGGTTCTTGTCCTTGCTTATGCTGATGGTGTGTGTTATGTTTATTGACAAGTATATTGAATCCAGCTGTATCCTAGGATGAATACTGTTTGATCATAGCATTTTTTTTTGTTAATTGTTGAAGTTGGTTGGTGAGAATTGTATTGAGAAGTTATGCATCAATGCTTATCAAAGAGCTGGGTTCATAGTTCTCTTTCTTTGATGAGTCCCTAGCTGATTTGAGGAAGAGTCTAATTCTAGCTTCATAGATTATGTTTGATAATTCCATTTCCCTTTCTATTCCATTAAAGAGTTAGACCTGAGTATTGTAAGTTCTTTGCAGGCCTTAATTTCATGGTAAATCTATTGAGTCCTAGATTTTTCTGTTATGAGAAATTGTTTATTGACATTTCATTTTCATTACTTCTTATGTATCACTTCTTGGTTCAGTTCGAGTATAGGAAAGCATCAATTACTCCAGGATTCTCCAGGTGATTGGTATATGGTTTTCAAAGTACTCTCTTATAACATTCACAATTTTGCTAATTTATGTTATGATGTCTCATTTTTTCTCTAATTTTATCTATTTGAGTGAATTCTCTTAGGAGCTCTTAGGAGCTGTGCCTCATCTACTCTTAATATATTTACCTACTTCTGATCTTATATAACCAGTTCATGTTCTTCTTGATCTTCTCTCTGTAGGATATATTTGATTAACTTCTATCCTGCTGATGTGGTGGAGAGTTTGGCTTGGGACCATATTCACTGTTGGTAGTTGTTTGCCTTTAATGTTTGTTATATATCATGCCAGGCTCTTCATTTTATCATATCAACTAAGAAATTTGGTTTATTCTGACTGTATATACTTTATAAATAATCAATCTTTTCTCTATGGCAGCGTTAAGAATCGTTTCCTTGATCATTAATGATCCTCTAATGGATTATAATGTGGTGGTGGGTTGTTCTCTTCTAGAATTCTGTGTTTGTTCTTAAGGCTTCTCTTCTCTGACTGTGCCTATCTCTTTGGAAATTTGGAATGTTCTCTGCTAGAATTCTGTAATATGTTTCCCATCCATTTAGTTTCCTGCTCTTTTCCTTCTTGAGACCAATCTCCCCCAAATTTGATCTTCTAACTGAGTCGTGAAGTTGTGGCAAGATCATTTCTTATTTCTTGGATTTGTTCTAAATGATTATTTCCTCTTTCCTCTTAGACCTACTTGGTCTTTGACCCCTGAGATTGTCTTCTATGTCATCTATTTGCTGTGAAGACTTTATACTTTGTTTTTGATTTCCCTGTTTTATAATTGGTCATTTTTTAGGGCTTCTATCTCTTTATAAAGCTTTGTTTTAGGTCTTGTATTGACTTTCTTTACATATTTTCTATGGGTGGGTGGGTTGGTAGGGTTGTTTATTTAGCTGTGTCTTCTCTCATATCTTTTAACTAGGCATCCATTTGTTCCTTGGACTCCCTTGCCTTTTCAGAATTTATTTTTCTGTTTGTAGTCTCCATGAGTTATTTTGCTAATCTTTGGTTGTTCGCATCTTGTTCAATAAATTTCCTTGTAGAGGTTTTGTATCTTTCCATTAATCACATTTAAAGCCGTAAATGTAATGTATTTTGAAAACTATCTTCTAGGTCCCTAATTGTCTGTTCTAATGCCTGGTTATTTACTGTGTGAATTATACTACCTTGACATCACTTTTCTTGTATTTTTCTGATTTGCTCTGTTCACTTGGAGGATTTCTTTTGGGGGCTATATAATCTTAATAGGTGACTCTTTATGTTCTTCGTTGATTTGCCATTTGTTGGTTGGATCTTCTGTTGTGATTTGTTTTTGTGGAATTAGGTTTTTGTCTAGACCATTAAGTGTAGGAGTAGAAATCTATTGTGGTGAGATGTAGTGATGTTAATACTAGCGGTTCCAGTGACAGTTTGGGCTGCTCAATGGTATCTTGAATTGTCTCTGAGTATGGCTGTGGCTGTCTCCGATGTACACTTCTGTTCCTGCTTTTGTTTCCCATGTGGAATTTTTATTTCCACACTGCAGCTGTGCCTTTAAATATGTTGGCCAACATAGTCACAGCAGTCACCTGCCTGGCTGGACACCTTTTCATATATTTCTGTTTTCTTGTGAAGACAGTATAAACTCTTCTTTTGAATTGTATATCTATAAATAGTTATAACTGACTGGGTGTGACTTTTTAGAAGTGGAGTACCTGCTAGGACTCTAATTCTCTGTTTCATTAGAGAGCTAGGGGAATTTTATGTTGTTATTTTGCCATTGTTTTTCCAATTCCTCAGATATATTTTATATATTGTTGATTTTTTTTCACATAATTTAGGATTTGTGATGGTTGTATCAGGTTATTTTTGAGGTTTTTGTTTGTGTTAGTTTGAAATAGTGATTTCAGGCTTGTATGAAGAGACATTAATAATATGAAATGTGTGTTATTACATTGAAAGAAAGAGAGGAGACATTTTAACCTATTTGCTACAAGTAAATTAATATTAAGCAAAGTTAATTAAAATAATTACTTACTCTTCAGAAGATGAGCATAGTACTCTTGAATATCTTGGAGAAAAAGACTTTAGACTCATTACAACTAAAGTCTTACATTGAAATTACTGGCTAAACTTTCTTCTTCAGAAAGGCAAAAGCTCCATTTCTTTCATATTAGTATTATAAAATCATAATATCTGCATGTTGAATTGTTTTCCTCTGCTATTTTAAATTCCATTCCTCATCCAGTAGGTATCTAGTGCTTTGAATGACCAATTCCTTAAAATACCTATATTGCTTATATTGTGATGTAAATCTCAGTAATATTAATGTGAATTTATCCCTGATTCTCATGTGGAGCTACATTTATATGAAATTTATGCAGTTTCAACCAAGATACATGACTATTTCAAAGTTTTCTGTTTTAATCAATAAACCCATTCTCTTTAGAAATATGTTCTCATCTTTTATATTGCTCCAGCATACATCATGTATTATTAGTACTTTTACTGAAATAAATATAAACTATGGAACATGAAGACAACTGCCCCCCCCTTATCACTTTAAAGTAAATCCTTGGGGACTATATTATATTTAAAATTAAAAAAGTGCAATGCACTGTTTATACATTAATAATCTAATGGTTAAGTCAATTAGACACTAGAACTACCATACCACATCAAGTCTCAATTTACTTAAAGGCACCAAAATATTAGTGTTCATGAATATCACTCAGTTTTAGAAAATGAGTAGTCACAACAAAGTTTATATTATATTTCAAATTTAAAAAATGAAAATTAAACCCAGATTTGTTGTCAATATCCTGTTTCCAGGAATACATTTATTCAGCAAACAGAGAAACCAAAAATAAAGGTACGTCACATAGATGAAAGATGTAGAAGCAGACTGTTTTTCCTTAAGATGATAAGGACATGCAAACTATGTGATTTATTCAAAGATACTATAAAAATTTATAAGAGGATTTGTGATCAGAAGTGATGGGTAAACAAATAGCTGGAAAACTGTATATGTAAATTGAGCTTTCAATATAGGCTAAGTTTACAATAAAAATGATCCAACAGACGATGATTTTATATCTTTAACACACATCCAGTATTCCACATTTTCCCACATACGCTTGTCCTCTTACCTCAGTTCCTGATCAATAGTATTCTAATTTCATGATGTCAATTCCTATTAATATAACAAAGTGGGGTTTTTTTGGTTTCTAGATCCAATAAATTTTAGTATTTCTGAATAATAGTATGAATTCATGGAGTTTGACTTGAATGTCAAGTTTGAGGATACTCTATTCAGGGTATTATTAATTGGCCTGAAGCAGCCAGGTACATACTATGAATAC
Source organism: Dipodomys spectabilis (assembly GCF_019054845.1). Classification (NCBI taxonomy): domain Eukaryota; kingdom Metazoa; phylum Chordata; class Mammalia; order Rodentia; family Heteromyidae; genus Dipodomys; species Dipodomys spectabilis. The sequence continues at coordinate 71,842 of NW_024871261.1, read as the reverse complement.
ATAAACAGAGTATACTAAAAGCAGGGGACTTGATTTCAGAGTAAGATGCAGGTCCAGGCAAGGTGCTGAGAAAATGAAAAACCAATGGAGCAAACATCAATCAATTATCATTACCAAGGAATTGAACTGTTCTCTTATGTGCCTGGGTGGCAGCTGTGTGTGTGTGTGTGTGTGTGTGTGTGTGTGTGTGTGTGTGTGTGTGTGTGTGTGTGTGTCTGTGTCTGTGTCTGTGTGTCTGTCTGTTTGTTTCTGTGTCTGTGTGAGTGCTTTTAAGGAGAGAGAATTTAAGTGTGAATTCCATATTTACAGCCCATAGAGCATTACTTGTTAGGGAGAAGGTGCTCATATCAAAGTTCTGATACTACTGTCATCACTTTTTACTTTGAAAAACACTTCCTTAATCCTACTTAAAAAGAGAAAAGTAAACTAACATCTTACATGATTGTTTTGACAATTGATTGGTTTATTGAAGGCCAAAGGGAGGAATTGCAGAGTAATATAATCTTTTTCCTCTCTCCTGAATATTACCCAGCAATAGCAGTGATTTCAGGAGTCTCCTGCTATGTACTCACAGCTGACTTACTAATATGCTTAATAATATGAAACATATGATAGAGAAATAGATCAGCCAGCAAACACAAAGAACTAGTGATGAGACCGAACTTTTGAGCAGGGTTGGCACATCTTTTAGGAATGTAATCCCTTCATATGAACTTCAAATTTTGTGGAATTCTCTGTGTGATTAAAAGGTTAGAAAGTGCTGTAGAAATGAGAATTCCTGTTCAGCCAAGTAGAAATTGCTCATGATCCCATCCTCAGGTTACAAATTTCCATTTCATAAAGAATCTCTTTTAGAGTGCTTTCATTTAATATACTTCAACACCTCATCCTTCCCTGTGGGAGATAGGAAGAAAGATAATTTTGTTTGAATATTATCTTATGTAAGTTAGTGTGCATGGGCATGATTTGTATGAAGTTAGTATTAACTGTAAATAGGAATCATGTCACAACAAAAATATAATTAAAATCACATAACAAGATTAGAAGTCATAGCATTTTCTTCATGAAAACATACATTAGATTAGTTGCAGAATTTCTATTTTGAGATAAACTTTATATGAAAGCATAATGCACTTTAACTAAGGGCTGAAATATTTTATTAAAAATATATTTCTTAGAGATATTTTTGCTGCATAATTTTAAGAAGAAAATGGTCCCAAAGTAATCATTTTTCTTAGTATGTTCCTGTTTCCATATGATTAACCTCTAAATTAGAAATCCAGATATATGATTTGATTTAATTTAACCACAAATATTATTGAGTATAAGGACCTTCTACTCTCTATATTCTTCACACTATGATCATTAAATATGGTGAGTTTGAAATAATTAGTCTCTGTGTGAACTATGTTAATATTATTTACAATATGAGTGAAATGTTTAAAAAGTAGTATTTATTTTAGTTTAATTGCTCTGAAGAGAAAATGAATGATATAATCAAAGGCTAAAAATGATTAGATTTAATATTTAGAATTCAAGACATGTTTTTGACCACACTGCTTACTGGAGCCTTCACAACAACCTGAGATAATTTATATTAATGAAGCAAAAAATCCCACATGTTAGACATTTGTGAATAGAAAAACCATATCATTCTGAATATATAGATCTACATAACAAACATAGAAGATTTAGCATATAAATACCTGTATATACTAATACATTTAATTGCAGGGAAAGTACTTGTACTGAAAGGAGATAAAATTGCATTTATTTTGAAAAAGTAGACCTAAGTATTCATTTGAATAAAAGATAATATTTAAAACATCACTCATTGAAGAAATAAGATGTACAGTTAGTTGTTTTTCATGCCAATTATTATCTCTAAACTTAGAAATACTAGATTTGTAAACTGAAAGCAGTGCTTTGTCGGGAAAGAGACATTTAGTTTCTTAAAAGTCATGACTATTTTTTCTCAAACAATTGCTAAGTAACTGATTTACATTTTTATCATGGAATCTTTTTGATATATTTTCATTGATTAAATTAAATAATTGGCTAATAATAAATTAAATTATGCATGAACAAAGTTTATCTAACACAATTATTTTATTCACAAGGCATATCATGGCTCTCTTAACACTAGAAGGCAGTATGTTATTTACTTATTAATTTTTAGTTATTTTGTTAATGGTTATTAATTGTTAGAAGAGGCAGTTTCTTTATGCTCTTTCCAAAATATATTTAATGCATTTGATTGTACTCCCTGTATTTCCTTTTCATTATTCCTTCCTCTAAAGATCTTCTGTTTTTCACATCAAATTACATCTTCATATATGCACATATAAGCTAATTTGGAAGATTTAAGGTGAACTGCAACTTAATTCAAGATGTGCAGTGGATTAACGATGAATAAAAACTTCAATATTTTGTTAATTTCTGAATTACTATATAATATATATAATATAATTACTATTATGGTTAGGTTTAGGATCACAGACAGAATTAGAATTAGGGTTAGAGAAAAGAAAATTTAGGTTCAACACAAGATGACCTATTGCAACAATGATACTCACAGCACACTATATTGAAAATGAAATTTACACCAAGGGGAGGGAGGAGTTATAGTGGGAGACCAACAAAGAACAAGGCAACAATGTTCAACAAGAAATGGACTCATTACCTTACACATGTAACTGTAATCCCTCAGTAAGCCTCTTTACAATAAAATAAAATTTTAAAAAATAAAGTAAAACAACATCTGACAGGAAATAGATAAACACTTTAAAATTTTTAGTTTCAAAGTGCAAATAAAATTTAGGCCTACATGCCTAGCAAGAGTTAGGATAAATGTGAAATAGAGGCTTGCTATTAACATTATGATTCAATTATCTGTAGGTTTAGGATTAGGAATGGTTTAAATGTTAAGTAAATCTGAACTTATTTTAAGTTCTAGGAATTCAGGAAAAGCAGGGATAATGGAAGTACAGTGTATTTCATAATATCAAGATTTGAGATCAATCGGTATAATGATTCCTGTTATGGAACAAGATAGATTCAGAGTTAAGAGTGAGAAAATCTGTAGGGTTTAGGAAAACCTGCAATTTATGTGAAGAATTACAAGTGGAATTTCAGCTAGGATGACACAGCAAGCATTTTACATAAATTTTAGAATTGGGATACCATTAGTGTCAAAGTTATCATTAGGATTCTAGACATGGTTAGGGTTAGAGTGTAGGAGAAAAAAATGATGCTCAAATTGTAGGTAAATTTTAGAATAAGCATGGTAAGAATTAGAATGAATGTGAACTAGAGTATTGCTATTAATATTAGAATCTACTTACAATTAGTCGTATGGTTATTCTCAATGTTCCAGTTAAGAAAGATTAAGTTTAGCGTTAGAAAATGACTAAGATATTGGGAAAAAATTGAAGCTTATGTTTGGAAGGTTTATTTGAATGAAGTTAGGATGAGTGAAAATTAGTTTACCTGTGTTAATGTTAGTATTGACATATAATTTTACTAAGATTAAGGTCAGTATTTTGTTCTGATTATGATTAGTGTTATGAATAGGAAAGTTTTTACTATAAAATTCAGTTTCCAATCCAGGCACCAGTGGCTCTCGCCTGTAATACTATCTACTCAAGAGGCTGAGATCTGAGGATCACAGTTTAAAGCCAGACCTGGCAAGGAAAATCCATGAGATTCTTATCTTCAATAAACCACTAGAAAACCGGAAGTGGTGCTGTGACTCAAGGGGTAGAGTGCTTGCCTTGAGCTGAAGAGCTGAGGGATAGCGCCAAAGCCCAGAGTACAAACCCGATGACCGACCAAAAAAAGAAAATTCAGTTTTCACTAACAAGTAGAAGCAAAAATGTGACACTGAATAGTAACTAGAGCATTATCATTAAATTTATTTCTCAGTGATAATTCTTGTAATGATTAATGGGAGTTTTCCAGCCAAGTTTAGGTTGAGAATTAGCATTAAGTAATGGACAAGATGGTAAGTAAATCTGAAACTGTTTTAGGGAACAGTGGTTCAGGAAAAGGTAAAATCAATGGAAACTACAGTGTCTTTTCTGATAAGAAAATGTGAGGAAAAGTAATATAATGGATCATATTAGGGAACAAGATCACTTCAGAAGTAGAATCAGGAAATTTTTGGGAATAAGGGCAAACTGGAACTCATTTCCAGAGGGAAAACTGGAGTATTCATTAGAATGAATAAAAACTAGAGTCTTTTTCTTAAACATTAGAATTGTACTATCATTATGGTGAAAGTTAGGTTTCAGTTCCAGCTGGGGTTAGTATTAGTATTAGGGAAATGGAAAATTTAGGGTCAAACTGAAAGTAAATCTTTGAATAACAAGTCAAGTTAGAATTTGGATGTATGTGAAGTAGGAAACTGCTAATAATGTTAGGATTAGGGTATGATTAGTGTGAGGTTATCCTGAATGTCCCAGTTAGGGTTCGGGTTAGAAAAATGGCAAGATATTGAGTAAAACTATGAATTACTTTAAGAAAGATGACCTGAATCAAAGATAGGATGAATAAAAACTTATGTATTTGTGTGGCCTTTAGAATCCAAAGGCAATTGGTTCTAGAGTTAGGGTTACTTTTCTAATTTATGAACTAATGAAGTAAAGGCACAAGTCTTTCTTTCTTATAAACCAAGACAGTCACGATTTTGGGGAACAAACTCAATTTTCTACATGAAAATATGTCTTAAAATATTTTCCAACCAGGATTAAATAATAGTAAACAGGATGTCATTTGTTAAAATTAGGTAAGTTAATAATGCAACTTTCAAAAATATCCAAACCCATAGTCTAGAAACTCAAGCATGTTATTGGGAAAAGAGATATTTTACTTCCTCTAGCAGGGAAATTCTGTGTGTGTGTGTGTGTGTGTGTGTGTGTGTGTGTGTGTGTGTGTGTGTGTGTGTGTGTGTGTGTACCTACCACAGGTCTTCAACTCAGGTCTGGGTCCTGTCATCAGCTTATTCTGTGCAAGGAAGGCACTAAACCACGTAGCCACAGGTCTTCTGATGGCTTTTTAGTAATTAATTTGAGATACATATCTTATGGATTTTCCTGTCTGGACTTAATCTTCTGATCCCCAACAATCCTTGCGTTAGTGTTACTGTGGTGCTACCACAAAGTGACAGTTCACTAAACTGGGAGCAATATGGAAGTACTTGTGCAAGATACAAAGTAACCAGTTCATTAATTTGGTAGCAACAGAGGATCACATTAGATTGCCTTCAAACACATTGTTTCTGATGAGTTTATCTGAAGCCATAATCAAACCTATTAGCTTCACTGTATGAAGTAGCACATATTTGTGGTGTAGAATATGTACAATGAATTAAATCCTGAATCAAAAGTCTTTGCTGGGTTTGCTTTTTAAAAACAAATCAGAAAAAGAGTGTAATTGAAGTGAAGTCCAGACTGGAGGAATATAGCGAGCAGCAGAGCAACTGCTTAGCGTGAGTCCAACCCACAGGACCATAAAGAAGAAGTAGAAGAAAGTGAAAGTGTAGGAGAAATAGGAAAGGAAAGGAGGAGGAAGGAGTAAGAGCAGAGGAAGTGCATAGCAGGAGAGAGAAGAGGAGGGGACAGGGAAAATGTAGAGGAGAGGAGAGAAGGAAGAAGGAAACAGGACCCGGGGGAAGAGCCGCAAGAGGGTAGACAGGAGGAGGAAGATAAATGCAATATAACAACAAGAAATTTGGAAAACATTTTGCATAAGTGATCTGCATGTGCCTCGCAGGATTATTTTCTAATCAGAGAGAGAGCTAGCAGAGTGACAATATGGGTGATACCTATTTCTTGGTCATTGTATTCTCTTTCTTCAGAGAGGAGTTCAGAAGAAATCCTGAGTTTGGTGCTTTATAGATATTCTTCAGGATTTCTTTTTCATGAATCTAACATGGGAAAGAACTAAATGCAACTTCCCTTAATTAAAGAAAGAATAGAAGCTATTTTAATTTGTATTACTGTGCATGAAGAAATCCTGGAGATTTCTGGTTAACACAAAGGGCCCCATGGAAAAATATAGGAAAAGAGGAAAGTAAAGCTGTTTTTAAAATATAATAGGTCATCATTGGTGAAAAGTTTTAGTGCAGCCCCACGGCCAACCAAAAAAAACAAAGTTTTAATGGATATTTTTTCCTTTTTTTGCCAGTTGTTCAGTGCTGCAGCAAAGCTGTGCCCTAGAGCCCATTCCAAATCACCAAGTTAACCACCATTTCTGTAGTCCCTGTGGGTGTGACTGCCTCCTCAGGTCAGCCATTGAGAAGTGGGGCCCCCTCCCATGTGACAGATGTGCAGTGAGGAGATGTGTGTGCATGCTCCCTAGCATTGCCAGATTAGCATTGCTCACCCTACCGACCTCTCATCCCAGTCTCAGTTGTTCCATTTCACCCAGGAGCTGGCATCCATGGAGCTAGAATTGAGTCCACTGCTGCCCTCTCCTCCTCCAGCTCGGCTGGTACTGGTTTGCAGTGGTCCTGGGTGCAAGTGTAATCCCAGAGAGACACCGTTCTAGGATCACTGCCTGCCCCCATGGGTGTGGGGTTGGGGGGACACCATGTATCTACAGAGCGCAGCCCATGGGAGAAGGAAGGCTAGGCATGTAGTCCACCCCCTTGGGGCCAGGCAGCCCAGCCTTGGTTCACCTCATCTGTCTTTAAGGTGGTCTGTGGATTAGAGCCATGTGCTGTCCCCTCTGCAAGTGGGCTTGTGACAGCTGCAGCAGCTCAGCAACCTGGAGCCCCTTCAGCATCCCCGTGGACCTCCATTTGCTTATCTCTGTGGACTCAGGTACAGGGCCATCCCTACATATACCCATCAGTGCCAAAGGAGCCTGGACTTGCAATGCACCAGCTGCAGCACCAGGGGCCCAAAGCTCCTTTGGCTTTACTTTGTCATCCTTCTGGTACACATGGGTCCAGCTCTGGGTGCCATTCTGAGGATGCTCCATTTGGAGGCAATGGGCACACCTCCTACCCATGTTGGGCTCCAAATCAGTGCAATGGGTCTGGCCTTGGCAGTGTAGGCTGCACAGATTGAAGGTAGGGTTTGGGGTCTCCCCTGCCTTCCCTCCTGGCTTTGGCACCTGAGACTGGGTAGATTGGTTTGGTCACTCTGGAGCTTTGTTGTCTGCAACCCACCACAACAAGTGCTGCGCCTTTTGCAGCAGCAATGTCCTGTCCTCGACCCCTTCAGTGTCACCACACGGACCTCTGATAGGTCTACATGGGCTGGGTGTGGGTGTCACCCCAGGACTCCCATTATGAAGTGCCAGTCCCCTTCATGGTACTGGAAGCAAGAGGTGCCACATATAATTTCTACTTCCTATCATTTTCCTTCTCTGAGATAAACAGAACTTGGAGATATAAATAAGTTTTATTAAAACAAAGTATATAACTTATATCACTTCAACCTGTTAAACCACTGTAATATTTTTTATCCAGTAGGAATTCTTTTTGTAATTACTTATTTTACTTTTGAGTGTAACTAATGTAATATATTTTGTGTGTAATTTACTATTCTAGTGTAATTTCATTTGCACTACTTACATACGTTTTTTTTAATTCTGAGATTTAATAATGTGGGTTTTGGATAAGAGTTTTGTTGTACTTTTATTTCAGATTGCCATAGTGGACTTGTAAATACAAACAATAAAATCCATTCTTGCTATTATGAAGTCCAATGATTTTGGAGACTACAGACTCAAGAATATAGCATTATATATCATACAGTAATGTGTATCACTTTGTTTAAAACTGCTCCATAATATAATTAGTAATTTAGGTGTAAGCCACTTCATCTTGCATGCTGGTCCCTTTGGTGAAGTAGGACCCTAGTGTCAGCTTTCCCAACTCAGGCCCTTGTGGGCACCTCTCCTGGGACTGTGGGAGAATATCAGGGTGTAACTGCTGTTGGGCTAGAGCAGCTACCCGGCAGCTGCTGCATGAATGACACAGTGCCACTGACTCACATGTAGCACCCACCTGCCCCTTGGGCATGGGCTCTGAGGATCAGCCCCTGGGAGCACACACGCACCGTGGGGCGGTGACTGCCCACCTAGGAAAGAGTGAAGACCAAACAGAAGCCACATTCAGATCGGCTTGTACAGTATTTATTCTCCATAGAGCAGGGGACAATTCTTTTCCACTGTGGGGAGAAAACAAGAAAGACAGGCCCAGGCAGGGTGAAGCTAACTTTTGTACTCAGGCTGACAACGAAACTTTCCTCCATGCACTCTCCAGCAGGTTCAGGAACCCCTTCCATGTTCCTTGTCCATGGAGTAGATGTCAGGGACACTCACGTCTAGTACACCTAGCTGCTCTTTTGGGTTTGTTTGTTAATTAATATAGAGAGCCCCTCCCTTAGACAGCAGAGTTATATTCTGGGTTTTGTAAAACGTCCTGCATCTAAGCATTGCCATGTTTGGTTTTTGTATTTTTTCTGGTAATTTAATTGTGAAATTTGTGTTTTAGGAGTTGAGATTAAAGAGAATTTGAAGAGGAGTAGAAAGAGCAGACATTTTTATCTCATTCCTGAATTTATAAGAAATGGCTTTAACTTTTCAATAGTAAGTATAATGCTGGCTGCAGGTTTGTCAATCCTTAGCAGAAAGAACAGCACTGGAGCAATATTAGTTCCAAATTTAAAACTCTACTAAAAAGCCATAGTAATATGAACAGCTTGGTACTGGCACAAGAACAGATCTGAGGACCAATGGAATAGGACTGAAGACTCAGAAATGAACCCACTGATTTATAGCCAGCTAATTTTTGACAAGGGAGCTAAAAAACCTAGAATGGAAGAAAGACAGCCTTTTGAGTAAATGGTGTTGGCAAAATTGGTTAAACACCTGTAGAAAACTAAAGCTAGATCCGTATATATCATCCTACACAAGAATCAACTCCAAATGATCAGAGACCTCAAAATAAAAGCAGACACCGTGAAAACATTACATGAAGGAATAGGAGAAACTCTAGGGTTCTTTTGCATAGGCCAAAATATTCTTAATAGAGAACCAGAAACAAAAGAAATCAAAAAAAGGTTGGAGAAATGGGATTGCACGAAACAGCAGAGCTTCTGCAAGGCAAAGGTCATAGCTCACAAGATCAATAGAAAGCCCACTTACAGGGAGAAGAGCTTCATGAGTTATAAAACAGACAAGTCTTTTTTTTTTTAAATTTAATTTAATTTTATTTGTGAACATACTGTACAGAGGAGTTACAGTTAAATGGGCAGGATAATGCGTACATTTCTTACCAAGCACTGCAGCCTCCTCCTTTGTTTACCCTTCACATCCCTTCCCAGCCTCCCCCCTCCACCCCTAATCCCAATCCTTCTCCTTACCCCCCACCCGGTCCCCCCACACACCAATGTTGTAAAGCTCATTTTGGACATGACAACTTGTACTTCTCATTGTTGCAACAGATCCAACTGTATCCTTAAACAACTGGTTTTTCCCCATCTCCTCCACAAGTTATACTGACATCAAATATAGTGAAAGCAGGGGTTATACTCTGGGGGAGGGACATACAAAGCAACAAAGAGATAATCTTATAAATGTGTTAGAAACACATGCATGAAAGAAAAAAACATTAAAATACACATCTAAGGGTTCATTTTCCTGACATCACATTATCTGACCTTTTCCGCTTGACTCATACATATACTAGATATTACAAATAAGGGAAACCATGGGACCTACGTTTCTTTGGGCCTGGCTTACTTCACTTAATATAATTTTTTCCAAGTTTTTCCATTTCCTAACAAATGGGGCAATGTCATTCTTTCTGATGGAGGCATAGAATTCCATTGTGTATATATACCACATTTTCTTGATCCATTCATCTACTGAGGGGCATCTGGGTTGGTTCCATATCTTAGCTATGGTAAATAATGCTGCAATAAACATAGTTGTGCTGGTAGCTTTAGTGTGGTCTTGTTTGTAAACATTAGGGTAAATGCCCAAAAGTGGGATTGCTGGGTCATAGGGGAGCTCTATGAGAAGTCTTCTGAGGAACCTCCATACTGCTTTCCAAAGTGGTTGAACAAGTTTACATTCCCACCAAAAATGAAGTAAGGTTCCTTTCTGTCCACATCCCCTCCAGCATCTGTTGTTGTTAGAGTTCTTGATTTTTGCTGTTCTAACTGGAGTGAGGTGATATCTCAATGTTGTTTTGATTTGCATTTCTTTTATGGCTAGGGATGTTGAACATTTCTTCATGTGTCTATTGGCCATCCTTCTTTCTTCTTCAGAGAAGTTTCTCTTTAAGTCTTTAGCCCACTTATTTATTGGGCAGTTGTTTCTTTGAGGATTTGTTGTTGGGGGGTTTAATTTTTTGAGTTCCAAGTATATTTTAGATATGAGCGCCTTGTCCGTGGTATGGCTAGTAAAGATCTTCTCCCAATCCGTGGTCTTTCTATTGATCTTGCTAGCTATGTCATTTGCCCTGCAGAAGCTCTGCAACTTTATGCAATCCCATTTGTCCAACCTTTCTTTGATTTGTTGTGTTTCCGGGTCTCTATTCAGAAAATTTCGGCCTGAGCCAAGGAGACCCAGGGTTTCCCCTATTCCATCCTGTAATGTTTTCACAGTGTCTGCTTTGAGTTCAAGGTCTTTGATCCATTTGGAGTTGATTCTGGTGCAGGGTGATATATAAGGATCTAGCTTAAGTTTTCTACATGTAGTTAACCAATTTTGCCAGCACCATTTACTGAAGAGGTTGTCTTTCTTCCATTCTATTGTTTTAGCTCCCTTATGGAAGATTAGATGGCTATAGGTCTGTGGGCTCATTTCTGGGTTTTCAATTCTATTCCATTGGTCCTGAGGTCTGTTCTTATGCCAATACCCAGCTGTTTTGATTACTATGGCTTTATAGTAGAGTTTGAAGTTTGGTATTGATATTCCTCCAGCAGTGTTCTTTCCATTCAGGAGCGTTTTTGCTATTCGGGGTCTTTTATTGTTCCATATGAATTTTTGGATTGCCTCTTCTATTTCCTTGAAGAATGAGGTTGGAATTTGGATAGGTATTGCGTTGAATTTGTAGATAGCCTTGGGAAGTATTGCCATTTTCACGATGTTAATCTTTCCAATCCAGGAGCATGGGAGGTTTTGCCATTTTTTAAGTTCTGTGTTGATTTCCTTTTTCAAGATTTTAAAGTTTTTATCATAGAGGTCCTTCACTTCTTTAGTTAAGTTAATTCCTAGGTATTTTATTTTTTGTGGGGCTATTACAAATGGAGTTGCTTTCCTAATTTCAGCCACACTTTTCTCATTGTTGGCAAACAGAAAAGCCATTGATTTTTGGGGGTTGATTTTATAACCTGCTACTTTGCCAAAGTTTTGAATCAGCTTGAGTAATTTGGGAGTGGAGTCTATGGGATTCTTTAAATACAAGATCATGACATATGCAAATAGGGAGAGTTTTATTTCTTCTTTCCCTATTTGGATCCCCTTTATGTCTGCATCTTGTCTTATTGCTGTAGCTAGGCATTCTAATACTAGATTGAAGAGTAGCGGAGAGAGTGGGCATCCTTGTCTTGTTCCTGAGTTAAGAGGAAATGGCTTTAGTTTTTCACCATTGAGTATAATGCTGGCGGTAAGTTTGTCATATACAGCCTTTATTGTATTGAGGAATGTTCCATGGATTCCTAATTTTTCCAAAACCTTCATCATAAAGGGGTGTTGGATCTTGTCGAATGCTTTTTCTGCATCTATTGAGATAACCATGTGGTTCTTATTCTTGCTCCTGTTGATGTGATGAATAATATTAATTGATTTGCGTATATTGAACCAGCTTTGCATCCCTGAAAAGAATCTTGTTTGATCGTGGTGTATGATTTTTTGGATGTATTGTTGAAGTCGATTGGCCAAAATTTTGTTGAGAAGTTTTGCATCAATGTTCGTCAAAGAAATGGGTCTATAGTTCTCTTTCTTTGATGAGTCCCTGCCTGGTTTTGGGATGAGGGTTATGATGGCTTCATAGAATGTGTTCTGTAGTGAGCTTTCTCTTTCAATTTCATTGAAGAGTTGGAGGAGTATTGGTGTGAGCTCTGCTTTGAAGGCCTTGTAAAATTCCGCTGTAAAACCATCTGGTCCTGGACTTTTCTTAGCTGGGAGGTCTCTTATTGCTGTTTCTATTTCAATGCTTGATATGGGCCTGTTAAGCTGGTTTAACTCATCTTGGTTTAGTTTTGGCATGTCAATATTTGCTAGGAAGAGGTCCATTTCTGTCAAGTTCTCAAACTTATTAGCATAAAGTTTTGAGAAGTATTCCCTTATAATGTTCTGAATCTTGGTTGTTTCCGTGGTGATGTTTCCATTCTCATCTCTGAGTTTATTAATTTGGGTGTGTTCTCTTCTTTTTCTGATAAGATTTGCTAAGGGTCTGTCAATTTTGTTAAGTTTTTCCAAGAACCAACTCTTTGTTTTGTTGATTCTTTCTATAGATTTTTTAGATTCTAATTCATTTAATTCTGATTTAATTTTGATTATTTCTTTCCGTCTACTGGATTGGGGTTTATCTTGCTGCTCTTTTTCAAGGAGGTTTAGATGTGTCATTAAATTGATAGTTTCAGATCTCTCCAATTTGTTGATGTAGGAACTGAGCTATAAACTTGCCTCAGAGTACTGCCTTTGCTGTGTCCCAGAGGAGCTGGTATTTTGTGTGTTCATTTTTGTTGAATAGCATGAACATTTGAATTTCTTTTCTAATCTCTTCCATGACCTTCTCATGATTCAGCAGTGTGTTGTTCAGCTTCCATGTGATACCGGACTTTCTTTGGTGGCTTTTGGTGTTGAGTTCTAATTTTATTCCCTTGTGGTCAGAGAGAATGCAAGGTATCACTTCAATGTTTCTGAATTTAGACAAGTTTGCTTTGTGGCCTAAAATGTGGTCTATTTTAGAAAACGTTCCATGTGCTGCTGAGAAAAACGTGTATTCTGATGCTGCTGGGTGAAATGTTCGGTAGATGTCTGTTAAGTCTAAGTGATCTATGCAGCTGTTTAGATCTACGGTTTCTCTGTTGAGTTTTTGCCGAGTTGATCTATCTAGTGGGGAGAGTGGTGTGTTAAAATCCCCAACAATTAATGTCTTTGGATCTATGTGGGATTTGAGGGAAAGTAGTGTTTCTTTGATAAATTTAGGTGCTCCATTGTTTGGCCAATAGATGTTTAGAATTGTAATATCCTCCTGAAGGAGAGATCCTTTAATTAGTATGTAGCGACCTTCTTTATCTCTTCTCATGAATTTTAATTTGAAGTCTATTTTATCTGATATTAAGATTGCAACTCCCGCCTGTTTATGGGGGCCGTTTGCTTGGTAGATTTTGTTCCAGCCTTTAACATTGAAAATGTGTTTGTTTTTATGGGCAAGATGTGACTCCTGCAGGCAGCAGATAGAAGGGTCTTGTTTTTTAATCCAACTAGACAGTCTATGTCGCTTAATTGGACAGTTCAGTCCGTTAACGTTAAGAGATAGGACTGAGAGGTATTTGGGAGTTCCTGTCATGTTATCCACCTTCTTGGGGGCTGCGAAAACTGGGTTCTTCCTATGGTTCTTGGATTCTCAGTTTGGGTGCAGTTTCTTGGCCTTTGTTGCGGTCTTGTTGGTTTTCTATGTGTAGGACATCTTTAAGAATCTTTTGTAGGGCTGGTTTGGTGGAGATGTATTGTTTCAATTTTTCTTTGCTATGGAAGGTTTTTATTTGGTCTTCAGTTATGAAGGAGAGTTTAGCTGGGTACAGTATTCTTGGTTGATGGTTGTTTGTTTTTAGGGCATGGCATACATCATTCCAGGCTCTTCTTGCTTTGATTGTCTCTGCTGAGAAATCTGAGGTGATTCTCATTGGTTTCCCTTTATAGGTGATTAACCTTCTCTCCTTGACAGCTTTAAGGATCTTTTCCTTGGTCTGAGTTGATCCTGTGTGGATTATAATGTGGCGGTGGGATGTCCTATTCTGGTCTTGTCTATTTGGGGTTCTAAAAGCTTCTTGTATCTGAATTGGCCTATCGTTTTGTATGTTTGGGAAGTTTTCTGCTAGGATCCAATTAAACAAATTTCCTAGACCATTAACTTCTGTTTCTATGTGCTCCTCTACACCCATTATCCTTAGATTAGGCCTTCTGATGGTGTCTTCCAGGTGTTGGATAGATCTATCATACTTCTTGGACTTGAAAACAGACAAGTCTTATATCTAAAATATACTTAGGATTCAAAAACTTAAATCCCCAACAACATATCATCAATGGAAAAACTTCCCAATAACTACACGTGCTAAAGACTTAAAAAGAAACTTCTTTGAAGAGGAAATAAAAATATCCATTAGACACATGAAGAAATGCTTAACTTTTCTAGTCACAAAAGAAATGCAAATCAAAACTGAGATTGCTCCTCACTCCAGTTAGAATAGCTATAATCAAGAAATGTCATAACGACAGATGCTGGAGGGGATGTGGCTAAAAGGGAACCCTATTGCTTTGTTGGTGGGAGTGTAAACTTGTTTAACCACTTTGGAAAGCAGTGTGAAAGTTCTTCAAAAGACTCCACGTAGAGCCCCCATTATGACACAGCAATTCCACTTTTGGGCATTTACCCAAATGATCACAAAGAAGGTCATACCAAAGCTACCAGCACAACCATATTTATTGCTGTATTATTCACCATAGCTATGATATGGAACCAACTCTGATGCCCTTAAGTAGATGAATGGATCAAGGAAATGTGGTACACACACACACACACACACACACACACACACACACACACACACACACACACACACGTAATGGAATTCTATGCCTCCATCAGAAAGAATGACATTGCCCCATTTGTTAGGAAATGGTAAGACTTGGTAAAAATTATATTAAGTGAAGTAAGCCAGACCCAAAGAAACATAGGTCCCACGGTTTACCTTGTTTTTCCCTTGTTTGCAAGGACTAGTACATGTCTAGAACAAGCAGAGAAGATCAAAGGGTAGATAGATATGAACATATAAGAGGTGTTAGGCGAAATGTACCCCAAGTCAAAGACAAAAACGGTTTTTACTTTCTTGCTTTTGTTTTTAATATACTTATCATGCACTATGTGATTCTGTTGTAGGTTCATCCCCCCACATATAACCCCTGTTTTCACTGTATTTGATTCCAGTGTTCTGCATCTTATATACATTTTTTGTAATTGGAGAGTGGAAGGGATATAGCAGAATGCTGAAATGGGGATGCAGGGTGACCCAATGTGACGATGAGATGTACAGGACACTGTGGAAAATGAATTTACAATGTCAGGATAGGGTGGAGGAAGGAGGAGTTGGACATGTGGTGAGGGAAAAGATGGTAGGGGAAAAACAAAGGAGGAGGTAACAATGCTCGATAGGAAATGTACTCATTACCTAGTCATGTAAACTGTAAGCCCTCTGTACAGTACTTTTACAATAAAAATATATTTAAAAATCTCTGACTGGTGTAGATTTCCAGTGCTACCCTCGGCATTGCATTTTGCCTTTTCTGGCTGTGGTTAGGTCTACATGTCCAGTAGATCAGTAGCCTTCAAGGAATCTTGGTCCTGAAGTGGGACTTGGATTGTCCAGTGGTGTTTGGAACCAGACTAAGGACAAGACAAAACCACTTCCATGGCATGGCTTCTTCATTCCCCATGCAACTAGGATTGCAAGCAGAATTTCTCTGAATTTGACTCCAGAAACCAATTACTGAACCAAAAGGCAAACCACCAAACACTTCTCTCTTCATCCCATTCCTTACTTTCTAACTCCTTGGGAAAGTAGAAAATAATTTTGCAGGTTTTGTCAAACACACAAATTGCCCACGACCTCCCCTGTTAAACTAGGTTACAAGTCACTAACTAAGTCATGTAAACGGATAATGCCATATTCATTATTCTGGACAACATCCTCAGGTTGTTTGATGCTTTAATTTTTTATTATTGTTGTTGTTGTTGGAAGGGGGGCCTGAACTCTGGGTCTGGGCTCTGTCCTTGAGCTGTTCAACTCAAGGTTAGAGCACTACCACTTGAGCCACAGCGCCAATTCCACATTTTTCTGCTTATGTGGTGCTGAGGAATTGAACCCAGGACCTCATGTATACAAGACAATCACTCTACCACTGAGTCTCCTTCCCAGCCCTAATGCTTTAATTCTTTAAAATTTCTTTTTGTCAGTCATAGGGCTTGAACTCAGGGCCTGGGTATTAACATAACTCTGAGTTCTTCAGCTCAAGGGGAGCCCTTTACCAATTGAGCCACAGTGCCACTTCCTGTTGGGAGATAAATGTCTCACAGATTTTCCTGCAAGGGTGTGCTTTGAACGGTGAATTTTTAAATTATATTTCTTCAAGTTGTTTATTGGTGCGTTACAGTTTTTCTGAAATTTAAAGTTTGCTGTAAACATTTGTCTTCAAGTAATCCAACAGCATTAAATATTACATTTAGAAGCTATCCTGTAGCACATCCGTTTTGAAATTATTATGTTAAGATGAAATTCTTATTCTTTGTAGAAACAACCCATTAAAGTCCAAATGGGAAATATGCTAATTTCAGCAGCCTTGAGTCTCCTTCCACTTTTTTTTTTCTCTCCAGTATCTTTTTTTTTTTTTGGAACAAGTGTCATGGACTGTCCAACCATTCAAAAGGAAGCTCATTCCATTAATTTAGTAGAAAAAGAATCCAGGATGCCTGCATATCAAGGCTACTTTGATTAAAATGTTAATCTGATAATTCATGCCAGTGAATTTTCAAAGTCATTTTGATAATTTTTTACACCACTCATTAAAGAAGTTCCAAAAAGCAAGAATCAAAAATCATGTTCTGCTTTCTAAAGTTTAAAAAGCTAGTAATTCAACAAAACAATTCTTTTCTTCCAAGATTCCATGGAGAATTTCTCTTTTATCATAGCCCTTACCACTGACCCCTTCCCTTCAAACTTGTAGCTTTATTCAGTTTTCTTGTTCCAGCCTTCATTTTGTTACTAGCCTCAGTAATCTCCTTATGGTATTTTACAATGAAATTCCATTTGTTGTTAGAGAGCTCAATTCATATTGCCAAAGGCAGAATTATGAGCATATCATAGAGCATAAAATATTGAGTATCATTAATGTGATCATATGCAACTATTCCATAAATCAATATAAGTACCACATAAATGTGCATCTTCATATGCTTTTTAAAATGGAACGGAGTTACATATCTATGTCATAAAATAATTCAGCTCACTAGTAGAAGAGAATAAGCTAAGCATTTTTTATCATCTCTAATATTCTTTGTAAAATTTTCTTTTCTCATTAACTATCACCTTAAGGCCTGCTTTTCCTAGCACCAAGATATAAGTTGATGTCCTTGGATTTTAGTCACCTCTTAGTAACTTGCCTTCCAACACCAGTTATTCCCTCATGTAAAATACCTGAGGAATAACTTGTCATATTGTGCCTGCAAGAGGTGGACCCAAGTCGACTGTCTGTGCCCACTCTTGCTTTGCTTTGTTTGGGAGTGGAGTGGCAGAGACAGTGGTGTCAGGTATCAGGTGGTTGGATCCATGGTGTTAAGAATTGTGGGTACCAGAAAAGAGTAGCAGAGAGTAGGATACTAGGGAAAGGGTAATTGTGACTGTAATTGCTGAGTTGCAGTGGCAGAAATTGGGTAACACCAACAGCTTTACAGGGGTTGGCGTAGCTAATACAGGCATCCAGAACAGTTTATCAGGGACAAAGAATCATAGACAAAATGAAAGATAAAAGTTGTGAGGGATTGTGGGGAACAACAGGGTAACAAGGTCATGGTTGTGCAAACTGGGTACCCAGTACTAGGGTAGAAGTAATTGGCATGGTGGACTGATGTGGTGCAGAGCTCTGGGTTTGACTCTCCAGTTTTGACTGTTAGATCTTTAGGGAACTACCTCTATCAGCTCATTATCAGTTGTTGTGTTCAGGCACATACCATCTATAAATGTCTACTCCAAGTAGATTGCATTCTTTGACACCAGCTCTAGGATCTTTGCCCTAAGCATCCTGAGAGACCACACTTCACAATGCTGCAGAACAAGCTCCACAAAGTGAGCTGCTATCATTTCATACAACTCTTGCTGCTCCTCTCCAATGTCAATTATCATGGTAGGGAGGGATCTGAGTTGTGCTCAGCAGCAATGCTCTGGGAAGCTATCAATTCTTACCCTGGCATGCTGGGAGATCCCTAGAATTGGTAAAGAGCACTTGCTGGTGCTCTTCCAAGTTCTCTCTGAATACCCAGACTATTGTACCTCAGATGGGTTACTTTGATATCCAGGTGGCCTCAAACTTGCTCTATCTTCTCCCTCGAGGTTCTCATTAGCTTCAGTTGCCTTTCCTTTTCCCTCCAAGTAGTTTGCTTCATCTCCACATCCTTTGAACTCTGCTTCATATCAACCTGTGGCTTCCACACCAAGCCCTTCCACTTTCTCATCTACCTCTCTAGCTGTGAATCTGGCAAAAAAAAGCTACATGTAACTTCTGTATCTCTTTATCAAGATTTGAGCTGGAATCCCAGGTGGTAATAGCAAACTGAGAACATGGGGAGCATCTTAAATACTCCCCTGCCATTCACTGCTCATTGAGAAAGATGTGAAAGTGTTGTGGTCAGTATCTCCTTTTCCATTTCTGGTTCAACAGAATAAAGGGAAGTCACAATGGATCTACCAGGCAGCTGCAATGTCAGCAAGTGAACCAACCAAATATAATTTAATGAGGGGATACTTATCAAATGTAGTAGTGTAAATGCACATATTTTTAGGACACTACTAAGGGCTATCATCAAACTAGTTAACTTCCAAAATGGTAGACCAATCTTAGACTCTCCCTTAGATCTTCCTGTTCTGAAGTCCCTGAGGAGTTTTACATACAACTCAGACCTAGTAACATGTGTAAATAGAAAAGTGTGTATGGATTAGTATTCTGAAGGTGTGATATGGTCTTGTCATGACTACCATGAAATCAATGTCCTTTCTCTATCCTTCACAACATCTCTTTATTTGGCATAACTGGCAGATTTCTTAGTGTGTTGTTTTTTCCTGCTAGTTCAGTGCACAGGTTAAAACATTAAGCATGCCAAACCATGGGTTTCCATTGCCTAGTAGACATTTGCATCCTAGGACCTCCCTTCCAGGTAACTCTCTTCTTGGGCCCTCATATGCATATGCTCACAGAAGAGAATATATCACAAACCAGGGAACATAGTTGCTCAATGATGATTAGCTCACACAGAGACTCAAGCAGTTTGGGTCTGGAGCCTTTCTGAGAGGCCTTGGACTAGGTACTGGGGGCAACATTGACAGAAATTCCTCAGAGCAATACCACCGACAGCAAGTGAGTCCTGACATTACTAGTCCTACCTAGGATATGAACACATGAACAAACCCTGTTTAGCCTATTGAACAGTGCCCCCATCAATGAAATCATTTTGAGTGTAGGAGAAAATCTCCATTTGTAAAGCAGTACACATAAGAAGCACATGATGCCCCACACTCAAAAGCTCCAGTAGAACAGAGTGTAAGGCTGTGTACACAGTTGGGAAATAGGATTCTAAGGGGTGGGAAGGGATGATTTTAGATAGCAAACTTAGAAGTAATTATAAGTTTCTGAATACTCTTACCTAACTATCTCCGGCCCCTCAGATCCAATTCAAGAAATAATGGAGTTTATGATCACAAAATAAAGTTTTTAATCCCAGGGACAAACTCTAGATGTAAGAACATCTTCCCAGATGCCCCTGATGTAAAGGGTCAGAAAGGCAAAGGGGAAGGGCGCCCAATGCTCAGGAATATAAATGGAGCTTACAAGCCACTGCAGTCTCTGCATTATAGCCTGCTCCTTTGTTTACCCTTCCCATCCCTTCCCAGCCTCTCCCATCCCCCAATCCAACCTATCCCACCAAAGTTGTAAAGTTCGTTTTCGACATGACCACTTGTACTTCTCATTGTTGCAACGGGTCCAACTGTATCCTTATTTAAACAACTTGCTCTTCCCCTTCCCCTCCACAAATTATACCGACATCAAATATAGTGAAAGCAGGGGTTATAATGTGGGGGAGGGACATACAAAGCAACAAAGAAATAATCTTATAAATGCGTTAGAAACAAATGCATGAAAGAAAAAAAAAACATTTAAATACATATCTTAGGGTTCATTTCCGTAACATCACCTTATCTGAACTTTTCTGCTTGACTCATACATATACTAGATATTACAAATAAGGGAAACCATGGGACCTATGTTTCTTTGGGCTTGGCTTACTTCACTTTATATAATTGTTTCCAAGTGTTTCCATTTCCTAACAAATGGAGCAATGTCATTCTTTCTGATGGAGGCCTAGAATTCCATTGTGTATATATACCACGTTTTTTTGATCCATTCATCTATTGAGGGGCATCTGGGTTGGTTCCATATCTTACTTATGGTAAATAATGCTGCAATAAACATAGTTGTGCTGTTAGCTTTAGTGTGGTCTTGTTTGTAAACATTTGGGTAAATGCCCAAAAGTGGGATTGCTGGGTCATAGGGGAGCTCTATGTGGAGTCTTTGGAGGAAACTCCATACTACTTTCCAAAGTGGTTGAACAAGTTTACAGGCCCACTAACAATGAAGTAAGGTTCCCTTCTGTCCACATCCCCTCCAGCATCTGTTGTTATTAGAGTTCTTGATTTTTGCCATTCTAACTGGAGTGAGGTGGTATATCAATGTTGTTTTGATTTGCATTTCTTTTATGGCTAGGGAGGTTGAGCATTTCTTCATGTGTCTATTGGCCATCCTTCTTTCTTCTTCAGAGTAGTTTCTCTTTAAGTCTTTAGCCCACTTATTTATTGGGAAGTTGTTTCTTTGAGGATTTGTTGTTGGGGGGTTTAATTTTTTGAGTTCCAAGTATGTTTTAGATATGAGACCCTTGTCCGTTGTATGGCTAGTGAAGATCTTCTCCCAATCCGTACGCTTTCTATTCATCTTGCTAGCTAGGTCCTTTGCCATGCAGAAGCTCTGCAACTTCTTGCAATCCCATTTGTCCAACCTTTCTTTGATTTATTTTGTTTCCCGGTCTCCATTAATAAAATTTCGTCCTGTGCCAAGGAGACCTAGGGTTTCTCATATTCCATCCTATAATGTTTACAGATTGTCTGCTTTGACTCCCAGGTGTTTCATCCATTTGGAGTTGATTCTGTTGCAGGGTGATATATAAGGATCTAGCATTAGTTTTCTAAAAGTAGTTAACCAATTTAGCCCTCACCATTTACTGAAGAGGCGGTCTTTCTTCCATTCCATTTTTTGGTCACTTATCGAAGATTAGATGGCTATGGGTCTGTAGGCTCATTTCTGGGATTTCAATTCTATTCCATTGGTCCTGAGGTCTGTGCCAGTATCAAGCTTTTTTGATTACTTCGGCTTTATAGTAGAGTTTGAAATTTGGTATTGATATTCCTCCAGCAGTGTTCTTTCCATTCAGGAGCATTTTTGCTATTTGGAGTCTTTTATTCTTCCATATGAATTTTTGGATTGCCTCTTCTATTTCCTTGAAGAATGAGGTTGGAATTTTGATAGGTATCCCATTGAATTTGTAGATACCCTTGGGAAGTATTGCGATTTTCACGATGTTAATCTTTCCAATCCAGGAGCATGGGAGTTTTTGCCATTTTCTAAGTTCTGTTTTGATTTCCTTTTTCAAGTTTTTAAAGTTTTCATCATAGAGGTCCTTCACATTTTTGGTTAAGTTAATTCCTAGGTATTTTATTTTTTGTGGGGCTATTACGAATGGAGTTTCTTTCCTAATTTCAGCCACACTTTTCTCATTGTTGGCATACAGAAAAGCCATTGATTTTGGGGGGTTAACTTTATACCCTGCTATTTTGCCAAAGTTTTGAATCCGCTTGAGAAATTTTGGAGTGGAGTCTATGGGATTCTTTTCATACAAGATCATGTCATCTGCAAAGAGGGAGACTTTTATTTCTTCTTTCCCTATTTGGATATACTTTGTGTTTGCATTTTGTCTTATTGCCGTAGCTAGGCATTCTAAAACTAGATTGAAGAGAAGTGGAGAGAGTGGACTTCTTTCTCTTGTTCCTGAGTTAAGAGTAAATGGTTTTAATTTTTCACCATTAAGTATAATGCTGGCTGTAGGTTTGTCAAATACAGTCTTTATTGTATTGAGAAATGGTCCATGGATTCCTAATTTTTCCAAAAGCTTCATCATAAAGGGGTGATGGATCTTGTCAAATGTTTTTTCTGCATCTATTGAGATAACCATGTGGTTCTTACCTTTGCTCCTGTTGATATGATAAATAATATTAATTGATTTGCTTATATTGAACCAGCTTTGCATCCCTGAAATCAATGCTGTTTGATCGTAATGTATAATTTTTTTGGATGAATTGTTGAAGTCGATTGGCCAACATTTTTTTGAGACGTTTTGCATCAAGGTTCATCAAAGAAATCAGTCTATAGTTCTCTTTCTTTGATGAGTCCCTCCCTGGTTTTGGGATGAGGGTTATGATGGCTTCAAAGAATGTGTCCAACAGTGAATTTTCTCTTTAAATTTCATTGAAGAGGTGGAGGAGTGTGAGCTCTGCTTTGAAGGCCTTGTAGAATTCCGCTATAAAACCATCTCATCCTGCACTTTGCTTAGCTGGGAGGTCTCTTATTGCTATTTCTATTTCAATGCTTGATATGGGCCTTTTAAGATGACTTAACTCATCTTGGTTTAGTGTCGGTGTGTCAATATTTGCTAAGAAAAGTCCATTTCTGCCAAGTTCTCAAACTTATTAGCATAAAGTTTTGAGAAGTATTCCGTTTCCATTCTCATCTCTGAATTTATTTATTTAGGTGTGTTCTCTTCTTTTTCTGATAAGACTTACTAAGGGTCTGTCAATTTTGTTAATGTTTTTGAAGAACCAACTCTTTGTTTTGTTGATTCTTTCTATAGTTTTAGTTTGGATTCTAATTCTTTAATTCTGATTTAATTTTAATTATTTCTTTCCATCTACTAGACTGGGGTTTATCTTGCTGCTCTTTTTCAAGGAAGTTCAGATGTCTCATTAAATTGTTGGTTTCAGATCTCTCCGAATTGTTGATGTAGGAACTAAGAGCTATAAACTAGCTTCTGAGTACTGCCTTTGCTGTGTCCTAGAGAAGCTGGTTATTTGTGTGCTCATTTTTGTTGAATAGCATGAACATTTACATTTCCTTTCTAATCTCTTCCATGACCCACTTGTGATTCAGCAGAGTGTTGTTCAGCCCCCATGTGTTACCAGACTTTCTTTGGTAGCTTTTGGTGTTGAGTTCTAATTTTATTCCCTTGTGGTCATACATAATGCAAGGTATAACTTCAATGTTTTTGAATTTGTACAACTTTGTATTGGGGCATAAAATGTGGTCTATTTTAGAAAATGTTCCTTGTGCTGCTGAGTAAAAAGTGTATTCTGATGTTACTGGGTGAAATATTCAGTAGATATCTGTTAAATATAATTGATCTATGCAGCTGTTTAGATCTGCGGTTTTCTCTGTTGAGTTTTTGCCGAGTTGTTCTATCTAGTGGGGAGAGTGGTGTTTTAAAATCCCCAACAATTAATGTCTTTGGATCTATGTGGGATTTGAGGGAAAGTACTGTTTCTTGGATAAATTTGGGTGCTCCGTTGTTTGGCGAATAGATATTAAAATTGTAATATCCTCCTGAAGGAGGGATCCCTTAATTAGTATGTAAGCGACCTTCTTTATCTCTTCTCACGTATTTTAATTTGAAGTCTACTTTATCTGATATTAGGTTTGCAACTCCCGCCTGTTTATGGGGGCCGTTTGCTTGGTAGATTTTGTTCAAGCCTTTAATATTGAAAATGTGTTTGTTTTTATGGCCAAAATGTGACTCCTGAAGGCAGCAGATAGAAAGATCTTGTTTTTTAATCCAACTAGACAGTCTATGTCGCTTAATTGGAGACTTAAGTCCGTAAATGTTGAGAGATAGAACTGAGAAGTATTTGGGAGTTCCTGCCATATTATGCACCTTTTTTGGGCTGTGAAAACTGGGTTCTTCCTATGGTTCTTGGATTCTCAGTTTGGTTGCAGTTTCTTGGCCTTCATTGTGGACTTGTTGGTGTTCTATGTGTAGGACATCTTTAAGAATCTTTTGTAGGGCTGGTTTGGTGGAGGAATATTGTTTCAATTTTTCTTTCATATAGAAGGTTTTTATTTGGCCTTCAGTTATGAAGGAGAGTTTAGCTGGTTACAGTATTCTTGTTTGATAGTTGTTTGTTTTTAGGGCGTGGCATACATCATTCCAGGCTCTTCTTGCTTTGATTGTCTCTGCTGAGAAATCTGAGGTGATTCTAATTGGTTTCCCTTTATAGGTGATTAATCTTTTCTCCTTGACAGCTTTAAGGATCTTTTCCTGGGTCTGAATTGATCCTGTGTGGATTATAATGTGATAGTGGGATGTCCTATTCTGGTCTGGTCTTTTTGGCATTCTAAAAGCTTCTTGTATCTGAATAGGCCTATCTTTTTGCATGTTTGGGAAAGACCTCTGCTAGGATCCAATTAAACAAATTTCCTAGTCCATTAACTTCTGTTTCTAGGTGCTCCTCTACACCCATTACCCTTAACTTAGTCCTTCTGATGGTATCTTCCAAGTTTTGGATAGATCTCTCATATTTCTTAGATTTGTCTTGGATGGTTGTAAGTTCTTTCTCTATCATATCAATGCTGTCTTCCATCCCAGAGTTTCTATCTTCTGCATGGTCTAACCTGCTGTCAAGATTTTCTACTTTGTTATTTATTTCTTTTCCTTCTAATTGATCAGCTTTGATGGCTTCAAATTCTTTGTTGAAGCTTTTTTGTTAGAACTTGTATGTACTTCTTTACTTCCTTAATTTGGTTTTCAGTGTTTATTCTCAAATCACTTAGTTGATTGGTTATGGTTTCCTTGGACTCCCATTCCTTCTGTTGGGATCCATTCAGCATTCCCTTTATGGTCTCCCTGACTTCCCTCAGCTCTTTGTTATTGGATCCAATGAATACCTTTAGTGATCTTTGTGTATTTTCATCCTGCTCTCTCAATTCCTGTATTACTCTTTCCTTAGTTTCCTCCCATTCATGTGATTCCTGTAGTTCTCTTTGAGTGTCCTCAGCCTGTGCAGGCCATTCGTGCCTTTCTCTTTGAGTACTCTCAAGTTGCTCACACAAATCCTGTGTGGTTTTTGAGTATCTTCCTCACACTCATGATATTCCTGTATAAACCTTTGGAATGCCTCCTCTCTCTCCCTATCAATCTCATACAGATTCCTTTGTATGTTTTCAATCTTTTCATTTATCATGTTTGCCAGCAGTGATTGTAGAGCTATTTGGGGACTCTCCTCTGGATTATTCATTATCTGTTCTGTCACCTGAATATCATGAGTGTGAGTTGAGATACACGGACTTGACATTTTTCTTGTGTTTTTCCGGTTTACTCTGCCCATTTGGAATGAAAATAACACCAGTTTTGTGCTAGACACTAACTTAAGGCAAGCATCAACCAAAGTCTGTATTTACACAGTCAATAGTCTGCAAATAAAGTCTAGTTCGACAGATACATCTATTCAACATCAAGCAACTATATATTAATGGGCTACAAACCGCAATGAAGAATTTTGGTAAAGCAGAAATTATTAGGTTGAGGGAGAGATGTGGGTAAAAAAATGGGAGTAGAGAGATGTGGGAAGCCACAGGGAGAGTTAACTAAGTCCTAATCTCAAAGCAGGAAATAGGTTGGATAGGATGAAAGTAGAGAAAGAGCAAAAAAGGAAGAGAAAGGGAAAAAAAGGAACCAGAAATAATAGAATAGTAAAAATTAAATATATTATGTAGCACAAAAACAAAATATTCACAGAAGAAAGTGGATAAAGTGATTGAAGGGGAGGGATATAGAGGAGATGTGAAAAATTTAAAAATAAAAATACTTAAAATATTATATAGGTATGAAGAGGTAGTACTGCTATTAAGGAATTTAAGTCTAAGAGATTTTGAATTTAGAAACAAATTTGTGAATTAAGTGTGTACACAATAGGAGATAAGGCCTAATAATCGACTACGGGTTTATTTGAGAATGTGTAGAACAACAATTAAGTCACATAAAGCAGAATGAAAGAGAAGAAAAGGTGAAAAGGATAAGAAAGAAAGAAAAAAAGATCAGGAGTTCAGTAGAGCTAAACAAAAAACAAAAAAAAATTTTGAAAAAGGAAAAAAAAAGAAAGAACAACGCACACACACATATATGCCTAAAAAAATTATAAGAGGAAAAATATGTTACTAAAAAACATTATTTTTTAAAAAAGGTAAAAATTTAAAAAAAGTTTGAGAAAAAAATTTTTATAAAAGGTGCAAAAAAAGGAAAAAAATTTTTTTTTTATTATTTTGGTAGGGGTGGGAAAAATCCTGTATATCCCTTATGTCCATAACCAGCCTCTTGTTGGAGTCGCTGGTCTGCTTGTGGTGTTTGATTTTCCTGTGGCTTGGTTGATTTCTTAAGACAGTTTGTTTGAACAGGCAGAAAAATGCTCTGCTTAACCCAGGATTTTGGGATCATCTTCCCAGGCTAGTTCAATGGAAGAGAGGTCTGTTTTGAGTATCACAAAAGAGGAAGATGGCTTTTTCCTCAAGTTTGAAGATACTGTGATGAGGCTAGGTTCTGGGTAGAGTTGAGGCCTTTCAACAAACATTAGCTTTTCCCAGGGGCTAGTTTGTGAGAAACTCACAGATCCCAGCCAGGAGCCTCTCTCAGGGTTTATGTTTACTGAATTCCAATTGATTGTCAAGGCTGCTAAAGGGAGGGGCAGCCTCTGGCTCTCATTACCCAGTGAACAAAGCCACTTCTGGGGTTGGCGCCGGAGCTGTGTGACATTTCCCTGGGTGGAGCTGAGTCTGGCAGGTCAATTAGGTTCTTGTGACCTGCTAAATGACTCTAGTTTTCTTCCAAGGCCTGAGTTGGATATAGCAGCTCCGCCCGAGCTTTCTCAGTATCCTTGATGGAGATCTCCGGTACTAGTGGGGGGCAGGGGTGGCCTTCCCTCCTCTGCTCCCTGAGAAGGAGTGAGGACATCAGGCTTCTACTCACACCGAGTCTTGGTTCCTGGGTCGTCTCTGGTCTGCAAACTGTAGGATGAAGATTTCCGCTCCTTGTCGGTTCTTACTGGTGTTCAGTAGAATCCTCTCGCTCGACGCGTCTTGCTCCTTCTTCCTGGAATCTCTGTTTTGCATGTATGGAGGGTTCGGCCACCGCCACCACTGCTGCTGCTGTGCAGTGGCTACTAGCAAGTGCTCAGATCTGTCTCCTTGACTTGTTTTTCCCTCTCTGGCCTAAATCTCTGTCCTGTGATGGCACACTTGTGATTCTCTGGCTTAGGACTGTTCACTGGAACTCTAAAACTGCTTTCTATGCGAGAGTATGTTTAGCCTCCAGCTTCTCCTTCACCATCTTCTGAGAAGTCCTTTTTCTCCTATCATTGCTATTGTTTCTCTTACTGTTAACTCATGTCCTCTTGGGAAATTAATGCACGGCACATACACTCACAAAAAATCATCTGAGAATCTTCTTCCCATTTAAAATTCACCTTAATTTACACAGCACTTAAGAAGTTTGAACAAAATATACTCATCAATAAAGTATTCATAAGCAATTTAATTTTCACATTTTCTTTTTACTAAGTTGTCTCTGAACCACGTGTTACCTCATGTCCAAAAGTATCCTTGGGCTATTTCAATGAAGCCAGAAAACAATCATTTTATCTGGAGCAGCACCATAGATTGTTACTGGAAATAAGTGGAAGTAACTGTTACTAGATGTGGAAATTGATCTCAGGAGAGGAATTGAACATAGAGGAATGACAAAGTTCAAGTTAACTTTTGTGTTCCTTTTTACTGTACAAAAAAAAAGAATCCAAGGCTTGAAGGAAACTCTTACCCTGACATTTCTGAGTGTGTTCTTTACTCATATAAAGCTTGTCTGTAAACTTCTGGTTGAGAGTATTACAAAGGAACCAATATGCCATTTGAAGGTCAGCGTAGAACAAAGGAAATAACTTTGTTTTAAAAGTGTTCTACTGCAAAGAAACAAAGATATGGAGGTTTTGAGGTGTCTTATGGATGGATGTTTCACTCCTGAGATGATTCTCTTGTTGCAGGAGTCAGTTATCAGTTCCTTTAGTATTTTCCTGAGTTTTCCATAGCAATAAAGATTTCGAAAAAGCAGGACAAAGTGAGTATGATTAGCAAAACCAGCCTCTTCTCAGACCACTACCCCTTTAAGGAGAGTCCCAAAGAAATACCAAGGGTTTGTTTTGTTTGCTTGTTTGTTTAGTTTTTGCTGGTTCTGGGGCTTGAACGCAGAGGCTGGACCCTGTCCCTGAACAGTTGTCTTTCATTCCCACCTGCCCACAAAGATAGTACAATACTGCTTGAGCCAAAATTCCACTTCTGGCTTTTTTTGGTGTTTAATTACAGATAAGATTTTGACAGACTCTCCTGCCTGGGTTGGTTTTGAACTAAGACAGTACGAAAGCTAAGTGACATCAACTGTATGGACTTCTCTTTTGAACCGAGAAATATTAGATGAAGTTTACTATAAAGCTAATATTTGACAATTTTTAAAGAAGAGAATATGTTCAGCAAAGAAGCCATAGCTTAAATAACTGAGCAAAATTAGGTGCACTGAATCCTTTGGGAAGATTACTATTGATTTCATCATTCCTTTGGGGAAAACTTAAAGCCACATTTGCACTTTTTTGTTGGTTGTGGGGATTGAACACTGATCCTGGGCAATGTTTCTCAGCACTTCAGCTCAACTGCAGTGCTCTACCACTTTAGCTACAGCACCACTTCCGGGTTTCTGGTGGCTAATTGAAGATAAGTGTTTCAGGGACCTTCCTGACCAGCCTGGATTTGAACCACAATCCTCTGGTTTCAACCTCCTCAGTAGCTAGGATTACAGGCATGAGCGACCAGCAGCCGGCTCATATTTGCATTTAGGTACACTGAATGACACTATGTAGCCAAATAATGGAAATTTGAACCAAATGATGACATTGTAGCTTTTCAGAAAAAATGAGGTAGCAATAAATATGTCTTCTTTTTCCATTTTGTTACCTTAATGACTCATGAGCTTTGGGACCCTTATATTAGCATCCTGTGACATCTGTTTAGGTGTATTTAGTATTAGGAAATGTTCATAGAGAAATATGGAAAGATAGATTTTTAGGAAGTAAAGGAGGTCAGGTATGAAAGAACAGCATAGAAGGAGATACATTTATCGCACAGAAATTAAGAACTAGCCTAAGAGATTTAGAATGCTAAAGGCAATGAGGAATAAGCCTAGTTGATAACTAGCTCTTCAATAACCAAAAATGGTTCCCTAGAACTGTTTCTGATATACCTTAATTACTATCATTTTTTCCTTCCATCTGGAGTTATTCCTTCTCTTCTGTCATAACTGTTAATTAACTTCTGCCTTTTTGATGCCATGACTGCCCAAAAAGGTTTCCAAATCTCACTTAGACTACCCTTCTCATTGTGATTAGCATTGACCCCACTCAAAAGCCTGGAATCTTTAAATTTCCAGAATTAATCTTCACCTAACATCTAAGCACATTCCTGGCATTAATTGCCCTGACCTAATGAATAAAACTTTTTTTTTTTCCAACACAGTATCCTAACATAGATAAAGTACATGAATTAGCGACTATTGTCAGGTATCAGTATGGAAGGAACAATTATATATTCCAAGTATGGGTTCTTTATTTTGCATTTACTAACTAAATGTTCATTGTTGTTGTTGCTGCTGTTGTTGTTTTGGCAGTCCTAGGGCTGAAACTCAGGGCTTGGGATTTATTGCTCAGATTTTTTTTTTCTCAATTCTAACCCTCTACCATTTGAGGCACAGGACCACTTCCAGTGTTTCTTTTTCAGTTTATGTATTACTGAGAAATTGAACCCAGGGTTTAATGCATGCTAGGCAATCACCTTAACATGAAGCCACATTCCCAGAGCCCTAAAGGACTCTCTTAAGATGGCATTACATTTTCATTCCGTAACTATGTATCATAATTTTAGCCAGAAATTTTTGCTAGAAAAGGGCATTGAACACAGTACTGAATCCAGTAAGGCTAGATGGACAATAAATAACTGTCACGTGCTAACCAGGGCACAGAGGGACTTACCTCATGGAGCTGGTACAGCAGACTGAGCGAGACAGCTCCTGACACACAGCCCACCTCCAGAATGAGAGGGCAACCTTGGTTCCAACCACATTGGGGATTCTGGGCTACTTCCTCCAGCACCCATTCAATCAGTTCCTGAGAGATTGAGAAAAAAAGAAAGAAGGTCAGAATTACACTTAAGCCTGGTACCGGTGGCTCAGTCCTATAATCCTAAGTACAATGGAGGCTGAGATATGAGGATTGTGGTTTATAACCAGTCTGGGCAGGAACACCTGTGACACTCTTATCTCCAAATAACCATCAGACAACTGGAAGTGGCTCTGTGACTCAAGTGGTAGAATGCTAGCTTTGAGCTTAGGATCTCAGGGAGCTGTCCCAGGCCCAGAGTTCAAGCCTCACAACTGAAAAGAAGTGGACTTCCCACCACAAGAAGTAGACTGAATAATACCCATTGTCCTAGGGAGCATGGCAGAGAAGTCAGGCCAAGCTTCCTGACAGCTGGGAGTCATGAGTAGGTCACCCAGCTTCTCTGTGCTTCAGTTTCTCCAGCTTCACAACTGAACAAAATGAAGGATCCCGTTCCTCATGGGGATTGGGTATTAAAGAAAGAGAGTCATGTTTTGTTTCATAATCCCATATCTGTCACAAAGTTAATAATACTCACCATCTGAGATCTTCCTGTCATATACTCACAGAAATGCCAAGAACCGTATCTGAATGACCACTCCCTCTGTGCCTGGCCCTGCTCCAGAGATCCCTCTGTATTAATCCCTTGTTTCCTCACAACTATCCCATAAGGAGATTGAAGTCCAATGATTGAGGCCCAACCCAGATGTTCACCTGTGGTCAAAAATGGGCTGCCATGGACTGAGTTTGGGACAATCCATCTAAACCACTGACTGAGTATGGCTCTACACATCTACCATTCCAACTACAGAGGACCTGGCCTAGTGGCTCATGCCTGTCACAGATAGGAGGATTGTGATCAACCCCAGTCTGAGCATATATTAAGTCTCCATCTCAGAAATGCCCAAGACAGAAAAGCTGGTAGAAGCCAGACTGGAAAGCCTAAGGCCTTGAGGTCAAACCCTAATATACTAAAAAGAACCAGAGTCCCAGTGCCAGAGGTTCATGTCTATAATCCTACGTACTCAGGAGGTTGAGACTCTGAAGATCGCAGCTCAAGATTTAAAATAGGGTTGGCCTCGCCTCTCAGAGGTCATGATGAGAAGACCCAGAGTCAGACCTATGATGTATGCTGTTGCACTCCATACTAGCAGGACTAATATATTTGCTAAGTGTTTGCCATGCTCTCTGTCCCCCTGAGAAGTCACCCCCTGCAGGCTGCACTCCTAGTTCCTCCCAAGCTCCCATTGCCACCAACCAGGCCCAAGGAAGTACACAGCTCCAGGGCACACAGACCCCTTGTTCTTGTCATTTAACAGTGCTGTGTCCCCTTCAAGGCCCCCAGACCTCAGTTATGAAGCCCATGCACACCCCAAAGATAGCAGGTAGAATTTACCAAAGAATTCAGCCTCCTTGTTACAACCCACTTCTACACACACACACACACACACACACACACACACACATCCAGACCGGTGACAGAAGACTCATCCATGCAGCACCTGCAACTTGCCAACTGATCACTCACCTGAAAACAGTCAGGCTGTACAAGGAGAAAGATGAGCTCTCTCTGTCTGTCTGTCTGTCTTCAGGTGAAAGGATGACCGAGCACAGAAGACAAGGTTTCACATAGCAAGGGGGGTCTATCTTCTGCATCCAACACCTCCCATCCCCAGAAAAAAGGAAAAGACTCCAGAAGGCAGGTGTGGACATGCTGCTCCCCACCTCTGACTAAAGCCAGCAGGTACCCACCTGGGAGAAGAAAGGTGCAGATGTGCGGCTGTGTGGCTCCCACTGCTCCAGGCCAGGGGCACTTTGGCGCTCACTCCTCACCAACCCTCCATCTCCCCATTTCCTGGGACACTAAATGCTGGGGATGGGGATGGGATCCTCGGGTCAACACACACCCCCATCCCTGGGGCACATTTGTCTCAGGTCGTGGGCCAAACTGTGGGGCACAGAGGAGGTGCGGGTCCTAGTCGTGAAGGGGGGTGATATGGGGTGGCAGGGAGTGGGCCTGTGTGGCCTCAACTCACATGTGCTGCTGGCAAAAGCTGTTGGAAGCTGCTCCAGGTGGGGCAAGCTGCAATGGCAGTGGCATGGCGGACACTCAGGCCCAGCACAGAGGACAGGGAGGCCAGGACAAGGTCAGGCCAAAAGCTGGCTGGTGGTGCACCATTACACAATTGCCTGAGGAATCCAAGAGGCAACATGTATGTGAGCCAGCAGTACCAGGTTTGAAATGCTGTGCCATGGGGAAGGCGGGCAGGGGGCCGGGGCACAGGCAGGCACATGGTGGGCCTGAGCAAGGCCTCTCCTCCTAGGCCTCAAGTCTCTTGATCATCACTCAGCCACCTCTACCTTCTTCAACTGCTGGTAGTGGTGTCAACCACAGAGGGAATCCCAGTACTACTGGGTAGCATGGAATGTGGGCATCGCCATCATTCTTGTATCACATTGGTCAGAAAGAACCATGAAAGAATGGGGGTGTGGCTGGAATCCTGTGATGCAGGCAGAATGGGCGGAGTCAAGATGACAGCAGCCAATTTTCCAGGAAACTCTGTCCAATCCAGTTGGGGACAAGAGAGTGACGTGCTATAGCTGGATGGCTGCACAGGTTGTTTTGTATGTCTGTTTGTTCCCAGTCCCGGACCTTGAACTCAAGATCTGGGCACAGTCTGTGACCTGCTTTTGATCAAGTCTATCCCTCTACCAATGGAGCGACATGGCTTTACTTCTGATTTTCTTGGCACATGTTGGACAGGAGTCTCAAGGACTTTCTTGCCTAGGGTGGCTTTGACCATGATCCACCTATCACAGCCTTGTAAGTATCAAAGAGGACTGCTGAGAGCCACTGGTGCCTGCCTAATCATTGGTCTTACTGATGTTCTTGGAAAGACCTGTGAGTTCCCTATCCTCAGGATTAAGTGGTAGGAGCTGGAGCCCACAGTTGGAATCCTGGTCCTGCCACCTCCAAATGGCAAGAGATCCTAAGAAATTCATTCCTATTCATACGATTACCAATGGAATATGATGTATGTCATGATTAACTGGACTGTTCTTGAATGATTCAACGATAAAATTATACACAATTATAAGACACGTCAATTTTAATTAATACTTTATGAAGTATTTAAACAATGACATTCATTAAATGGAGGCCAAATGACATACCTAAGAATTAGGCATCACATAGCATGAAGATGCCATTTTTTTCTGCCAGGACTGGGATTTGAACTCATGGTCTGGATAACACTGTTGTTGCACTGTGTGAGAAGGAGAAGCTTGTTTTCTTGAATTCAAGAATTTCAGGTACGTTCTTTAAGCCTAAAATTGATGCCCACCACTAGAAAATAGCCTATTTTTGTACATTTTAAATATATGACATATTTATTTTTTATTGTGAATATACTGTACAGAGGGGTTACAATTACATGGGCAAGATAATGAGTGCATTTCCTGTCAAGCATTGTAGCCTCCTCTTTGTTTACCCTTCACATCCCTTCCCAGCCTCCCCACGCCCCCCCCCACTGAATCCGCCCCACCCACCAAAGTTGTAAAGTTCATTTTTGATATGACAACTTTTACTTCTCATTGCTGCAACGGATCCACTTGTATCCTTATTTACACGACTTGTTTTTCCCCTTCCACTCCACAAATTATACCGACATCAATTACAGTGAAAGTAGGGGTTATATTATGGGGGAGGGACATACAAAGCAACAAAGAAATAATCTTATAAATGCTTTAGAAACAAATGCATGAAAGAAAAAAAACATTTAAATATATATCTTAGGGTTCATTTTCCTAATTTACCTTATCTAACCTTTTCTGCTTGACTCATACATATACTAGATATTGCAAATAAGGGAAACCATGGGACCTATGATTTTGGGCTTGGTTTATTTCACTTAATATAATTTTTTCCAAGTTTTCCATTTCCTAATAAATGGGGAAATGTAATTCTTTCTGATGTAGGTATAGAATTCCATTGTGTATATATACCACATTTTCTTGATCCATTCATTTACTGAGGGGCATCTGGGTTGGTTCCAGATCTTAGCTATGGTAAATAATACTGCAATAAACATAGTTGTGCTGGTAGTTTAGTGCGGTCTTGTTTGTAAACATTTGGGTAAATGCCTAAAAGTGGGATTGCTGGGTCATAAGGGAGCTCTATGTGGAGTCTTTGGAGGAAACTCCATACTACTTTCCAAAGTGGTTGAACAAGTTTACAGGCCCACCAACAATGAAGTAAGGTTCCCTTCTGTCCACATCCCATCCAGCATCTGTTGTTATTAGAGTTCTTGATTTTTGCCTTTATAACTGGGGTGAGATGGTATCTCAAGGTTGTTTTGATTTGCATTTCTTTTATGGCTAGGGAGGTTGAGCATTTCTTCATGTGTCTATTGGCCATCCTTCTTTCTTCTTCAGAGAAGTTTCTCTTTAAGTCATTAGCCCACTTATTTATTGGGCAGTTGTTTCTTTGAGGATTATTTGTTGGGTGATTTAATTTTTTGAGTTCCAAGTATATTTTAGATATGAGACCCTTATCCATTGTATGGCTAGTGAAGATCTTCTCCTAATCCGTACACTTTCTATTCATTTGCTAGCTAGGTCCTTTGCCATGCAGAAGCTCTGAAACTTCATGCAAATCCATTTGTCCAAACTTTCTTTGATTTATTTTGTTTCCCGGTCTCCATTAAGTAAATTTCGGCCTGTGCCAAGGAGACATAGGGTTTCTCCTACTCAATCCTCAATGTTTTCAGAGTGTCTGCTTTGACTCCGAGGTCTTTGATCCATTTGGAGTTGATTCTGTTGCAGGGTGATATATAAGGATCTAGCATGAGTTTTCTACAAGTAGTTAAAGAATTTAGCCAGCAGCATTTACTAAAGAGGCTGTCTTTCTTACATTCTATTTTTTTAGGTCCCTTATCGAAGAATAGATGGCTATAGGTCATTCTGGGTTTTCAATTCTATTCCATTGTTCCTGAGGTCTGTGCCAGTACCAAACTCTTTTGATTACTATGGCTTTATAGTAGAGTTTGAAATTTAGTATTGATATTCTTCCAGCAGCATTCTTTCGGTTGAGGAGCATTTTTGCTATTTGGGGTCTTTTATTCTTCCATATGAATTTTTGGATTTCCTCTTCTATTTCCTTGAAGAATGAGGTTGGAATTTTGATAGGTACCGCATTAAATTTGTAGATAGCCTTGGGAAGTATTGCCATTTTCACGATATTAATCTTTCCAATCCAGGACCATGGGAATTTTTGCCATTTTCCAAGTTCTGTTTTAATTTCCTTTTTCAATTTTTAAAGTTTTCATCATAGAGGTCCTTCAATTCTTTGGTTAAGTTAATTCCGAGGTATTATATTTTTGTGGGGGTATTACAAATGGAGTTGCTTTCCTAATTTCAGCCACACTTTTCTCATTGTTGGCATACAGAAAAGCAATTGATTTTGGGGGGTTAATTTTTTTCCCTGCTATTTTGCCAAAGTTTTGAATCAGCTTGAGTAATTTAGGAGTGGAGTCTATGGGATTCTTTACATACAAGATCATGTCATCTGCAAAGAGGGAGAGTTTTATTTCTTCTTTCCCTGTTTGGATCTACTTTATGTTTGCATCTTGTCTTAATGCTGTAGTTGGCATTCTAATACTAGATTGAAGAGAAGTGGAGAGAGTGGACACCCTTGTCTTGTTCTTGAGTTAAGAAGAAATGGCTACAGTTTTTCACCATTAAGTATAATGCTGGCTGCATGTTTGTCATATACAGCCTTTATTGTATGTAGGAATGTTCCATGTATTCCTAAGTTTTTCCATAACATTCATCATAAAGGAGTGTTGGATCTTGTCAAATGCTTTTTTTACATCTATTGAGATAACCATGTGGTTCTTATCCTTGCTCCTGTTGATATGATGAATAATATTAATTTATTTGTGTATATTGAACCAGTTTTGCATAGCTGAAATGAATCCTGTTTGATCGTGGTGTATGATTTTTTTGGATGAATTGTTGAAGTCGATTGGCCAAAATTTTGTTGAGAAGTTTTGCATCAATATTCATCAAAGAAGTGGGTCTATAGTTCTCTTTCTTTGATGAGTCCCTGCCTGGTTTTGGAATGAGGGTTATGATGGATTCATAGAATGTGTTCGTTAGTGAACTTTCTCTTTCAATTTCATTGAAGAGTTGGAGGAGTATTGGTGTGAGCTCTGCTTTGAAGGCCTTGTTGAATTCCGCTGTAAAAACATCTGGTCCTAGACTTTTCTTAGCTGGGAGGTCTCTTATTGCTGTTTCTATTTCAATGCTTGATATGGGCCTGTTAAGATGGTTTAACTCATCTTGGTTTAATTTTGGCATGTCAATATTTGCTAGGAAAGGTCTATTCCTGCCAAGTTCTCAAACTTATTAGCATAATGTTTTGAGAAGTATTCCCTTAAAATGTTCTGAATCTTGGTTGTTTCCGTGGTTATGTTTCCATTCTCATCTCTGAGTTTATTCATTTGGGTGTGTTCTCTTCTTTTACTGATACGATTTGTTAAGTGTCTGTCAATTTTGTATAACATCAATGTTTCTGAATTTGGACAGCTTTGCTTTGTGGCCTAAAATGTGGTCTGTCTTAGAAAATGTTCCATGTGATGATGAGAAAAACGTGTATTCTGATGCAGCTGGGTGAAATATTCGATAGATGTCTATTAAATCTAGTTGATCTATGCAGCTCTTTAGAACTGCGGTTTTCTCTGTTGAGTTTTTGCCGAGTTGATCTATCTACTGGGGAAAGTGTTATTAAATCCCCTACAATTAATGTCTTTGGGTCTATGTGGGGTTTGAGGGAAAGTAGTGTTTCTTGGATAAATTTGGGTACTCCGTTGTTTGGCGAATAGATATTTAGAACTGTAATATCCTCCTGAAGGAGAGATCCCTTATTTAGCATGTAGCGACATTCTTTATCTCTTCTCAGGAATTTTAATTTGAAGTCTATTTTATCTTATATTAGGATTGCAACTCCCGCCTGTTTATGGGGGCCGTTTGCTTGGTAGATTTTGTTCAAGCCTTTAATATTGAAAATGCGCTTGTTTTTACGGCCAAAATGTGACTCCTGAAGGCAGCAGTTAGAGAGATCTTGTTGATTAATCCAACTAGACAGTGAATGTTTCTTAATTGGAGAATTAAGTCCGTAAATGTTGAGAGATAGAACTGAGAGGTATTTGGGACTTCTTTTCATATTATGCACCTTTTTGGGGCTGTGAAAACTGGGTTCATCATATGGTTCTTGGATTCTCAGTTTGGTTGCAGTTTCTTGGCCTTTATTGTGGTCTTGTTGGTTTTCTATGTGTAGGACATCTTTAAGAATCCTTTGTATGGCTGGTTTGGTGGAGATGTATTGTTTCAATTTTTCTTTGCTATGGAAGTTTTTTATTTGGCCTTCAGTTATGAAGGAGATTTTAGCTGAGTACAGTATTCTTGGTTGAGAGTTGTTTGTTTTTAGGGCATGGCATACATCATTCCAGGCCCTTCTTGCTTCGATGGTCTCTGCTGAAAATTCTGAGGTGAGTCTAATTGGTTTCCCTTTATAGGTGATTAATCTTTTCTCCTTGACAGCTTTCAGGATCTTTTCCTGGGTCTGAATTGATCCTGTGTGGATTATAATGTGATAGTGGGATGTCCTATTCTGGTCTGGTCTATTTGGCATTCTAAAAGCTTCTTGTATCTGAATAGGCCTATCTTTTTGCATGTTTGGGAAGACCTCTTCTAGGATCCTATTAAACAAATTTCCTAGTCCATTAACTTCTGTTTCTAGGTACTCCTCTACACCCATTATCTTTAGATTAGGCATTCGAATGGTGTCTTCCAAGTGTTGGATAGATCTCTCATATTTCTTAGATTTGTCTTGGATGGTTGTATGTCCTTTCTCTATCATATCTGGGCTGTGTTCAATCCCCGATATTCGATCTTCTTCATGGTCTAACCTACTGTGAAGGCTTTCTACATTGTTATTTATTTCCTTTCCTTCTAATTGGTCAGCTTTGATGGCTTCAAATTCTTTGTTGAAGCTTTGTTGTAGATATTGTATGAACTTCTTTACTTCATTAATTTGGTGTTCAGTGTTTATTCTCAAATCACTTATTTGATTGGTTATGGTTTCCTTGGACTCCCATTCCTTCTGTTGGGATCCATTCCACATTCCCATTGTGGTCTCCCTGACTTCCTTCAGCTCTTTGTTAATTGACCCAATGAATGCCTTTATTGACCTTTTGTATTCTCATCCTGCTGTATTACTCTTTGCTTAGCTTCCTCCCGTTCATGCCATTCCTGTAGTTCTCTTTGAGTGTTTTAAGCTTGTTCAGGCCATTCCTGCCTTTCACTTTGAGTATTCTCAAGCTGCTCACGTAAATCCTGCATCAGTTTTTGAGTAGCTTCCTCACGCTCATGATATTACTGTATAAACCTTTGGATTGCCTCCTCTCTCTCTCTATCACGCTCATCCAGAGTCCTTTGTAGGTTTTCAATCTTTTCCTGCATTAAACTTGTGTTTGTCTCCTCTCTCTCCCAATCACCCTCATTCAGAGTCCTTTGTATGTTTTCAATTTTTTCATTTATCATGTTTGCTAGCAGTGTTTGTAGAGCTGTTTGGGAACTCTGCTCTGGATTATTCATTATCTGTTCTGTGCCATGATTATCATGAGTGGGAGTTGAGATACACGAACTTGACATTCTTCTTGTGTTTTTCCGGAGTACTCTGCCCATTTGGGATGAAAATAACACCAGTTTTGTACTAGAACATTAACTTAAGGCAAGCATCAACAAAAATCTGTATTTGCACAGACAATAGTCTGCAGATACAATCTAGTTCAACAGATACATCTATTCAACATCAAAAAACTATGTATTAATGGGCTACAAACCGCAAAGAAGAATTTGTAAAACAAGAAATTATAAGGGTTAGGGAGAGATGTTGGTAAAAAATAGTAATAGAGATATGAGGGAAGGCACAGGGAGAGTTAACTTAACTTAGTACTAATCTCAAAGCAAGAAATATGTTGGATAGGATGAAAGTAGAGAGAGAGAGAAATAAAGAACAAAGAGAAAGGGAAAAAAGAGACCAGAAAAAATAGAAAAGTAAAATTTAAAAATATTATACAGAACAAAAACAAACTATGCAGAGAAGAACGTGAATATAATGAGAGAAGGAGAGGGATAAAAAGGAGATGTGAAAATCTTAAAAATAAAAATACTTAAAATATTATATAGGTATAAAGAGGTAATACTGCTATTAAGTAATTTAAGTCTCAGAGGTTTTGAATTGAGTAATAAATTTGTGGATTAAATGTGTACACAAAGAGGATAGGTTTTAATAGTCAACTATTGGTTTATCTGAGGATGTGCAGAGTAACAATTAAGTCACCTAAAGAAGAACGAAAGAGAAGAAAAGGTGAAAAGGGTAAGAAAGAAAGAAAAAACATCAGAAGTTCAGTAGAGTAAACAAAAAACAAAAAGAAATTTTTTTAAAAAAAGAAAGCAAAAAAACCCTGAAATAAAGACGCACACACACATGAACCCCTAAAATAAAAATTATAAGAGGAAAAAAAGTTACTAGGAAACAATTTTTTTCAAAAAAGGTAAAAATTAAAAATTAAAAAAAACTTTTAGAAAGAAAAAAAATTTTATAAAAGGTACAAAAATAGAATAAGAAGGAAAAACAAGTTTCTGATTTTTTTGGGAGGGGTGGGAAATATCCTGTATCTCCCTTGTGTCCCTAACCAGCCTTGTTGGAGTCTCTGGTCTGCTTGTGGTCCTGTGGCTTGGTTGGTTTCTTAAGTCAATTTGTTTGAATAGGTAGAAAAACGCTCTGCTTTACCCAGGATTTTGCGATCTTCCTCCCAGGTTAGTTCAATGGGAGGGACATCTGCTTTGAGAATCACAAAAGAGGAAGATGGCTTTTTCCTCTGGTTTGGAGATGCTGTGATGAGGCTAAGTTCTGTGCAGAATTGAGGCCTTTCAGCAAACAGTAGCTTTTCCCGGTGGCTAGTTTGTGAGAAACTGACAGAGCTCAGCCGGGAGCCATTCTCAGGGTTTATGTTTACTGAATTTCAATTGATTGTCAAGGCTGCTTATGGGAGGGGCAGCCTCTGGCTCTGATTACCCAGTGAAGAAAGCCATTCCTGGGGCTGGCGCCCGAGCTGGGTGACTTTTCCCTGGGTGGAGCTAAGTCTGGCAGGTCAGTTAGGTTCTTGTGACTTGCTAAATGACTAGTTTTCTTCCAAGGCCTGAGTTAGAGCTAGCAGCTCCGCCTAGCTATGTCAGTATCCAAGATGGAGATCTCTGGTACTGGGGTGCTGGAGGAGTGGCCTTCCTTCCTCCGTTCCCTGTGAAGGATTGAGGAGGTCAGGCTTTTACTCACGCCGAGTCTTGGTTCCTGGGTCGTCTCTGGTCTGCGAACTGCAGGATGAAGATGTCCGCTCCTTTTTGGTTCTTGCTGGTGTTGAGTAGAATCTGCTCACCCACCGCATCTGGCTCATTTGTTCTGGACGAATGTGATTCAGGTATGGCGAGTTCGGCCATGAGATCTGTTTCCTTGCCTGGATTTTCCCTCTCTGGGCTAACTCTCTGTCCTGTGAAGGACACTTGGTGTGATTCTTTGGCTTAGGACTGTTCACTGGAACTCTAAAACTGTTTTGTATGCGATAGCTTGCTTAGCCTCCAGCTTCTCCTCCGCCATATTCCTGGAACTCCCCTTCTGATTTTCTTTATTGAAGATAACATAAAAGGCAGCTTGAGTTTCTAAAAACAGTGTCTACGCTATATGGCTCCTTCATAGCTTCTTTCCCTCCTAGTGTGTTTTGAGAGCAACAGTTACTACAGTGCTTTTGTTTCTTAGGGCAATCTTTCTCTTCACACAATTCTTAAAGTAGACAATTATTGGAAGCTGCCATTAAATCTAAAAAAGTATGAAATAGCACACAGTGAGTGCTTGCCCTGAATTCCTGGACCTAACAAGTTCCCAATTCTGAAGACAAAGTAATTATGGGTGTGTACTAATAACTTCCACTGAATGGTGAACTTAGAACACTTTTCCCAAGGCAGGTTCGGTCCAGGACAGTAGTTGCCACCAATAATCCTGGTTATTAGGATGGCTGAGATCTATGGACCAATGAACTTACAGACCATGCAAGACTGAAAAGTCTAATATATTGAGTCCCAAAAGATGAAACTGGGACAAGAAGAGAAAACTTATCATTGCTGGAAAAGGAGGAAGACT
The DNA here is from genome assembly GCF_019054845.1 of Dipodomys spectabilis. Classification (NCBI taxonomy): domain Eukaryota; kingdom Metazoa; phylum Chordata; class Mammalia; order Rodentia; family Heteromyidae; genus Dipodomys; species Dipodomys spectabilis. Next base: position 30,229 of record NW_024871261.1, on the reverse strand, counting down.
TAACTAGGAGACTGTTACTCTGAATACTGACATGGGTATAATTATAAAAAAGTTCTAAGTTAGAGCTCATCAGTAGAAACTATCATGTCAAACCTCACTAAAGCTAAAAGTAAAACTTACAAAAATAAAAAAAACTGTTTGGATTTCAGTACTAATATCTTTTTTAAGGATTCTGTTTGTGTGTGTGTGTGTGTGTGTGTGTGTGTGTGTGTGTGAGTGAGTGAGTGTGTGTGTGATGTCTGAAATTATCTATGGGAGAGCTTTGGTTCTTAAAACCATCATATTGACATTATCCTTTAGGTTTCCCATTCACGTCTGGTGGCATTCGAGCTCTAGTACATGATACACTCAATTCTTGCTTTCTTCTGGTTAACTGGAAATAAATATGTAATAGCTATGTCAACCTGGGTTGGTTTCAAACTATGATCTTCAGGTCTGAGCCACTATGCAAGTTACTTAATATTTCAGACTCTCAGCTTCTTCCTGTGTGGAAAGTGAAAAAAATTACTCTGTGGCCTTCGAATCTGGTGGAAGTTATGACTGGGTGCAGAAAGTATAAGTGTTCAGAATGTGTGGACAGAGTCTGACACTCTCATAAAACTACTGATGTTTATATTGAAATGAATTCCAGGAATTGGATTTTTCTGTTCTTGTTTATCCATTTATGGGCATTGAGGGAGCCACAGAAATTCAAGAACAGGGAAACAAATGCAGCAGTTGTACTTTGTAGATTGTACTCCACAATGACCTATATCTCTTGTGGATAGGGACAGGAGCGAAAATCAGAAAGAGAGCAATGGAAGTGATTGTCAAACAAGAACGAAGCATTACCGACTTACAAAATGGTGATCTGTATGTACACTCCCTTAACAATAGCAATTTTAATAACCAGGGTTAAGGATTCTCTCCTCCAGTTTTTGTAGGGGGCCCTAAGACTCAGGCCCACCTATAGAGTTTTTGAAGGTCACATTATACAATAATTAGTATAGAGCTAAAATCACTTAAGAAATGTTATAAAAAGTATTTCATTCTTAGTACTGGTTTCTCTTTGAGTCACGATTCTATATGTTGTTGGCAGAGCTAATATTTTAGTTTTGTTTTTGAGTACATCTCAGGTTTTGAAACCCTTCTTAAAACTGCGACAGAGGTGTGCTATATCTTGGCACCCTGCCCCTAACTAAAATGGTAATCAACCTTTGAAATTAATGTACTTGAGTATGAGTTTTATTTATTGGTGGTGGTGAACTCTGGGCATGGTTGCCATCCCTCAGCTCTTAAGCTCAAGAATAGTGCTCTACCACTTGAGCCACAGTACCACTTCTAGCTTTTTATCTTTAGGTGGTGCTGAGGAATCATACCCAGGGGCTCGTGCATTCAAGGTAAGCTGACTAGCACTTATCCACCTTCTCAGGACCTATGAGTGATATTTTTGTGCACGGTCTATAAAGCAAATCTATTGAGCAAATGTATTCAATTGCCACTAGACATATTCAAAATTATGAATTATCTGATATTTTAATGAATAAAACTCTTATCATTGTTTGTCTCACCATGCTAAAAATATGAAGGAGGTATTTTAAACTAAAACTACAAAAGGAATTTTAAGATCTTGGTGCTAACAAATCTGTCCAGATGTTATTACATTAAACAGAAAATTCAAAATGGTTTTTCTTCATGAATACAGAGATCAAAGGTCTTTTAATACTTATTTTTAAATGCAAATTTAAGGGGAAAATCAGTCAGTAGGTAAATTTTATGTTAAATGTTAATTTTTAAAGAGGAAAACAAGATCCTAGGTGGCAGACAAAAGACAAAGCAATATCAGAGCACTATATGCTCAATAATCAATAAGAATCTTTAATTGAAAAACTGATCTGGAATGTGCATATTAGGCAAAGGCAAGCAGTCAGAACCTGCCACAACAAAGTAATACCATAATGTATATCTCAGAAAAAGGAAAAAAATTCATTATCCTTGTTTGCAATGATACACATAACCCCCCCTACACATACACACACACACATACACACACACACACAGACAATTGAATGTATGCAACAGCTCAATCTACTCACATCCATTCAACATTAATCAAAGATCTTCCTGTAATATTTGAAACATTAAAATTTTCAAGCCTTGTAAATAATTGATAACAGATGCATAAGCAAGCATTTTCTGAATAGCACTCTGCTATGGAAATGAGAGTTCGTGGTGGTTATAATTATTTAAAACATCTCTGAATCTCGAAAGAATAGAACAAGAGACAATCCGAATTTTGGGACTATATTTCTACCAGCTATTCTGCAAAGGATTAATAAGAAGTTATGAGATCCAATAATAAATATCAAATTAATACATTAATATGTGTAAGTGAAGTGAAAGACAGTGATCAGAAATCAATGCTGCCTCCAATTCTCAGCTGGCTACACACTGTGACACCTTTGATTCTGCTGCACCAGGCCCACAGTTGTCTTCCTCATAGCAGTGGCCCTGCTGGGGTTGGTGATGGGAGCTGTGTGAACAGGGGGGAGGCCAAAGGGCATACCGAGCTGGGGCTGGGGCTGGGGGCAGTGGGAGAGGATGGGAGGCCCTGGCAGAGGCAGTGAAGGGAGGAAGGAAGTAGTAGGCTAGCAGCTCAGGCAGCAGCAACCCCAAAGGCAGCTGAGTTCTGGGTAGTGTCTGTGCGATGCGGAATTTGGGATGGATCTGCTGAAGCCTGTTTGCTTGGTGAGGAGAGGAAGGAGTCTCAAGTCCCACCCAAACAATGAGAAATGAGACAACCAATGGCTAAAGAATTTCAAGAACACAGGCAGGGACTCATAGGTAAACTCTGGGCACAAGGAAGGCAGCAGAGCTGGGGCTGTGATTGTCATGCATCTCTGGAAGCCATTGGAAGTGAGTGAGGGCCAGCTTCGCTATGGGCTAGGCCTTGCTCTCACATTGAAGCAGGCACCAGGAATTTCCAGCACAGCCTCAGCCTGCCCCATGGAGCTGGCCTGTTGTGGGTGCTGAAGACCGGGCAGGTGCTAGAAGGCTATGCGCAGCAGGGCAGAGGAAGCAAGTCTAGTAGGTGCTGCTCCAGCGCAGCCCGGCCTAGGCCCACTGGGGAAGTTGTGCCTCTGGATCAGGACCAGGCTCTGCTCCCCAAACAAGTAGAATCTCTGGGGACCTGCAAGTCGCTGCCACGTGTGTATTATGAACTTCCTTAGCATGGCCAAGGAGTCTCCATGGAGAGACACATTTGCTCCTGTGCCTCTCCCATCTTCTGGATTCCTGCTCCCCCTTGCCTCCTGCCATGTCCAACTACAGGAGTCAACTTCTCCAAGCCGCTGAGAGGCCATCCCGGAAATGCTCAGAGGGTTTTCCAGGCTGGTTCACCATGCATGCAGGGCTCACAGGGTGCCATCCTCCAGGCAATGTGTACCCCATTTCAGCTTGGTCACCCCTGCCTAGGGGACTATGAACTGCATTCTTACACAGAAAACCAGGGGTACACAGGCCATCCTGTAGTCTAAGGCAACCTTTCCTTCCTCTTGCTCAGGTGTGGGGCAGCTATGGAGACAACTACAAGATCATGTTTGATTATCTAAAAGGAAGAGGAAGAAAGCTTCATTGTCCCAGATACAGCTGCCCCTGGGGTTCTCTGTGTACAGTGGTCTTGTGCTGAGATAAGGATCCCCAAAGACCACCAAGGACCCAGTTCCGATGCGAGTACATGAGACTCATTTATTGCATGCTGGATCCTGGATTCATAACCATCTCCATTGCAGCGGATCAGAGTTGAGAGCCCCAATCCTTCAGTTAACAGGGTTTTTATTGGGTATAGGTTTGAGGTAAGGGGGTTCCTACCTTGGCAGTTACATGATTAGTTAACATTTAGTGACTGAATCTTCTAACAATCTTATTGGCTAACATGTGCAGGCTAAGCAGTAAGCAGCAAACTGTTAACTAGCTATCTTAAGAAACATCTGTAGCTTTAGGTACCTTCCTCTCATCCGCTGATGGCTATTGCTAGGGGAGTTACTGGCAGAACGTTATTGGGACATTTCAAAGTTTTTCCAGGAACTGGAGTTCTAAATTTCTGTAAAAGTCTTTACAATGGGTACTTTCAGTAAAGGTCTTCACAATACATACTTTCGGTAAAGGCCTTCAAAATGGAGTCTAAGTCCACAATTGCTGTACTTTGGCTAAGGTCTCTCATAGGTGTGTGTGTGTGTGTGTGTGTGTGTGTGTGTATGTGTGTGTGTGTTTGGTTTGAGAGAGTCAGACACAGCTAATGTTTGGGGTAAAACACTACTTCCCTTCAGCATTGAGTTTTGGTGTCTAGTGTTTGGCCCCCTCCCCAATTCTGAGTTCTAAAGTTGTCGTTCTAAATACTTTTATCCTTTAATCTTCTTGATATTCAGATTTCAAAGGTCTGTTTGTGAACTTCCACATTTGCTTCATGAAGGTGGTGCCTTTCTTCTAACTTCTAACCTTTTCTCTCTTTAAATGCAGTTTGTGCTGTTAGTGGTTTTACTTAGCCAAGACTGTTGTGGTCCAGGCTGTGACTATTAATTCTGAGATTAGTTTAAGCCAATATGATACTATCCTTTCAGTCTATCTAGTGAAAGAAGTTCAGCATATTTATTGACGTAATTTCCTGGTTGTAAATACAAAAAAAAGCATCCAGTGGTATAAATGTACAATCGGTTGTTTTTAGTAAATTTTGCACCAGTGTAATGAAAAAAATCTTTTTAGTAAAGTGAGTATATGGAATGGGAAAAAAACAAATATTATAAAACATAAAAATTGATCAAATACTAAAAGAAAAAGAAAGACACTGATTGTGAATGAAGTACAAATGTAAGTGTTTAATAAATAAATGAAATATTTGAGATTCGTATCCACATAGAAAATACATAGGAAAATAAAGACGAAAGTCACTGAGATCCCATCTTATACTCCAGAATAGCTATCACCACTCAAATAAATAAACTTCTGGAGAGGTTGAAATACATCAGGAACTGTATTTGGTTTTGTGGCATAGTAAACTACGGTAACCCATATGGAGATCCTAATGGAAGTTTACACAATACCAAAAAGACATATATGTTGATGACCTTTATCGCAACTGGATACATATTGAAGGAATATAAGTCAACATGAACATCCATGTTCATGGCAGCAATATTCATAGCAACCAAGCAACCATTTAATTCTTATTTAATTTCAATTATTTCTTTCCGTCTACTGGATTTGGGTTTGTCTTTCTGCTCTTTTTCAAGGAGGCTGAGATGTCTCATTAAATTGTTGGTTTCAGATATCTCCAATTTGTTAATGTAGGTACTCAGAGGTATAAACTTGCCTCTGAATACTGCCTTTGCTGTGTCCCAGAGGACCTGGTAGTTTGGTTTTTTTTTTTTTTTCGTCGTGGGGCTTGAACTCTGGGCCTGGGCGCTGTCTCTCAGCTCTTCAGCTCAAGGCTAGCACTCTACCACTTGAGCCTCAGTGCCACTTCCGAGCTGGTAGTTTTTGTGCTCATTTTTGTTGAATATCATGAACACTTGAATTTCATTTCTAATGTCTTCCATGGCTCACTGGTGGTTCAACAGTGTGTTTTTCAGCCTCCATGAGTTACAGGACTTTCTTTGGTGGCTTTTGGTGTTGAGTTCTAACTTTATTCCCTTGTGGTATGAGAGAATGCAAGGTATAACTTCAATGTTTCTGAATTTGGACAAGTTTGCTTTGTGACCTAAAATGTGGTCTATTTTGGAAAATGTTCCATGTGCTGCTGAGAAGAACATGTATTCTGATGCTGCTGAGTGAAATATTCAGTAGATGTCTATTAAATCTAGTTGATCTATGCAGTTGTTTAGGTCTGTGGTTTCTCTGTTGAGTTTTTGCCCAGTTCATCTATGAAGTAGGGATAGTGGTGTGTTAAAATCCCCAACAATTAATGTCTTTGGATTAATATGGGATTTGAGAGAAAGTAGTGTTTCTTGGATAAATTTGGGTGCTTCGTTGTTTGGCGAATAGATATTTAGAATTGTAATATCCACCTGAATAAGATATCTGGTATGTAGAGACCTTTTTTATCTGTTCTAATCAATTTTAATTTGAAGTCTATTTTATCTGATGTTAAGATTGCAACTCCTGCCTGTTTACGGGGAGCATTTGCTTGGTGGATTTTGTTCCAGCCTTTCACATTCAAACTAAGTTTGTTTTTGGGGGGAAGTTTTACTCCTGTAGGCAGCAGATAGAAAGATCTTGCTTTTTAATCCAACTAGACAGTCTATTTTGCTTAATTGGAGAGTTAAGGCCGTTAATGTTAAGAGATAGGACTGAGAGTTATTTGGGAGTTCCTGCCATTTTATCCACCTTCTTGGGGGCTGCGGTAATGGGGGTTCTTCTTATGTTTCTTGGATTCTCATTTTGGGTGTGGTTTCTTGGCCTTTATTGTGGTCTTGTTGGTTTTCTAAGTGTAGGACATCTTTAAGAATCCTTTGTAGGGCTGGTTTGGTGGAGATGTATTGTTTCAATTTTTCTTTGCTATGGAAGTTTTTTATTTGGCCTTCAGTTATGCAGGAGATTTTAGCTGGGTACAGTATTCTTGGTTGATAGTTGTTTGTTTTTAGGGCATGGCATGCATCATTCCAGGCCCTTCTTGCTTCGATGGTCTCTGCTGAGAAATCTGAGGTGATTCTAATTGGTTTCCCTTTATAGGTGATTGATCTTTCCTCTTTGACAGCTTTAAGGATATTTTCCTTGGTTTGAATTGATCCTGTGCAGATTTTAATGTGATGGTGGGATGTCCTGTTCTGGTCTGGTCTATTTGGTGTTCTGAAAGCTTCTTGTATCTGAATGGGCCTATCTTTTTGCATGTTTGGGAAGTATTCTGCTAGGATCCTGTGAAACAAATTTCCTAGACCATTAACTTCTGTCTCTACGTGTTCCTCTACACCCATTACCCTCAAATTAGGCCTTCTGATGGTGTCTTCCAAATGTTGTATAGATCTATCATATTTCTTGGTTTTGTCTTGGATGGTTGTATATTCTTTCTCTATAATATCTAGGCTGTATTCCATCCCCATAATTCGATCTTCTCCCTGGTCGAACATACTGCCAAGACTTTCTACTTTGTATTTTATTTCTTATTCTTCTAGTTGGTCGGCTTTGATGGCCTCAAATTCTTTGTTGGAGATTTGTTTTAGATCTTGCATGAATTTCTTAAATTCCTTCATTTGGTGTTCAGTGTTTATTCTCAAATCACTTAGTTGATTGGTTATGGTTTACTTGGACTGCCATTCCTTCTCTTGGGTTCCATTCAGCATTCCATTTGTAGTCTCCCTGATTTCTTTCAGCTTTCTATTTATGGATTCCATGAATGCCTCCATTGATCTTTGTCTATTCTCATCCAGTTCTCTAAGTTTCTGTATTTCTCTTTAAATAGCTTCCTCATGTTCACAGAATTCCTGCAGTTCTCTTTGAGTGTACTGAGCCTGTTCACGCCATTCCTGACTTTCTCTTTGTCTGTTCTCAGCCAGCTCACGCAATTCCTATCTATCTCTTTGACTGATCTCAACCTGCTTATGCAATTCCTTTATTTCTCTTTCAGTGTTCTTAATCTGCTCACAAAATTCCTGTATCAATTTTTGAGTATCTTCCTCAGGCTCATGAGTCTCCGGTATTGATCTTTGGTTTACCTCCTCTCTCTACTTATCTTGCTCACACTGATACCTTTGCAAATTTTCACTCTTTTCATTTACCCTGTTTACCTGTAGTGTTTGTAGAGCTTTTTGGGAATATCCTCTGGATTATTCATTACCTTTTCTGTCCCCTGATTGTCATGAGTGGGAGCTGAGACCCTCGGACTTGCTATTTTTCTTGCGTTTTTCTGGCTTGTTCTGCCCATTTGGGATGAGTGTAACACCAGTTTTGTGCTCGAACACTATTTTAAGGTAAGCATCAACCAAAGTCTGTAGTTACACAGTCAAAAGTCTGCAGATACAATCTAGTTCAAGAGATAGAATCTATTCAACATCAAACAAATATGTCTTAGTGGCCTAAGAACAGTAAGGAGAATTTGGCAACCAGAAATTATTAGGTTTAGAGAGAATGTGGGGAAAAATAGGATTAGTGGGATGTGGGAAGGTAAGGGAGAGTGGAACTAACCAAGTCCTGATCTCAAATAGGGAAATGGATTGGACAGTATGAAAGCAGATAGAGAAAAAAAGAAAAAGAAAAAAGAAGAAGAGAAAAAAGAAGAAGAAAAAAGACACAAAAATGGGAAAACAAAAAATTACAATTAAAATGTGAAACCCTTAAAAACTGCAAGTTTGAAGAACTAGTATTCAGAGAAGAATGGGGATGGGATGAGAGGAGGGGAGGGATCAAAAGGAGACAGGAAAAAGTCGAAAAATAAAAACCTTTAAAAATATTGTATGGGTATAGAGAGGAAATACTGCTATTAAGGACTTTAAGTCTAAGGTTTTGAGTTGAGTAATAAATTTCTGGATTAAGTGTGTACACGTTGGGTGATAAGATCTAATAATCGGAAACAGGTATATCTGACGATGAGCAGAACAGCAATTAAGTCACACAGAAAAGAATGAAAGAGAAGAATTGAAAAGAATGAAAAAAGAAAAAGAGAAAAAATGATCAAAATGTCAGTAGAGATTTTTAAAAAGCATACACACGTATACACCTAAAATTAAAATTATACGAGGAAGAAAAAAAAAATAGAAAACAAATTTTTTTTAAATTAGAATTTAAAAATTTTAAAAATATTTAAAAATAAGGTACAAAAACAGAAAGTTCTTTGTTTTTTGGATGGTGGGGGAGATGGGAAGATTCTGTAACTCCCTTTTGTTCATAACCAGTCTCTTGGTGGAGTCTCTGGTCTGGTTGTGGTGTTTGGTTTTCCTGTGGCTTGATTGGTTACTTAAGTCAGTTTGTTTGGGCAAGCAGAAAAATGCTCTGCTTTTCCCAGGATTTTGTGATCCTCCTCCCAGGCTAGTTCAATGGGATATAGATCTGCTTTGAGTATCACAAAAGAGGAAGATGGCTGTTACCGCTTGTTTGGAGATGCTGTGATGAGGCTAGGTTCTGTGTAGAGTTGAGTCCTTTCAGCAAACAGTAGCTTTTCCCTGAGGGGCTAGCTTCTGAGACACTCACAGAGCCCAGACTGGAGCCAGTCTCAGGGTTTATGTTTACTGAATTTCAATTGATTGTCAAGGCTGCTATAGGGAGGGGCAGCCTCTGGCTCTGTTTATGCAGTAAAGAGAGCAACTCCTGGGGACAGATTTTCCCCTGCCTGGGCTGGGTGACTGTTCCCTGTGTGGAGTTGAGCCTGGCAGGTCTGGGCAGGTCCTGTGACCTGCTAAATGACTCTCTGTTTTTCTCTCAAGGCCTGAGTTGGCGCTAGCAGCACAGCCGGGCATTTGTCAGTATCAAAGATGGAGATCTCCAGTAGTAGGGTGGGGAATGAGTGGCCTTCCCTCCTCTGCTCCCTGAGAAGGAGTGAGGACGCCAGGCTTCTACTAACACCACCTGAGTGTTGGTTCCTTGGTCGTGTCTGGTCTGCGATCTGCAGGGTGAAAATATATGCTCCTTGTCAGTTCTTGCTGGTGTTGAGTAGAATCCGCTTACCTGCTGCATCTGGCGCTTTTGTCCCGGACTCTCAGTGTTGCAGGTATGGCATCTATGGCCGCCATTGTGTCGGCAGCATCCGGCAAGTACTCAGATATGTCTCTTTGCCTGGATTTTCTTTCTCTGGCTACACTCTCTGTACCGTGATGGCACACTTGGTGTAATTCTGGCCTAGGACTGTTCACTGGAACACTAAAACTGCTTTCTATGCAAGAGCTGGTTTCACCTCCAGCTTCTCCTCCACCATCTTAGTTCTTCACATTCTTAGATATGTTTTAACATCGATGTATCCAATGACAAAGACACACTGCTTAAGTCACCATTTTGATGACTGAAAAGAAACCATGCTGCTGTCTCATTATATGGCAATGTTCTGGTTTTTAGGTTAAAAATTGATGGGGGAGAATGAACATTCTATATTCAATTTTATATTTTCATAATTATTTTAATATACTTTCCAATATTATATATGGTTAAAACATTACTACTTATTTAGTTTTTGTATTTCTAAATTGGCCAGAGTAAAAATTCTATTCATTCACAATATTAAGACAATAGAGGGTCCATTATGATCAAGTGAGACATTTCAAACTTTTTATTTGTGGTCCTTAAAGGTTGTGCTGGGGATTCAAATTGAGTGCTTCATGTGTCTTAGTCTACCGTGTGCCTGAGCCTGATGTGACCTGTGGTTTTACTTTCACTCAACTGGAGTAAAGAAAAATTTCACTAGGAAGGAAAAATTACTTGGTTACTTTCTCCAATATCTCTCCCATACATAAAGTAATATAATACTATAGTGACAGAAAATGGTGTTCCTATTAGCAGTAACTGTTTATTTTTTGTAGTCCCACTCTTCACTAGGTCTTGCCCCTTTCCAATTCCCTCTTCCCATAAAACATGACTAGATCCACTGGAAAACCACTTCCAATCAGCCTCCTCCTTAAAAAGTCAAAACTTAACTAACATACCACCTGGTAGTCCCACTATAAATTTTCAAAGGCCTGACTGCAATCAGACTTCTTCCTGAAAGTCCTACTTTGCTATAGGGAAAGCCTTCTTCCACTCCACCCCTTCCTACAATCTGTGCTCTGCACCACCAGAAACCAGGATACATCCATATCTCCTCCTTCTATATCCTGTTTACTGCACCAAGAACCCCGCCTACATCAGGCTCTTCCCTCGAATCCTCAATTCATCCATCAGATACCGGGCCCATAACTACTCTAGTCTTTCATAGTCCCATTACTCCCATATCCTAGTACCTCCAAGCTCCTCCCTTCCCTTTCATACCTTACCCACAACTAGCCTTCTCCCACTAGCCCCTCCAGTTTCATCAGAAACTTCACCCATAACTAGCATACTTCTAAATGGCCTAACCTCGCAAACACAGCCCTGAACCTACTTCTTCCCACAAAGCCCATAATGCTATACCAAAAAACCTTCACTTCCCTATAACTGCCCTTGAAGCCCGCCTTGCTTGTCTAGAAGCCTCTCACACAGCCCATCTCCTGCCTGGAAAGCCAGCCGTGCTCCAACACAAGCATCTGAAAAGATGACTTGCAACTCATCTCTCTAATGAATAATTTTGGAGTTTCTTGCCTTACTATGTATCAGAGATTTTAGTAGCAGAAATTCTCTACCAGAATCCATTTTGAATTTCCTCCTTCCACTAAAGTGACCTTTGGAAAAGATTGAAGTGAGATTATACAGGTGAAATGCCAGAAATAAAAATGTATTTGAGATCATAACAAAATTATGATGAAGATCCCATTCAATGTGCTTGAAATTTTCTAACAAAAGGAACTTAAGAATATTTAACTGCAGACTTTGTGAAGACTAGAAGACAAAAATACAAGAAATGTCCTGTTATACCATGGTTCTGAAAACAAAACAAAACCAAGGAAAGACAACATAATGAGACAGAAGGGAATGAGGAACTTGTACATATAATGAAAAACATACACAGAATCAGGTAAAAATAATTTTTATCACAAAATTATTTTTATTATATATATATTTCATTGTAAATTATATATATATATATATACATATATATATTCCATTGTAAATATTGTTCTTTGCTAACCTGTGACTTAATATAGGTCTCAGCAGGGATCTGCCCAGGTAATTGTGTAGTTAGTCAATTTCATCATTGCAAGATCATCAGGATGGTAAACTCCCACACCCCTTAACATACCTGCAACAACAGTAGACATACACTCCTATTGGTCCAACAGAATAAGCCAGACGTGTATTTTACCACAGCTTTTCATGTGGTATTTTACCAAAGCTTTGTATGCTATGGTTTATTCAGGAGTGATACAAAATGTCTCTGCCCAGAATTAAATGATGGCATTTATAGCTAAAATGATTTAGGGTCATTATTGACATCTAACGCATGCTGAGGTTTTTATTTATATCTCTCCTTTTCCCTTTCTTTTTTCCTCCCTTCTTTCTTTCTTTTTTTTTTGGGAGTGGGGAGTCCTGTCGTGGGGACTGAACTCTGGGCGTGGGTGCTGTCCCTCAGTTCTACAGCTCAAAGCTAGTGCTCTCCCAATTGAGCCACAGAGCCACTTCCTGCTTTTTTTTTTTTTGTTTATGTTGTGCTGAGAAATCGAACCCAGGACCTCATGCATACAAGGCAAACATTCTACCACTAAGCCACCTTCCCTGCCCCTTTTCCTTTCTTTCTTTCTTCCTTTCTTTCTTTCTTTCTTTCTTTCTTTCTTTCTTTCTTTCTTTCTTTCTTTTTTTCTTTCTGTCTTTCTTCTTTCTGTCTTTCTCTTTCTTTCTTTCTTTCTTTCTTTCTTTCTTTCTTTCTTCCTTTCTTTCTTTCCTTCTTTCTGTCTTTCTGTCTGTCTTTCTTCTTTCTTTCTTTCCTTCTTTCTTTCCTTCTTTCTTTCCTTCTTTCTTTCTTTCTTTCTTTCTTTCTTTCTTTCTTTCTTTCTTTCTTTGTTTCTTTCTTTCTTTGTTTCTTTCTTTCTTTCTTTCTCTTTCTTTTTTTTCTTTCATTTCCTCTTTTAGGAAATGAGTATGAATTTAGAAATTTTGTTTGTTGAACACGTATTCTACCATTAGCACATCCTTATTTGATTTATTTATTTGCTCATAGGTTATCAATTTTGCTGAAGGCTGAACAGAGGCTAAGTTCTTCACTTCTGTCTGCCAAGTAGCTGGGATCACAAATGTATTCCAACATGCCAGGCTTTAGGATGATATGAGACTCTTAGTACTTTCCTTGTACATTAGTTCTGAACTGTGATCTTCTCAAATTTTACCTCTTCAATTAGTGATGTGAGTTCCAGTAGGCTTCCCTGTCAGTATATATCGTCTAAATGAATTATTGAAGGCAATTTCATTTTAATCTGTTTTTCTTTGCCAGTCCAGGGATTGTTACAGTTTTATTTCTATATAATTTTTGTGTATATGTGCACATTAGCTTTAAAATATGACATTTTGACCGGTTTTTTTTCTTGGTTATGGGGCTTGAATTCTGGATCTAGGCATTGTCCCTGAGCTCTTCAGATCAAGGCTATCACTTTACCACTTGAGCCACAGTGCCACTTCCTGTTTTCTGGTGGTTAATTGGAGGTAAGAATGTCACGGATTTCCTGCAAGGGCTAGTTTTGAACTACCATCCTCAGATCTCAGCTCCTGAGTAGCTAGGATTAGAGGCATGAGCCACTGTCACACAGCTAAATTATTACTTATTTTAAATTCTATGAATTAGTTGAGGGAGTAGAATGAGTGTGTAGAAAGGTAACTTTCAAGTGATCTCTCTAAATAATTTCAGAGTTTCATTTTCATAATATTTATTTCAGTGATTAATGATAGAAGCTCCCAAAGTAACAAAATGATCCTTCATGTTCTCCTTCCCATAAGTACTATTGGAAGAGAATGAGTGTGATCTAAGTGTAAGACAATGTGTACTTGAAATTATAAAAAATTAGTTTGATGATACATAAAGAGCCAGCTAATACAACATGCTTTTCATTTTCTAAAGAAAGGAATGTCATACAAGTATGTTCATTGCCAGGCTTTTTCATCTGAAAAACAAAGAAAAAACAATATCATAAAAAAGCTGAAAGGGATTAGCAACCATGTAAGAGTGATATAGCATTGGAGACTTTAAGACATGAATTGGTTCAGGTAAAATAATACTCTGGGAAAGGTATCTGTGAACTAAATTTATTCATTGTAATTTTTTAATTTTTATTTATTATGTTACTTGATGTATAAATACATACCTGTATGTATATATATGTATGTATGTATGTATGTATATATGTATATATATGTTTGTATATTTATGTATATCAACCCTGCAACACCACTGTGCATGCAAACTTATGTGTTCCTCATTGTAAGCTAGACCTGTGTTTTACCAAAGTTTTATATATAGTGTGTTATTTTTTCATTTAGGCTTGAAAGAAAACGTGTTTGCCCCTAGAAATAAATGATGGCATTTATAACTACCGTAATTTAGTGTAAATATTTACATTAAACACATGCTCAGTATGAGTTGTTCTTTGTTTCCTTTTCTTACTTTATCTTTAAGAAGTTGATTTGAGTTTACATTTTGTGTTTGTAAGACAGGAATTCACTCCACCAATCCTTTCTTGTTTAAGTTACTGTAGCAATTTTTCCACCCATCCCAAAAAGCAGGGATCATGATTGCATTCCAAAATCCCTACCTAGTAGGTTGATATGGGTGATACTTTCCTTCCTAGACTGATTCAGAAATGTGATCCTCTCAAATTCTACCACTTTAGTTAATGATGTGAGCTCCAGTTCTGCCTACCTCTAGATGATATTATGGAAATAAATGATTACAGGTAATTTGAGTTAATCATTGGCTAATATAGGTGATTTGATATTAAAATATTTGGTAAGTTTGAAAGTAAGAAAAAGAAAAAAGGAAGAAAGAAAGAGAGAGAGAAAGAAAGAAAGAAAGAGAGAAAGAAAGAAAGAAAGAAAGAAAGAAAGAAATAGAAGGATAGAAAGAAAGAAAATTATTGAGAATGAATTTTTTGGAGTCAGGAATTACATGGTAGAGGTACTACCTGTATTGTGTATTAGGTCTGCCCCAGGCCATGCAGACCCTTTGCACACACCTTCCCACTTCTTGACTAAGTTTCCACTCTTTGTTACCTAAGTATTTGGCACACCTGGAGGCAGCCACCTATCCCTCCTGCTAATTCACAACCGGATCAGCTTCTGGTCACACTTTCAATGTAACCAGAGGTGAGTCCCAGGCCTTAAAGTCCCATCTAGATCCAGTGTGGCCAGAATTTTCCCCGACCTGGTCACACCTCATCCGGTTCTTCACCTAGATACGTCCTTGCCCGAGGTTGGGTCACCCCATTTTTTGTACATGCCTTTATACCATGTATGGCATGAGCAGCAGTTCAGTAAATAAACTACTTACCTGACTGAATACCGTGTGGTGTTTTCTTCATTGACTACTTAATGAAACTCGCCTAATTAATATGCTTTACACTTAAGACTTTCTAGTTATGAATCCATAGATACTTTTGTGACACATGTGAGATCAGTATCTACAAAACATATGTACTGACTCATCATTTAACAATGTAATTCTGCCAGGAATCTTTAATAGCACTTTAATTAACCATAAAGTCTATTTTGTTTGCTTTCCTTTGTTTTGTTTGTTTTTTGCTTAAAGTAATAAGAGTTAGTGGGACAATCTGAAAGGATCTCTGCCTTCATATTTTCTCATCACCCTGGGCTACAACCTGTGTGCTACCAGCTCAGACGATGGGACTTTGAAATTCTGGAAAGTAGATGCACATCATAATGACCCATGGCTTCGGGATTTCTGATTCTTTTTTAAATGTAATTATTACTTAAGTATGTACAGTGAGGTTACCATTTCACAAGAAATTCAGACATTTACATGTTCATTTATATTTTTTGTCAGTTGTGGGGCTTGAATTCAGGGCCTGGGCACTGTCTCTGAGACTATGCGCTCAAGTTAGATAGCACTCTAGCAATTGAGCCACAGAGCCACTTCTGGCTTTTGAGTTGTTAATTGGAGATAAGAGTCTTATGGGGACTTTTATTCCTGGGCTGGCTTTGAACTTCAATCCTCAGATCTCAGCCTTATGAGTACCTGGGATTACAGGTATGAGCCACTGGCACCTGGCTTGAAATGGTGTTTGTGTGTGTGTGTGTGTGTGTGTGTGTGTGTGTGTGTGTGTGTGTGTGTGTGAAAATACCATAGAGAGGGGTTATAATTATATGTGCAAAGTAATGAGCACATTTCTTATCAAGCATTGTTGCCCCTTCCTTTGTTTCCCCTTCCCATCCCTTCTTATCTCACCCACATACACCTTCCCACCTCCCCAACCCACACTTACCCCCTCCCCCGGGCAAGTTTTAATGTTCATTTTCCACCATAATATCTTGTATATCTCATGGTTGCAATGGGTCCAACTGTATCCCTACTTAAACAATTTGTTTTTTCCCTTCCCTTCCACAAATTATACCAACATCAAATACAATGAAATCAGGGATTATACCGTGGGGGAGGGACATACAAAGCAACAAATAATCATCTTATAAATATGTTAGAAACAATGGCATGAAAGAAAAAAATACTTTTGAATCCTTATCTTGGCGTTCATTTCACCTATCATCTACATATTTGACCTTTTCTGCTTGTCTCAGACATATACTAGTTATTGAAAATAAGGGAAACCATGGGACCTGTTTCTTTGGGCCTGGCTTACTTCATTTAACATAATTTTTTCCAAGGCTTTCCATTTCCTAACAAATGGGGCAATGTTATTCTTTCTGATTGAGGCAGAGAATTCCATTGTGTATATAGACCATATTTTCTTGATCCATTCATCTACCGAGGGGTATCTAGGTTGGTTCAATATCTTAGCTATGGTAAACAATGCTGCAATAAACATAGTTTTGCTAGTAACATTAGTATTGTCTTGTTTGTGAGCATTTGGGTAAATGCCCAAAAGTGAGATTGCTGGGTGATAGGAGAACTTTGTGTGGAGTCTTTTGAGGAACCTGCATACAGCTTTCCAAGGTTTTTGAACAAGTTTAGACTTCCACCAACAATGCAATAATGTTCCCTTTTTGCCACATCCCCTACAGCATCTATTGTTATTAGAGTTCTTGATTATACCCATTCTAACTGGGGCGAGGTGGTTGTTGTTTTGATGTTGTTTTGATTTGTATTTCTTTTATGGGTAGGGAGGTTGAACATATCTTCATGTGTCTACTGGCCATCCTTCTTTCCTCTTCGGAGAAGTTTCTCTTTAGTCTTAGGCACCTTATTTATTCGGTAGTTGTTTCTTTGAGGATTTGTTTTTGGGGGATTTGATTTTTTGGGTATCAGGTATATTTTAGATATGAGACACTTGTCCGTTGTATGGCTAGTGAAGATCTTCTCCCAGTATATGGGCTTTCTATTGATCTTGATAACTCTTTCCTTTGCCTTTCAGAAGCTCTGCAATTTCATGAAATCCCATTTCTCCAAACATTTTTTTATTTGTTGTGTTTCTGGGTCTCTTTTACAAATATATTGGTCTGTGCCAAGGTGACCTATTGTTTCTCTTATTCACGGACTCCACTCCCAAATTACTCAAACTGATTCAAAACTTTGGCAAAGTAGCAGGGTATAAATTTAACCTTCAAAAATCAATGGCTTTTCTGTATGCCAACAATGAGAAAAGCATCGCTGAAATCAGGAAAGCAACTCCATTCATAATAGCCCCCCCAAAAAAAAAACATACCTAGGAATTAACAACCAAAGATGTGAAGGACCTCTATGATGAAAACTTTAAAAACCATGAAAAAGGAAATCAAAACATAACTTAGAAAGTGGAAAAACCTGCTATGCTCCAAGATTGGAAGGATCAATATCGTGAAAATGGGAATACTTCCCAAGGCTATCTACAAATTCAATGCGATAACTATCAATATTCCAACCTCATTCGTCAAGGAAATAGAAGAGGTAATCCAAAAATACATATGGAACAATAAAATACCCAAAATAGCAAAAACAATCCTTAACAGAAAGAACAGTGCTGGAGAAATATCAACACCAAATTTCAAACTCTACTAAAAAGCCATAGTAATCAAAATAGCTTTGTAGTGAGACAAGAACCTCCCTCAGGACCAATGGAATAGAATTGAAATCCCAGCAATGAATGTACAGGCATATAGCCATCTAATCTTCGATAAGGGAATTAAAAAAGTAGAATGGAAGAATGACCCTCTCTTTATTTAATGGTGCTGGCAAAATTGATTAATCACTTGTAGAAAACTAAAGCTAGATCCTTATATATCACACGGCACCACAATCAACTCCAAATAGATCAAAGACATCGGAGTCAAAGCAGACACTCAAATAGTCATTTTTAATATGATGAACTGCTTTGTGCTTCTGGTTCATATATATAGTCCTAGCTATATTTAGGATTTCAGGTATGAGAAACAAACACTAGGTGTGTGTTGGCTTGTTTTAATATTGTTTGTTTCTTATACTACAAAGCTCTTATTTTTATTTTCACCTAGGTGGGGGAGGTAGGTGCTGGCCAGTATTGAACCTTCTTTGGTTGAGATGGAGCCATGTGGAAGTTCTTGCCTAGAATGACATTGAATTGAAATCCTCCTGCACTCAGCTCCCCATGGACCTGGGATGATAGACATATTCCATCACGCAGAGCCACAGGTTGGGCACTATTGCAGGTAAAACTACACTGGTCTTCGGCGGCGCCTCCCGGGTCGCATTCGCCCTGCTCGGTCTCAGTGCCGTCAGTGTCGGAAAAAAAAAAAAAAAAAAAAAAAAAAAAACTACACTGGTCTTGAAATGAAGTCCCAAATAGGTAGCTTTACAGACATATGCCTTCAAAACATTGTTGTATTCCGTTTCACTTTGAAATAGTGTTTGCATATACTTAGAAATACAATGATAACACACTACAGGTTTAAGATACAGAATAGTCAATATAATTAGCACGTTTATCTCCTAAAACATTGAAGCTAATGTATTTCGGTAAATTCCTGACTCTGCTAGTTATTTTTTGTAGTATACCATAAACATGAATACATTGATAATGTGCATAGAAGATTAGAAGTTGATAGAGACAGACTAGTTAGAATATGTGTAGTAAATATATATTTATCTATTGCTGCTCTGAAGAACATTATCATATATTCACCATGACAATACCACCATATATTCACCATGACAATAATTTTTCTGCAGCGTAGAATTTTCCATTTCATAATCTGCCATCTTTTAACTTTTTTACATTTTCCGTATAAGTTTGAATGTTTTCCTGTATGTTTTGAAATTATTAAGATGTAATTTAAAAATTTGTAGAATCTACTGAAATTATCTCAATTTGTTTGGTTTTGTGATGCTAAATCATTAAAACCAAGGTTTTCCTGAAAGTTTTGCTAGCAGAATATATCACTAAATTGTATTCTAAATGCTTCTTATTATTGTATTTTGATATAGGGTTTTACTGTTGCTGTTTTATGATATAGAGTGTTGTGAAGGTGGACTAAAACTTGCAACCCAGTAACAATGCTTTATCACCAGGTTCTGTAGGCTCATAATCATAACTAGCTAATCAGGGGTTTGAGACCTGAGATTTAGTTCAGATGGCCTGAGCAGGAAATTTTATGAGTCTCTCCTCTCCAGTTCACTACTAAAAAGCTTGCAGTGGAACTTTGGACAATTGTTAGAGCACTGCAGTCAACGGCTGAGATCTGAGGATCACGGTTCAGAGCCTACCCGAGCAGGAAGGTCCCTGAGACTCTTATCTCCAATAAACCGCTAGAAAACTGGAAGTTGTGTTGTGGCTCAAGCGGAAGAGAGCTGTCCCTGAGCTGAATGGCTGAGAGATAGTACTGAAGCCCAGAGTTCAAGCCCCATGACCAACAAACCCAGGGCTGATGAGACCCCCTGGCAGAGTATTGGAAAAATTGCTACCTCTCTGAGACTGTTTCACTGGGTTCTCATCAAAGGAACTTGGCTTGAGACAAAGAAGTGCACTCCCTGCTTAATTTTTTATTACTGGGCTGCCAGAATATTTCATATGCCTCATAAGCTAGTGGAAGTTAAGCAATTTGCATGCTGAGAGACTAGGATTAAAGGAATGAGCAAGTGGCACCAAACATTCACCCTCACCTAGGAAATAACCACCTTGGAGGCCTTTGAAGGAATATAGACATAAGTAAAGATGCAACTTGCACTTGAATCTGGGGCCTGAGTGTTGTCTGATTTGAAGCACTCTACCAATTGAACCCAAGGTCCAGTTCTGGCGTTTGGCTGGTTAATTGAATATAAGTGTCTTTAGAATTTTTCAAACTGTGATCCTCAGGTCTCACTCTCCTGATTAGGAGGATTAGAGGCAGGATCCATTGTGTATGTATCTGGACAGATGCATATAAGCATCCTCACAGAATTTCCATTAAATTGTATAGACATAACACTACTTTTTGTCTGTCATGTTTACATTACCATGTGGAACATTGCCAGTCCCATGTGTGTCATGTAAATTCAGAAAAGGAGAAGCATAGAGTTAACTTCCTACTCTCCTCCCATTGGTACTGATCCTTCTACCGTAACTGGGAGGAAGATGAACAAGTGAAAAAGTAAGTGGAAGTTTGCATAAAGAGAAGTTTTGTCCTTGAAAACTTGGTATGTTTGAGGTTTCTGAATCAAAGTCAACTTTCTTCTTTGCTCACCAGTTTTGATTTTCACTAGAGGATTGAGGCTTGGCCGTTCAGAGGATAGCAGATTACATAGTTGTGGATGTGCTTGCGGTTTTGGACTCTCAGGGATGACAGGGAGGAATGTGTATAGTACAAGACTCAGAATGGGGAGGGTGGGCTCTCATTTTCCTTGTCACCAATCTTCCCACAGCAATGTTTGTTCCATCCTCCCTATGTGGATGGACTTCTACCCTGATGATTTCTATGAGCTCAAGTCCATGACACCCTGAAAGAACTTACACAGTATGTCAAGCTCAACATGCCCTCTTCAGACCTGCTTTTCTGCTTACACATTCTTCTGGACTAGCTGGAGGAACCCATGACCCATGAGACCAAGAAAAAGTGGAAGAAGTCCTTGTTTAGATGCCTCAAGCTCATGAGTAGGTATGGAACCTGCATCTCTAAGGATGGGCCTCATTAGCCAAGAGCCCTTAGTACTCCCCAGTTTGGCAAAAATGTCATTTTATGGATATTCTATGCCAGGTAATAACTGTTTTCCTTTTGAAAGAACTTAGAAGTAGCCACTCGTTTAAAACACCCTACCTTCTCATCAGTGTTCCGTCCAAACTCAAATTCTACAGTTTCTCTCATTCGATACTCATGGGAGTTTAGTCACACCTTAACTTCTAGGGTCTACTCTAAGACTCCTGTACCCATTTCCATTCTCAGGTTTGCATCACCATAGAGCGGCTCCTGCAGAACTCCAGACAAAGAACCCATCAGTGATATCGTCTATAGTGACTGATGGAGATCAAAATCCATCACTGATCTCCAGAAAGCATGTGAAGGTAGAGGTTTTTTTTTTTTCTTCAATTTGGAGAAAGGCCCAAGTAGATTTTGAGTCCTGTGGACAATCCACTGGTTTTGAACCCCACATGTTATGCAGGTGTATCGACACATACCACCAAGGAAGAAGATGATCCAGAATGTTTCCGATTGATGTTCACAATCCAGCTAGATCAGCTCCAAACCAGTAAAAAAAAAAAAAAAAAAACACGTTCAGGGTAAATGTATGCTAATGGAAAATGACCCCAGTCTATGCTGAGAAAAACCAATAAGTGAGGTCCAAAATCTAGATTCAGATGAGGTCAGGGAATCTTCCCTCACAGAATACCCAGACCAATCTGTCCTCTTGCAGGGGATCCAATTTCCAATTGAGAAATTAGAATTTGTCCCTACCTGGGCTCAGGAAGAAAATCCTGTCTTTAATGAGGAAGTCCCTTTGAGGACTTTGAGGCAGAATTTCTGCCTGAAGACAACTTAGAAACCAATCTAGATTTCGAGATTCCTTCTCCCCTTCAGAAGAAAATCCTTCTTTTTCTTTTTGTCCTGATTGTCGTAAAAGGTTCATTCTATTTCTTTTTCGAAATTTATTAAAATGTCAATGTTTTTTGGCATATTCTATAATTCTTGATATATTTCCTTTTAAACTTACAATCTGAAGCAGAGTGACAGGAGGCTGTACAAGAGATCCTACTGGATATAATGGGAACTTTTAAATGCACAGGGAGTAGCAATGAAACCAGGCCACAACAGCATGGGGTGATAAGGTGGCTACAAAAGGTCTAGGACATAGCAGATCAGATGTCCTAGAAAGTTAATCTGTCAATTGGTATAAATGCCACAACACTTATAGTGGTATGTGGGACACGCTTCCAACAGTTAGTTCCAATCTGTATGCATCTTCATTGTGCTTTGGGCAAATATGGAAGAAAAATTTGGCTCCAATAATATAAAAAGTCTACATAGTGCTGAAAATATTTGACAAAATATATAGGAGATATATATATACTGGAAAGTATAAACCATCATCAATAGAAGAAAGAAGGCTTACAGATGTGAACAAATGCAAAATCAGGAAGAAAAAACTCCACAATTAAATCAGTTTTATGTAAATATGTTATATTCTTTATGTAATATATATTATTTTATATAATATATAAGATTGAATATGATTTTTCAAATTACAAAGGCATTTAACTTTTTAGTCTTTAGTATTTTTTTGCATAAAACATTAGTGTAAATATTATTGGGGAAAGAAGTGATATAATTTGATTATAGTTATATGAATATATATACTTGTGTTTCTAGATATAACACTTGTTATAAATAGATGAATAATTATATACATATATTTGTATATATCTGTCTATGAAGTGAATATAATGAAAGTGAGTATTATGAAATTGACTACAATATGTATACAAAAGTTGAGTCAATGAAACTCAGGCCTGTAATCCTAGTGATGTGAGAAGGTGTGTTCTGACTTCTATCTTTTCTTACCCCAAGCCGTAGATTTTCAGAGGAGGCCTGGGCCCTTCAGTGTAGCAAAGAGACACATATGCAGTGGGATCACACTCCCTGCCCCCAGAGGAAAGTAAGTAGAAATCACTACAAGCCTCTGATCTTATGACAGTCTACTCAGTACCTGTACCAAGATGGCCACCTGTAGAACATCAAATGGAAAGTTGGTATTCCCTCCAAAAGGTTCTAAAAAAGAGCCTTCTGAACTATAGACTCTGACTACATTGAATTAAAACTTATTTCCGTTCCCAAGCTGCAAACACAGAAATATGGCAAGGGCTCAAGAAAGATGGTCAAAGACATACTAATACAAAAAATTATATACTCTGTTTCAGTAAATCAATGACAAATCATCAAAGGCATGTCTTGAATTTTTCTTTTTTTTCTTTAAAGAAAATGGACACATATTCTAAGTTGATCAGGAACTGGTGATAGTTTGGTTGCTGAATTGTTGAATGAACTCCTGGCAAATTGTGTGGGGGTGGGTGTCCTCACACAGCTTAACAATACAATGGCCATAATTTCTATGATGGCACAGCCACCTTTGCCATAGCAGGAAATAGGTGTCAGGCACTGATTTGGCCCTGAAATGGATTCAACAACACCAAAAGGCACAAAGAATGAGAGGGAATGACTACTGGCCACCAAACTTCAGCCTGAAGAGCTCTCCTGACCAGAAGCTAGGATCAATTGAGTTGGAGAAGGCTAATCTCCATGTAAGGCTCCTGAGCACTAAGGACTAGGCACTATTACAGGTGTTGGAGAAACAGAAGTGAATGTCCCTCTCTCCTCACTAATTTCATGCTGGAAAGAAAACCAGAAATCTTAATGTTAATTTCTATAAATCAGAGACATGAAATTGATGATTTTGTGGCAACAACTTCACATTGATGAGGGATGTTGATATGAGAGCCATCATCCAGGCAATTATCTAGGAGCAGGTACTCCAATCAGTAAGAACAGTAAGTATATCCCCCATTGATGGGAATGGAGCTGACTTGCCTCAGAAAAGGAAAATAGCACTAACATGCTTGCTTGTGAAATAAGAATGGAAAAGTTCAAAGAAGAAAAAGATCAGAAATGAAGATAGGAATAAATTAGATAGATATTGGATGCTGTCAGTAACAAGAAGAAAAGTTCTGAATTTAGTTTAAATCTGTCCCACTGGAAACAAAGTGCTAAAATAGTAGTCAGACACATCTGATTCAGTAAAGAATACTTTTAAAATGTGATTCTAGCTGGGCTCAGGTGGCTCACAACTGGAATCCTAGTTACTCAGGAAGCTGATATCTGAGGATCAGGTTTAAAGCAAGCCCAAAGAGGGAATTTGGTAAGACTGATCTCCCAATTAACCACCCAAAATATGGACATGAACCTGTGGTACAACTGGTAGTGCACTAGCCTTGAGGAGAAAACTAAGGGACAGGACCCGGGCCCTAGGTCCAAATCCCAGGACTTCACAAAACAAAGAACCCAACAAACAAAATTTGGTGCTATCATTCATCACTTAGCATTCTAATTCAACATATTTGATATGAGCCTTGGAAATTTTATCCTTAGCAAATGCTCTTCCCGGATATTTTACTTCATTACCAGCATCACCACTGTCTCCTCCCAGTTAGCATAGCAGTCTACCACTGGAAATTTGAAGATATATTTCATTAATCATAAGAATTCTGATCATTTTCCACATACATCAAATGAATAGTAGCCACAATGCACTATTCTGAATATTTTAATCATCCTTTGATTTAATAAGCATTAAGGCTTAACAATTCTAGAGTGGTTATCAAATTAATTCAATAGTCATCATTCTTCCACCCAATCATGTAACATATGTTTATAAAAGGAGAGACTATATGAAAGTGTGCACATGATAACTTTTAAATATAATATTCTCAAGAAGTAGGGTTTTACAAAACATCCTGATTGTTTTGCCAAAGGAAAGGATAAGAGATTTAAATAAGCGACCTAACATCTCAGAAGGAAAATGCTATTGGCTTTAGAACAAATTCATTTGCCTAGAACTGAGGAAATGAGTTTCAGAAATGCCAGAGGCAAAGGGTATTATTTAAATCACCTCGTCATGAGGTACAAGCAGCCTGTCTAGATCAATCTTCCAGGAAAAGAAGCAATGAATGAAAAACAATTAATGCTTCTAAAACAAGACAGTTGGTGGTTTATGCTTGTTATCCTAGCTACTTCGAAGTCTAGGATGAAAGGATCTCAATTCAAAGCCTGACCAGAAAGAAAACCTTCCTCTCTGTAACTAGCAGACAGAAGCATCAGCTCTGGGCCTGAAGCCCAGTTGGAAGGCTTCTGCCCATAGACATCCAAACACAAGACCACCCCCATCTGAAATATTATCAAATACATTCAAATAATATCTCCTGTTTGGGAGATAATATTTAAAAGGTGTATCAAAACATTTCATGATGTCCTGTTTAAAAAGTCAGAATGAAAGTGGAAATATGTACTCACTCACTGAAAGGTAAGTTACTGACCAGAATGATGTTAATGGGGCTAGAGTCCTATTTGGTAACTTATCCATTCAACCATCTTTCCTCACAACTTGTCAATCAGCCTGAACAGTGAGGTTTTTGAATGAGAGGAATGTGTGTGAACATGTATCTTGTGAAAGTAATAATCAAAAGCTAGGCACTGGAAGCTCAGGCCTGGAAAACTAACTACTCAGAACCCTGTGATATGAGAAACTCAGTTCAAAGCCAACTGAGCAAAAAAGACT
This sequence comes from Dipodomys spectabilis, assembly GCF_019054845.1. Classification (NCBI taxonomy): domain Eukaryota; kingdom Metazoa; phylum Chordata; class Mammalia; order Rodentia; family Heteromyidae; genus Dipodomys; species Dipodomys spectabilis. The sequence continues at coordinate 4,779 of NW_024871261.1, read as the reverse complement.
CTTACTACCAATTAAACAGTAATGAAGAAAGCTGAGTTATGCTTCAAATGGTAGAGTGCAAAAGTTAAGGGACAAAATCCAGGCCCTGAATTCAAGCCCCAGTACTGGCTCTCATATACAAAATACTCATGACAACACCACAGTATATGCTTATGTTAGCAAGGGATGTAGATGAATGGGATGATGGCATCATTTACCTCACCTTTAGTCTCAAGCATTGTGTACAGCGTAGCTCAGTCTGTGAAAAGCCCTAGGTGAACTCTTTCCTCAAAATCAGTAGATACATCCTCATTTTCCTTAGCACATTCACACACACACACACACACACACACACACACACACACACACACACACACACACACACATAAAGGGCTATATTTTTCTTTTTTTAGGGATATATTTTTCTAACTAATTTTGAAGTACATAACCATTCATACATGCTTCAGAATTATGTGTCCTTGTTTAAGTTTCATAGAGAGCTCAATATATCCAGGTTCTGGCTTATTCTTGTAATTTTAGCTGCTCAGGAGTGTGGGATCTGAGAATCACAGCTTGATGCCAACCCAAGCTAATAAATTCTCAATATTCTCATCTTCAATTAAGTAGCAAAAAGCCAGAAGTGGAGAGGTGGTTCGAGTGTCATAGTGACAGCACTGAGTAAAATAATCTAAGCAAGAGCTCCAGACCCTCAGTTCAAGCCTGATTCTATCTCAAAAGCCAAAAACTTCCAAAACACCAAATCAAAAATATGTCAAAATATTTTGTAACTTTTGAGGCAAAATCCAATGAGGCAACATAGTTTCTGGTTTGTTGAAGATTTGGTGGGGAAACCCCAAATTCAACATGTGTTTAAGCTATGTAACGAACAAGCAACCAAATAAAATTTCCCAGTAAAGAATCTTCCTTAGCATTCACTGAGACCCATGACACAGGGAGTTTTTCTATACTTTTTGAAAATAGGTGTTTTGTTTTCAGTAAGGGAAATAATAAAGGGAAATAATATAAACTTTTACTATGTGTTATAGGAGTCATTGGAAGCTCCAAGTGAAGTGAATGTACAACAAAAAGCATAAAATATTACAAGTTTCTATGCCTCTGTTGAGTCACTACAAACCTGAAATAGTGTGGCTTCTCAGAAAGAGAAGGGGGATGCTCAGCATCACTGGTCATGAATGAAATGCAAATCAAAACGAAAACCACATTTAGATTCCACTCACCCCAGTTAGAATGGCCATTATCAAGAGAACAAACAATAACAGATGCGGTGGTTGATGTGGCTAAATGGGAACACTACTACACTGATGGTAGAAATGTAAGCTGGTTCAACCACTCTGGAAGGCAGTATGGAGGTTCCTCAAAAGACTAAACATAGAGCTCCCCTAAGATCTGAAATAGGCCCTGAGAGGAAACCTGAACTGGTACAGTTTCTTTCCAGGCTTTGCTTTTGCTTTAGGTATTTAAGAGAAGAAAAAAAAAAAAACTTTAAAAACAGGTTTACTAGACCTTGGCTCCAACCAGCCCAGTTCTTGGAATGTAAAGAATGCCCTTATGTTCCCCTCCCCCCCCTTTACAATCTAACCCACCTTGATTGTTCTGATACAGACTGACCAATAAAACAGATAGGTTGTAATCTGGCTCCTACTGGAAATATCTCCACATATTTCACGTGCTTATGGTAAACTCCACTAAACTCCTCCTTTGTGTATGATTACCGTAAACTCTGCCTTTTGTGTGTGCTTCGTCTTACCCACTGACTTTGTGAGTCATTTAAACCAAAAGTGATAGGCTGGTTTAAACAGCCATTATGTGACAAACTGTAACCTCATTGACCACCTGTGTGTGGTCTAGTATGACTGTGCAATCTTTTGTGTGTGTAACAATCTCATTGGTCACCCTGCGTGACCAGGCTTGACTTCATCAATTTTGCCGTTAAAAACCAAAGTACATGGGCTGCTAGGGGTGGTATTATCAGCTTCCGAGCCTGTGCTGGGGCCCTGACAGGTCAGTGTAGGAACCTTCTCAATAAAATTGCTTCCTAGTTAACAACTTTGTTGTGGTGGGCTCTGTAACTCTGGACGACTAGGTGGGCTTGCCTGCCTACTAGAGATCCAACAATCCCAGTCCTCTGTATTTATCCAAATGATCTCAAACTAGGGCACAATAAGCTACCAGAACAACTATGTACATTACAGCATTGTTTACCATAAGTAAGTTACAGATCCAACCCAATTGCCTCTCAATAGATGAATGGATCAAGAAAATGTGGTATATTTACATAATGGAATTTTATGCTTCTATCAGAAAGCATGACAGCGTCCCTTTTGTAAGATAATGGAAAGACTTGAAAAAAATCATATTAAGTGAAGCAAGCCAGGCCCAAAGAAACATGAACTCTATGATTTCCGTCATTTGCAATGTTTAGCATTAGCCTGTTATTCCTGAAAGTGGACCATAATAGTTCGAGTTATGAGCATATATATGACCATACCAACTGATGCTAAATGAAATGAACAGCAAGACATAGAAACAGCAAGTCATCTGTTGTTTAGTTGTCAAGCTTGATGTAGCCAATGTACTGCAAGTAGTTCTTCCTTCTTACTTTATATCATTTTGCTTTTCTATCGGTTTTATCCATGGCAATTCCTGTCTTTGATTCTGGTACCCTGCATCCTGTATATGCATTTATCTGATTGGGGGAAGGGAAGGGAAATCACAAATGCTGAAAGAAGTACAAAAGCTGAACCATTGCAACGATGATATTCACAGGACAGTATGGGAGAAATTAAATTTACAATGTAATGGTGGGGGGGTGGAGGGAAGGGACAGAGGGAGAAAAACTCTGTAGTGGGTAACAATGTTCAATGAGAAATGTAACTTACTTATGTAAATGTAACCCCTCTGTACAGCAGCTTTATAATAAAACATAAAAATTAAACATAAAAATTAAAAAAGTTTTTTTCATAAAATCTCAAGCTGATATGATAACCACATTACTTCTGAGTTCATGTCAAAGAGTTTTTGAGGACTTTCAAGAAGCTAGTACTAAGTACCTATAACCACAATTAAGTGATAATGAGAAAAGTAGCTATTTTAATTGTATTATATGAATAAAGGAAAATTTCTTTTCATTTCTATTTACTTAGAATTCATGTTTGTGATCTGCATTGTTCCCAAGTCAGATTAATGTCTTTCCTTAGCTTTCTTTGTTATGTATAGCTTGGACATGTAATCTGAGGTATAAGAAGTATTCTTTGTTCAATTTGGAGGCCTATCATAGAGACACTTCTCCCTGGCCAAGAAGTTAGGCTGGAGGATGCCTAACACTCGCTGTGCTTTCTCTCACACAGCTTACTGAGGAAGCAAAGAGTTTGAGAAATTGACTGCTAATTTAGTGCCTCTTACTAATAAGAATTATTTGTAGAATTTTGAAAAACATATTTGGGTAATAACTAGACTAGAAAAAATGTTGTTTGCTATTTTTTATCACCAGATTTCTTTTTGTCTAAGTACAAGAGCCAGACTTATCCGTAGGGCCTAGAATAAGCAAAATGGCTTATAGAGCTCTTTCCACAGAATATGACGGCAGCAGAAGAAAAACAGGTCCACAACTGGTACAAGGAAGAAAGACTTTGATTTCTCCTTAAATCTTAGGATCGAATGCTCAATGAGGAGCCCTCGGGACTGATGACAGCTTATGGATTTAACAGTTCCTGTGCCCTTCCATCACAGGAAGCAGTAAAACAATCTCTCATCACACTGTAGGTGCCACACCTGACTGATAACCTTTTCTGTGTCCTGAGAACGTCCAGCAGGGCTCTCTCATGGTCACTGAAGTGTCAGGATTGCACTTTAAGAGGACCTACAGGAAGATGTTAACAAGGCCTCAGTCAGGGTTTTGTCAGATCTAGATGATCTGTAACAGTCACTACTGTCTTCTGGTTAAGAATGTGGATATATCATCGGGATCCTGCCACACAAATTTATCACAAGTGTTAGCTTGCACCATTTCCTTATGAAAGCCAACAAAAGGGTCAGTAATGCCCTCTGGACATATTCTCATTGATATTTAGTAGATAAAAAGCTATAAAATCAAGTTCATCATGAGGAAAAAACAGATGAAAACCAAATTGCAGGAGCATTTACAAAAATATTTTCCTGTACATATCTAATGTGACAAAATATTAAAATTTAATGAAGTTGGCAAAGTTAAATTGATTTCATTTTTACTATGGGTTCAACTGTCCTTTTACATTTCAACTACTTAACAAAAAGAAGGTAGGCATAACACCACCAGTGGATCACACCTGTAACTCTCGCTATTTAGAAATCTGAGATCTGAGGAAAGTGAATTGGAGCTAGAATAGGTAGGAAAAAACCTGTGAAACCTTGATCTCCAATTTAATATTCAAAATGAAGTAGTGGAAATTTGGTTCAAGTCGTAGACTTACCCTTGAGTAAAGAAGCTAAAGGTCAGCTCCCTGAGTTCAAGCCCCAGTATTCACATACACACACTCACACACACACACACACACACACACACACACACACACACACACACACACGCACACAAACCCTATCTCAAAAATAACCAGTGAACAGGAAACAGAAAAAAGATGGTATTTTTCTTTCTTTTTTTTCATTTTTGACATTTTTTAAAAATTTACCTCTCTTTGAGAAGTTAAAGTCATCATAGAAAAGGAGGGACAAAGGATGAACATGTTCAACAGTGCTATTCAACTGGTACCATGTTGAAAATGACCTATGCAACTTGTTTGTGGG